>NC_071388.1:137296338-137613888 GCF_022682495.2 Desmodus rotundus
TGAAACCTACATGATGCTATTAACCAATGTCACCCCAATAATTTAATACAAATTTAAAAAAAATTTCATTGCCAATAATTTCATTTTTTGTGTTGAGTAATTGCCTATCAAAATTTGTTAGATGTGTTATTCTGATAACATACACAAACAATGCTCACAGCTATAGTCAGTCCAAAGGAAACTCTTAAAACTTGGATTCCAATGGTATAGAAAATAAGAAAAGCTAAAACATCGATATATAGACAGTTGTTTCAGTGACATAAGAAAAGGTGCTTAATAGAAAACTTTGAAAAATAAAAATATAAATAAACTGTTTGTATAATAGAATGAAATCCTGAAGCAGAAAGTACAGCTTTTGACTGGCTGTGAATTCATTATGTGTGTGTATAAATACTTCTCTCCTTGGTTCCTGGCATAAAACTCTATTAACTTCCTAAGTGATAACAGCACTAGGAGCATCTTTTGTTCTACTATTTGGTCTTTGACCCAGGTTCCTGACACACAGTTCTAAATCCCTCAGCATTCTAAGAGCATCTTTTATTGTAATGAGATAATTTTTGGTGGGCTCCTAATTAGAGGTTGGGAAATTTTAGCCCCAATCCCATTCTCCAAAGAGAAGCTGAAAATTGACTTACTGGTCAATAATGCCTACTTGATGAATTCTCCTTAAAATTCCTAAGTATGGGGTTTGAAGGGCTTCTGGGTTGTTGAACACATCTATATGCTGAGAGTGGGACACCACAACTCCATGGGGCCAGAAAATCCTGTGCTTGGGATCCTTTGGGACCCTACCATTTCCCTTTATCTGGCTGATCATCTGTATTCTTTACCATATCCTTGTTATATAATATACTGGTAAACATAAGTAAGTGTTTCCTTGAGTTCTGTGAACTGTTCTATCAAATAGTGAAATCTAAGGGGAGATGTCATGAGACCTTCCAGTTGTAGCCAAGGTGGATAGAAATCCTACTACTTTCCATAAGCATCTGAAGTGGCAGGCGGCTTGTGGCACTGAGCCCTTAACCTTGGGGTCTGTACTACTCCAATTAGTGTCAGGATTGAATTAAATTGTAGGGCACCCAGCTGATGGCACAGAGAATTGTTTGGTATGAAGACACCCCACACATCTGCTGTCAGAGGTGCTGTGGGTGTGGTAGTAGTGTGAGAGTAAAGGAGAAACATACAGAAAGAAGAGTGAGTTTTTCCTTCTCACTTACTAAGTACATGTTCATACACCTTGAAATTGATTTTGGTAGACATTAAATTACTAGAGTAATTAGGTTCTACTGGATACATTTAAAGACTATGACAGTTTTATCTTAAATATTAATAATTATAATATACCAGAAATTGAATTCCTTGCAAGTATTTAAACTTATGATAAAAATCAGATTTTAATGTGATGTGTATAGGAGGATAAATTTTAAAGTTCTTTTTGAAAAATTAGATGAGTAAAATTTATTAAAATAATTCCTCTGTTCATGGTCTATCATTAAATTCAGGGGGAATAGAGGTTTTCCAAATATTTTAATAAACATTAGTTTCCTTTAGAATTTCCTTCACAAAATTTTAATGTTTTCATTATTATCTTCAGCTTATTTACTATAAGACATAATTGAAATAGAATTTCTCTACAAGCTGTAAAAATTGTATGAGACATAATTTTTATGAAAACATCCTCTTCACATAAGCATCTTCTCATTGCATGCTAGAGACAGTTTATTGAAATAAACTCTAGGTTCCCTTTGGTAGGATTATCAGTTATCTAATTCATCTGTTCTTCCTTTACGATCTTCTTGTTAGAAAGCTCAGAACTAAATTTAGTGCTTAACTCTTTGGTAGAATAATTTCCCCCTTAATTCACGTCATGACTTTGAATTTCCTAATTTTTATTTATTTTTGACATATTTTAATCTAATTGCTTAGAAACGAATGGTTGCATTGGAGATTGTGCTTTACCATGTTTTGAAGCCACATGACCCTGTCCAAACCTCAGCTTTATCACCTAATATATTAGACCTTGGGCAAATGTAAAATCCCTGTACTTCAGTTTATTCTTTGATAAAATGAGAACAATAAGAGTACTTATATCATAGTTATTATGAGAATAAAGTAAATTATTAGTTATAAAGCATTTAGAACAGTGCCTGACACATAGTGCTATTTAAGTATTTGTTAAATATTCTATAAATAGTTAACAGGGAGAACTTAAATCCTTACTGAGTTTGGAAGATCACATATTTCATTATCATGAACTGAGGGCCAAATAATTAATATTCTTATACTCTGACATAACCCCATGATATCAAAAAGGCATCAACCCTGCAATCAAAAAGTTTTGAATGAATATTAAGTATACAAGATATGACAGCATGCCAACTTGAATTAAAAGTAGTAGTCAGTACTAATCAATGAAAGTTTCCATCTCTAGCCAACTACTAAATTTTTTAAATTAAGTGTTGTGAGTTATTCTTATCCTCATGAATAATCCTAGGAGAAAATTATGAGAAACTTAGATAGCCTTCTTATTTTGTTATTTGCTAGGTAGGTTACAACCTTCCATGTGTGGGCTCATCCAAAGTTTAACACAAATCACATTCAAAATTAATCAGCAGAAAAATTTGGGACTGTCTCTGAAATCTCAGATTTTTAGCTAAAACTCCAAAGTTGAGAGCAATAGATGTAATGCCTCTCAATGTTCAAAAGAATGGAATAAACTTTCCATGCAACATTGGCCAAGATGGATCAAAACCACTCAGGGTATCATGACCCTCCAAAACAATATAAAGGAAGACTTAAATCTAAAAATAAAATGTTTGAAGGGAATTTCTAGAAAGACAAAGAGATCCAACTCTTGTTCTCTACCTAGGAGAGGGGATGCAGTCTTCTGTCATTTAATCCAAGTGATGGACACCCCAAAGAAACTACTTCTTAGAATTAGGACACTTACAAAAAAGGGAAGGACACATCACTCTCCAGCAAGAGGCTTGTGAGAGTCCATTTTGCTCCTGTCATCCAGCTGGAATAAGGTGAGAGAACTCAAGAGAAAACTCAACTTTAGGGGCAAACAACTTGGAAAAGGTGCCTAATAATCATACTAGCAGGTCTAAAAGCAGAAAGCTGTCTAGCACTGCCTGCTTGGTGTACGAAAGTCAGAAGTTAGACACTCTCTCCCACAATTTAGGAAGACAGGATGCGCGGGTTTCCAGTGGACCCTGTAGCAGACACAAGGGACTTTAAGGGAGAGAGAGAGTTCAGCAAGGGGAAGCGACTGTGGCAGTAGAACACGAGCAGTGCAGGAAGGCCTCAGAGGGAGTTTTCCAAAATCCTAATCACTTGTTCCAGGTTTCTAACATCGGCCATAGTCATGCTGATTAAAGGCAGAAACTGTAAACCAACAGAAAACCACAGGCAGCACCAGTAAGGAGGATACCATTTGTGCTTTAATCTCTCTTCCCCACCTTCTGTCCCAACCCTAGAAAGAGAGCAGATGGAGATGGGAAAGGGAAAGCAGGTTTAGGAGATGAAAGAATATATCCCTACCACAGCACCGTCTCATGGTTCATGGTGCTTTTTTTTTTTTAATCAGACACAGATGGTGTCCAAACTAACGAGAAGGGGAAAGGTTTTAATTGGATGTAAAATTAAAATTTTAATTTAAATTATACTAAACATTTTAATAACTGGAAATAAAATTATTCTTATAGTCAAAAGAGATAGAGAAGTTATGGAATCTGTTTAAGATGCCATTTCAACGCAGGCCTGGGAGATTTGATAGATCTTGCTTAAATGTCCGGTGAGGAGAAAAATAAAGGAGTTTCCTGTTTGTACTTGCTTTGACTTCTGTCTAACCCACTTACTACATAGACAAGGTTATATAACTCTGTCTCCAGGCCAAGAATAATAGCTCCTCCCTAGATAGTTCTTCCCAGTTTATGATATGAAAAGTGATATAAAAGATGACTTCAACTTGTACCCTTTATAATATCAAAACTCACGAATCTGAGGCATTTATTCACTAAGATTTGCCTAGCAATAAAACAAGCTACCCACGCAATTTCCCATTAACAATTAAACATTCTGTAATAATTCCTCCACCCACCCTCCACCCAGTTTTGCAAAGTGAAAAAATTAGTCTTACATTAATATGCATGTACATTTCCATTGATTTAAAATATTCTGCCATTAGATCTGCCAGTCATATGAAAAATGATCTTTTCTTGTTAAAAAAAAATGTATCACTTTATCCAGATTCTCACATTAATTAAGTTATAAAATGAGTTTGGCTTTTCAGTCTTTGTTCTTTCAATCTATTTTCTGATGTTGTGTTCTCCATTCCGAACAAGGCAGTTTCTTATTTTATAATCTGTATTTCATAAATATCGCTGGACATCAACAACCTGCCAGCCTAGCCAAAGAGTTCTCCTCCTCAGTATCAGCATTTCTCTGTCTTTAAGGCCCCGATTCTAAAATCTTCTTTTTTTTAAATTTTTAAATCCTTTATTGTTGACATTATTTTTTTCATTTTTTATTGTTGTTCAAGTACAGTTGCCTCCATTTGCCCCCACAACTCCCCCTGACCCCAGCCTCACTCATTCCCTCCCACCCTCACTCATTCCCTGCTACTACCTTTAGACTTGATTCTCATTACAAATTCCTGTGGTGTTTCCTGTTTCCTTGTCTCCAAGTTAGTTCATATCATCTCTTTTCATTTCTTATGCTTTTTTAACAAACTCTGGCATTGATGTCAAAAATATTACTATGCACTCACTTCTACTGAAGAATTTCTACCATCACATATACTCCTGGACAATTCTCAAGTCTCAATAATCCCGGCAATCTACATTCTCTGTTCTACCTAGGGAGCTGCTAAATATTAGTGGGAAAAAATGACATAATTATACTCGTGAGATTCACTACAGATTCAAGCTCCCCAGTTCAAACTGATGCTGCTTGTTGAATGGCGTACATTTATTTTATTCAGCTGCTCTTTGGCACCAAAGCAAACTTATAAGAATGGCTATACCAGGCTTTTTCTCTAGCCTGAAGTTCTATATAAAACCTTTACTGCTGTAATATAAGCACATGATGCCATATCCTACTTTTCCAAGAAATTATAAATTCAATGTGAAATATCTCTGCAACTTTATGGGACCTGTCTTCCTTTCCTTCAGTCTTTGTGGGGGGATACATCCTTCCTTCTGACCAAGGTTCCTCTCTACACCTGTCATTGTGGATGCTTCTATTCTTACTTCTTACTTAGATCTAACACTTACTGTATTAGCTACTCTTGTACTCCTTCAATTTCTTCTTCTTTTTAACATACTGATTCTCTTAAAACAGATGTTAGGTCTGTGATTTTCTCAAGCTACTCTGTTATCTTCATCATTTTGAAATCTTCACAAATTATTCTACCCCAACATCTTCTAATTCCTTTTTAAGTATAACATACACCCTAGCAATCTTGTTCCCAAACTCGCCAATATAACTTAAACTAGATTTTCTACAATTCATCAGTGAAAACTTAATCTCTGCAACCCCTGGTTCCTTCTGGTTTTCTGGTCTATACCTTTTTCGGGTTAAATTGTGTGCCCCCAAAATTACATGTTGAAGTCCTAACCTCTAGAATGTGAATTTATTTGGAAATAAAGTGTTTACTGAGGTAATCAAGTTAAAATGAGGGTAGACCTTAATCTAATATGTACTGGTGTCCTATTAAAAAGAGTAATTCAGACAGAGAAATACATGTACATAGGAAAAATGATAGGAAGATATGCGGGGAGAGGGTGGCCATGTGACTGACTATACGGATGCAGCTATAAACCAAGGAATGTCCAGGACGGCTCACAAACATTACAAGCTAGAATAGGAAACAGACAATTCTTCCCTAGAGATGTCAGAAAGAGCGTGACCCTGCCAAAGGATTGATTTCAGACTTCTAGTCTCAAACTCTGTAAAAAGCAAATGTATATACTTTAATCTACCTGTTTTTTTGGTACTTTGTTACAGCAGCCCTAGCAAACTAACATGTTACTTTTCTTTATCAATGTATACTACAAACCATCCTGCTTTACGGCTCTCTTCTACCTTTCCAAAGTCATTATAACATCCTGACCCTCTCCATTATACTTCTCACTCTTTTTCTTCACTCCTGAGATATTTTCTGTCTTTATTTTTCCTGCTCTCAAACTTCTCACCCTCAAACACACTGCTTTCTAAAATATCATCCTTATTTGATTATCTAGGCCAAATTTGTTGTGTTCATGCAGCCTTTACTCAATATTCCAGTCAAAAAAATAATAATCATACTCATGTTTTTTATCTGTAAATTATTTTTGTCTCTCTGAAAGCATGTTATATTTCTTCAAATGTAAAATATATTTATATTTCCTCAAAGTTATATTCATTACTTATTCCAAGCCAGAGGTCAGCAAATATTTTCTTAAAGGGACAGATAGTAAATATTTTAGGCTTTGCAAACCATACAGCAGTTTAGCCAACTACTCAATTCCACTGTTGTGCAAAAGCACTACAGACACTGCATAAATGGAGGCATGGGTGTATGCCGAAAACTTTATTTACAAAAATAGACAGCCAGCCAGCTTCCCACAGTGTACCAAACCGTGTTCTAAGTTATAAATTTCTTGAATGCAGAAGTTATTTTTTAGTCTTGTATATACCTCATGGAACTTCTAGTATTTGTCTTTCACACTGCATATGATCAATAAGTGTATCTTCAATATAACTGGCAGAAATGCTTTCAGGTAGTTTCTACTTCCCTTACCTGCATCTTAGCATCTAAACTTTTAAGAACAAGATGCATAAAATGTAAACAAACTGGTTTATTTATTCTGGACAGATAACTAAAGGTCTTCAAAATATCATTTAAAGGATAGATGGCCCTCTCTCTCTTTAAAATACACCAGTCTATAATAAAGAAAGCTTATGTTTGGTTGGGAAAGAAGAGAAGTTTCTTAAAATGTGAGTAAGTACAAGACAGCATTAGCTAATATTCAAGTGCCATAATTGTTCTAAGGAGCCAGTAAATGCTAAGGGATATAATATTCAAGAACATCATGATAGAGTTGATCATGTATCAATTATCTATTGGTTAACACTACTGTTATTTATCTAACAAACCATCTCAAAAATTAGTAGCTTAAAATAATCATTTATTTGTTATCATTTTTTCTTTTTTTTTTCTTGTTGTTCAAGTACGGTTGTCTCCATTTTCATCCCATCCCAGCCATCCCCACCTCCCATCATCTATCCTACCCCCCTTTGGCTTTGTCCATGGTTCCTTTATACACGTTCCTTGACAACCCTTCCCCCTTTTCCCCCCATTATCTCCTCTCACATCCCCTCTGGTTACTGTCAGTTTGTTCTTAAATTCAATGTCTCTGGTTATATTTTTCTTACTTGTTTGTTTTTTTGATTAGGTTCCACTTATAGGTGAGATCTTAATTCTAAGTGGTAACTGGACATTTCCTTTGCTGGTTTCACCTGAGCTCATGGATGAGGCTGCTTTCAGATGGAGGATTGGTTGACCAAGAAGGATCAAGAAGTTGTTGCTGGTTATTTTCCAGAGCACGTGGTGATTCTCCACATGGCCCTCATAACTCTAGTGGAACAGACTGGCTTCTTCAGAGCATACTGTCCCCAGGGTTCCCAGAGTGCAAGGTGGAAACTGCAAAGGCTCTTTAGGCACAGGCTGCAGGATGTTTGCAAGATCACTTCCGTCACATACCACTGGCCAAAGCAACTCATGAGGCCAGCTCTGTTGCCAGAGGTGGAAAAATAGACTCCATCTCCTGGAGGAAGGAGAGGCAGCTCATATTGCAAAGGAGTATGTATGCATAGAGATGTGATTCACTGAGGCCATTATTATATTACTCCTCAAGACGATCCTTAAAGGGATACAAATTTGACTGGCATTGGGAGGTCGCATGGAGCAGTAATGGACAAAGGAGAATCAGATAAAAATAAAATAACAAGTTGGCGAATGACAAACCAAGTATTTCAAGTTTATCCTTTGACAGTGAGGAGTCAGTGTATATTTGTGCAAAGAAGCCCCCTTCCCTCAAAAATAATTCACATTATGAAAAAGAAGTCATACATAATTTCAGTGTGTTGTTTTTATATTTCTCAGGGTAAGGGTGTGAGGGATAAAATTATGTCTGGTTTTACTAAGAAGGGGATGGCCTTAAATCATAGCATACACTTATGGCTTTTTAGCTGAGAAAATATCCTGAGGAGTTTACAAACCTTAAGGTTACTTAAAGATGTTGAAATACTGTCTAAAATGATCATAACCAGATCTTTTCATCCATTTCTGATACATTTATTTCATCACAAAACACAAGAGAGTACATTTAACATTTGGGAAAATGAACTAAAGGTCTTTGTTACTTTGAAGGTCTTCTCATTGTGAGATTTTCAGATATTCCTTGTCATACCCTTACTTTTTATTGATTTCACCCTCCATCTGGAAACTACTAGACGCAAATAAACAATTTTCCCTTCACTTCGCTTTCCATTTTGGGCCACAATTCTCAGGATATGTTTTATTCAAACTATCTGGCTTAGTTACTAGAAAACTCATATGCAATGATTGCTTTGTTCTTTGTGACTCATAAATAATAAACCCTATTAGAGAATATAATGTAAACAGGGGAAATCTCTACTTCAGGTAATATCTACAGCATGCTATTAATCAACCACTTGGCCCACTCTTTTTAAGCTCTGGTTTGCACAAAAGCAGTTTGGTCAACTAAATTGGCTGCTATACAGAAAACTCCAAAATTGTATAATTTAATGGCTGCTGTTAGAGAAAAAGGCCTTACTGTTCTCACTACACATAAGTGGAGGGCTTTGAGATAGGAAAGAACCCGATATATTTTAATCTGATTGAAATACGCATCTAGAATTCACATATCCTTTTTAAATGGTCACGCCAGATTGTGTACAGAAGCTCCTGTACATAGCCCCAGGCTCTCCAAACAGTATTTTGAGCAGTAAACAGCACCAATGGTGAAAGGATTTGTTGACATTTCTTGCTGGTTGCCACAGGGATAAAACCAAATTGTAATCGTCAACATATAAAAGACCAGGGATATTAACATTCAAACTACTCAGTGTGAATTCAAGACAGCCCTAACTCTGTAACCTTCCAGGGTTCTCAATATATCTGAATCCTAACGTACTTAACACAAACTATGTGTATACACAGGAGTGATAAAATTAGCAATGCAGTTATAAAATGAAGTTATAACATCCTATTGTTTCAGAATATACCTATATTTTACAGTTTATCTTCATGTGAATTTGGAAAGAAGCTTGTTTATAAGGATTATGAATGCTTTGTGAGAGGTATACCTGTGTCTATGTATACATTTATATATATGATGTAGCAATATTAACCAGGAAAAATATGTCCCTTTCTCTTTTTATTTTATTTAACCTATCAAAAAATGTACAAAGGTACAACATTTACCCTAGTTTATTACACAGCATGATACCTTAGAGGTAAAACAAGTGAACCTCGTATTAGCTTTCTCTTTTTATAACGTAACTATTGAAGCTGGATATTATCTGGCTTCTTAGATAGTTCTCAGTGATGAAAAGTGAAATCATGATATTCAAACAATACTGAAACTCAGGAAGAAATAGTGAGATAAGAAGAAAGGCCATGCAATTATATGATCTAATATTCACTAGGTGTTAAAATAAAAAAATAAGAAAAACTTACATTTATCCTGTTCTTTAGGCAAAATACAGTGTAATATGTAAATTATAAAAGCATAATTAATTTTACTTCAGCTATCATGCTTAAAAAACAGATGTCATTAATCACACATTTTTAATTCCATTAAACTTGCATCTAAATAAATCTTTTCTTATAAATTTCAATATCTTGAATGTCATAGAAAGTCAAGTGACAGATTGCTTTGTTTCATTCAAAAGTGTCAGTCTATGAAACCACACATGACGATTTTAGGATTGTGCTGGTTGATGTACCAACTTTTATTTATAAGCACTTGGTGGAGTCACATGACTTTTATGTGCTACACAAAGCTACAAAGATTAGCTAATTTAAGGACCTTTGTCAGGATATACTCTAAGAGAGTTTAAAGTCACCATGGCAATGAGTTACCAATCCTTAACAGCCTCCAAGATGAATATTTACTTAACCCACTTGACACCCACTGTGCCTTCACTGTCACTAGGGTGGAGAGTTTCATTTGTCAGTTGCATCATCCTTGCTGCTTTCTACTCAATTTCTCACATCTCTGTGCTCTCCCCCATCATCCAAAGTATCCCTTTTTCCTTGCCAAATGCTTAAGCAGCTCTGTGTATTTTCTCAGTTCTAGCTCTGTGCAGCATTACACATGGACTTACTACTCCTATCTATATGCCTTTCAGACATAAATGCTTAGTTCATTAAAATAATACTATTCGCTGAATGTTCATACTGTGTTGCATACTATACTTATTTATTTCTATATGGAATCATGTTCAATTTTCACAACAAATACATGAATCCAATAGTATCCTCACTATATCAAATCCTAGCTCTGCCACTTACTAGCTGTACACCCTTGGATAAGCCACTCAACCTCTCTGTTTTTCACATTTGCCATCTGAAAACAGATCATATACTTACTCCATGAGGTTTTGATGAAAATTAAATGAGTTGATACATGTAAAGCACTTAGAAGAGTATCTGGCACATATTAATAGTTAGGATGTACTACAGTACGATAGTATCTCCAGTATATATGAGGAAATGGGTTGGGAGACTTCAGATAATTTGCCAAGATCATATCACTAGAAAGGGGTGGAGATGAGATTCAAATATTTCTCTCTCTATTTCCAAATCTCAGTGTCTCCTAAATTGTCTTGCCTTTTTCCCTTGGGCAAGTCTCCTATTGCAAACATTTTTAATGGTAATTTATAGTTCATAAAACTCTTTTATAAGTTTGTCTCATTTGATCTTTGCAACCCCTAGAGATAATACCAGTTCTATATATTTTATTTTTTTTTAATTTTTAGGTGAAGAACCTGAGGCTCACAGGATTATATTACTTGAACCTGGACTCACAGAAAAAAAGGAATCAGTCCAAGCTTGGGGTTCAGCATTTCTGACTCCTTGGCTAAAATGATGTTCTAAAACATTTAAGAATCAAATAGAAATAAATACATGACTTAGCTAATTTTATTAACCTATCTTGTCACTATTTCCTCATCTGTATAATAGGAATTACATATTTACTTCATAGGGTTGTTATGATGATCAAGTTAATATTTTAATCTATGTACAGCTCTCAGCACAGTGCCTGGCACATAATAAGAACTAATTAATTAGTTGTAGGTACTAGGCAGAGAAATAAAAGAAACAAGGGAAAGTGATATTTTTAAAAAGTAATATCCTGTGCTCTAAAGATTTAATGTCTAGTGATGGAATAAGCTTAATTGCTTTACCTTTCACAGTCTGTTCTTCAATTCATTAGAATTTAAGTTTGCATATGATATGAGGTAGGGTTAAAGATTTACTTTTTCCCTTATTCCAAATTATGGCATTGTTCAAAATTCTCTCTTATTGCCTATTTGTTATCAATAGGACTTTAGATATGTCTCTTTTTTTTTACTTGTTTGTGATTTCTCTACTTTTTCTTGATCATTCTTACTAAAGTTAAGCTTTTTACCAATCTTTTTATATAATGAACTTTTGAATGCTTACTTCCCATTTAATTGACTCACATTTTTATTTTTGTATTATTTCTTTTCTTCTTTCCTTAGTTTTGCTTTGCTTTTTGTTGTTGTTTCTTTTCTTCTTTCCCTCTTTTCCCTTCTTTCCCTTTCTTTCCCCTTCTCTCTCCTTCTCTTTCCTTCTCTCTCTCCTCTCTCTCTCTCTCTCCCTCTCTCTCTCTCTCTTTCTTTCTGGTTCCTAAAAAAGAAGATTATATCATAAATTGCTCATTTTTTCCTCTCCCACACATGCAATTAAGGCTATATATTTCTATTCAGCAGTGGTTTTAATTCAGCCCACACTTTACCATTCAGAATTAAATATTTTCTGAGTTCTTTTCTGACATTTGTGGCCCATATATTATTCTGAAATATAGTCCAAGCAATTGAATTTTCTACTACTCTATCTATTCAGTATTAATTTGTAGCTTAATTCCACTACATAAAAGATTATTCATTAAATAATATATAACTTTGAAATGTGTTGAATCCTTTTTTTGGCACAGAATGTCATCAATTTGCTAAATATCTCATTGGGTATTTAATGAAAATATAAATTCTTTTATTATTGAATGCCATATTCTATCATTATCAATTGCATATGACATGTTTTCCATATTGTGGTCTTCAGATATTACATGTCCTTACTGGGTTTTTTGTCTGTCTTTTATATCAGCTTTTGAAAAAGTTGAGTTAATGTTTCCCATTTGATTGTGCATTTGTCTATTTTTCCTTTTATTTCCATAAATTTGCTTTATATATTTTAAAGCTATGTTATTGGATTCTTACACATTTATGATTTTAAGGTTGCAATATTGCATTGGAATAATGCCTTAACCATTATAAAATTTTCCTTTTTCTCTACTAATAAATCTTTATTTAAAGTTTACTTTGTTAATCTTCTAATATAACTAAACTGCCTTCTTTGGGTTAGTATATTAAAGGCCTTTTTCTACCTTTACTGTCAGGGTTTTTTTTGTATTTTAATATTGATACAAGAATCTTCCATCTAATGTTAAAATCAGCCTATTTAGTCTATTTTATTTTGAATATGGTTTCTGAAAATAGAGTTTTATCTACCATCTGTTTCTTTTCTATTTGACCATCCATCTGATTTGCTTTTTTGTCTCTATTTTAACCCTATTTGCATATAATCAAATATTTAAGTTTTATTTAAGCATAATTGAATATAACAAATTGCACATAATTAGAGCATGCAATTTGCTGTTACCATGCATGCATATACCTATAAACCTGCCCTAAAATAAAGAAAATGAACTTAGCCATCAACTTCAAAAATATCTATGTGCCTTTTAATAATTTCCAACTCCTACCCCTTCTTGCCTCTTTCTCTCCCCTCACCATAGAAAACCTTTGATGTGCTTCCTTTCACAATGTTATTTTACATTTCCCAGAATTTTATAATAATGGAATAGCATAGGGCCTAGCATAGTATATATTTAGTTTTTTGCTTCTTTCCTTCAACATAACTATTTTGTCATTCATTGATATGATCGTATGCACCAGTAGCCTATTCATTTTCATTGCTGAGTAATATTCCAATATATACCATATCATAGCTTGTTTATCCATCGCTTGTTGAGAAGCATATAGATCTTTTTCCAGTTGTGGTTATTAGAAATAAAACTATGAAACACATGCAATATCTTAATGTACATAGGCTTCTTTTCTCTTGGGTAAATACTTAGGGGTATAACATCTGCATCATATACTAGTATATATTTAACATTTAAAACATCTTAAAAACTACCAAACTGTGGTCCAAAGTGATTGTCACATTTTGCATTCATATCAGTGCTATATGGGAGGTCTAATTTCTCCACATCTTTGCCAAAATTGGGTAGGATCATTTTTTTTTTTAAATTTTAGACATTGTAATATGTGTGTAGTGGTGTTTCACTATAGTTTTAATTTGCACCTCCCTGTAACTAACCATGTTTAACAATTTTTTTCATGTGTTTGTTTGTCATCTATGTAGTTTCTTTAGTGAGTTTCTGTTCAATTATCCCTCATTTTAATTCAGTTGTTATCTTATTATTGAGTTTTGAGAGTTCTGTAAATGTACAGATACAAGTAATTTTAACATATAAGATTTTAAAAATATTTTCTTAGACTGTGATTTGACTTTTCATTACAATAGCACAGCATTTTGAAAATGTATGTACATAAGATTTTTCCTTCTATGTATTTAGCCTTTGGTGTCATATCAAATATATATTTGCCATCCCCAAGTTCATGAAAGTTTTTCTTTCTTTATTTTTTTTTTTACTGAAGTTGTATAGCCTTACGTTTTCTGTTTGTCTGTCATCCATTTTGAGTTAGTTTTTGCATACGTTTCAAAGTATGGATTGTGAGATATGGATTGAAGTACTTTTCTTTGTTATTTTTTTATTTGCTTGTTAGTTTTGTTTTTTTTTCCATATAGGTATCCAATTATCCTGGCACAGTTGCTGAAAAGACCATTCTTACATTTTTGTACATTTGGTTGAAATCAGTTAGCCGTATACACATTTGTGACTATTTCTAGACTTTTTACTGTTTCATTAATCTATATAACTATTCTTACACATCTACTGTTTGAGTTTGATTACTGTACCTTAAGAGAAAGCCTTGGAATTAGGTAAGTTCATTTCCAACTTTGTTTTTATATTGAAAAATGCATAGGCTATGTTAGTTCCTTCATGTTTCCATATACATTTATATCAATTTGTCAATATATAAAAATATTAGCTGACATTTTTATTTCAATTGCATAGATTCTATAAATCAATTGATAAAGAATTGTCATCAAAACAATATTGAGTCTGCTAATGTATGAATATAGATTATATATTGATACTAATTTATATGTTCTATAATTATGGTCAACAAATTTTGTAGGGTTTAGTGTACAGGCTTTCCAAATATTTTTTAAAAAATTCATTTCTAAGTAAGTTATATATTTGTATTAGTTTAAATGGTATTGCTTTTTAAATTTAATTCTTTTATTTCTTTATTCCTAGTCTTTAGAAGTACAAGTGATTCTTATATATAGACCTTAAATTCACTTACTATTCTCTGGAACTTTTGTATAGATTCTTTAGAAGTTTGGACAATTGTGTAATCTGCAAATAAATACTCCTTTTTTATTTTATTTTTTTGCTTTACTCCCTTTTTACTCCTTTTTATTTTACTCCTTTTTTATTTTTTTACTCCTTTTTTATTTTATTTTTTTGCATTTAAGTGTAGAGTCTTTTAGGAGGGAGAGTTTTAAATTCTGAGCTGGATTTCATTCATTGTTTCTGCAGATTTCCTCTGCCTCTGCAAGTCCTTGAGACTGCTGTTCTCTATTTGGGGCCCCTCCCACTTTCTTGAGTCACAGCTTATACAATTTACATTCCTTCCCTTGGGAATCATGGTGTTGTCTAATGTTCAATATCTGAAACCCATTATAGGTCTAAAATGTGTTACTCCACCTTGAGACAAAGCAGTGGTATCAAAGCTCCCATTGTGTGTGTGTGTGTGTGTGTGTGTGTGTATATATCTTATATTTAAAAGAACATTTCCTCTATTTGATCTCTCTTCCAAAACTACTTCACACTAGTTTAAAATAAATTCCTAAAACATTATTTGTTTTCAAACCAAATTTATATAAAGTATCACCTTACCATGTAACATTATGTAATTATTTCATTTCTAACTATAAGAATGATTCCATGGTATTACCAGGTATTACATTATTATTTAACATCTTTTTGCCTGATACAAAAAGATGTTAAATAATTTTGGGGGGAGATGTTTGTTTAAATCCAGTATTCATGTTCAGGTTCCAAGCCTTATTACTGTGTCTGAATTTCAGGCAACAGTGCAGGTAAAAGCAATCTTTAAAAATACAAGCTTTTCCATTGTTTGGGAGTAATAACTGAATCAATGAATAATTATTATTCTGTCAAGACACTGATATGTCACTGGATAAGAAGATTTTCTCTTTAGTTTTCTATCCTATCCCCATCTAGAATCAGTAAAGGCAGACATCAAGTCCTTATCAAAAAAGTGTTTAAAGTCAAAAATTGGCAAAAATACAAATCTCCCCATTCTCCATTGATGTCACCAGTTCACAAAATTCAGCATAATTAAGAAAAATTATGTTTATCTTGGTCTCCTAGAAAAAGAAGTGTAAATATTGATATGGCTAATTGTGAAAAAAAGAGAAAGGTTGATATGCATGAGTCAAGTATGTGGTAAATTTGGGGGAGCACAACAATTTTTAAGCCAAAGCATCCCAGTTCCTCACCTAACAGCACCTGAACAGGTTGTTTGACACTGAATGCATTAAAACCTCGACAAACATTAATGATTCTATCTATAAAAGAAGAAAATTCTGTTTTGTAATAGTCAAATAGAGATTGAATCTTAAAAGGCCACTATGGAAGTTATGAAAAAAAATACAAAGTCAACAAAGACTCAATATTGCTAAATATAATTTTCAATCTAAATTATCATCCTAATTTTCACCTACTTTGTATCATGGATATAGTAATAAGACATATGTCATCCAGTTATTTGAAATAGAAAAGTTAAAATATGTTTCAATACAGAGAAAAATGAGCTTAAATGATAATCTCTATATTTAAAAAAATAGAATCAAGGCAGCACCCTCATTAATGGCATTGAGTAATGAAAATATGAGAAAAATTCAGGTGTGTCTTTGACTCCTGCCCATACATAACTGATGCTTCCTAAGAAAGCATAAAATTAGAAGTATTTTGAACTAAATGATATAGGTACCAACTGCAATTCATTCTTATTCAGCATTATAAAGTAAGAATCAAATCAGAAAACTTAGAATACTATATACTGAAATCAATCTATAAGTGAAGCTTCCAGATAAAGTTAAAATGCACTTTTCATACTGAACTTGACAGCTTTTGAAACCATATTTTTTCTCATTTTATCAATATTTTTTAATGAAAAAAGTCCATCTTTTAGGGAACATGATGTCAGTAGAGGACAGAGAACAGCAAAATGGGGTCACAAAAAGCACATGTCCTAATTCAGGTCCAAGCCCTTTCACTGAAAGATCCATAGGACCCTTCCTTAGTAAAGACATGTCAAATTAGATGGCAGAGTCCCGTTTGTCTAATGTTACCCAATACAAAAATCAAATCAGATTCAGACAAAATTCACTGACAGAACTGTCTAAGAAAGGAAGCACAACCTCATAACATAGTCTTCGAACAGGGGTGGTCAAAAGGAAAAAATGGAGATGCTAGTGTGTTTAAGCAGAGTTAACCATACTTACCTCTACTCAAGTAATAGTGGCAGGAAGAGAAAGTGAATTGACAAAATCCTAAACCCAATTTTTAGAGAAAAAATAAAAGAAGAAAAAAGGAGCCTGAGAAAGTAAACTTGAGCCTGTGGAATAATCTTAAAAGAAAATCTCTGACTTACAAAGTCAACATGAGCTTGTCTTTTTTATCATATAGACTAGAAAAAAATTAAGACAGTAAAAAATGATCAAAAACATCAAAATTTAATGGTTTTGATGGTCTGGTAGTTTTAAAATATGTCCATAAATTTTTAGATATTCTTTCCTTTTGTGGAGCTTAATTCCCTTCTCTTTGAGTAGTTATCCTATGCTGGTCCCATCGTAACTTTTGTGGGGTGTTTTTGGCAGATTACTATTTTTGTTAATTTATAGATCTTCAGATTAAAATAAGCTATATTTGAGACACTTAATTTAGGCTATTACAACCAGGGTGGTATCATCCATTTAGATGGCAACATCTCAGGCTTTGAAATGAGGATGTAAAGGGGTGAGAATGTGGGGCACTTATAAGAGGTAAGTGCATTTTGCAAGTGGCGTGGGAGAAGAAACTGGGCGTCAGAAGGCTGACTATGGTGGTTCTAAACTATGCACAGAAATGCCCCTTGAATGTGAACTATGCACAATAACTTGCTTTCAATGAAAAGATTCCGGCAGAAATGGTGGAATATGACTTGCCAATGTAGATCAGAGAGGCTTCAGGTCTTCTACTTGTTCTTGTTCAGATTTTCACTTGGAGAAAGCTATCTGCCTCAAGAAAGGATATTCTATCAGTTCTACAGATATGCCCACGGAGTGAAACTCTGAGGTCCTTGACCAACAGCCAGCAAGAAACTGATTCCTCCTGCCAACAACCACATAAATATGTTTGGAAGCTGATTCTATAATCTCAATCAAGTTTTGTTCACCAGCCTGAATAGAAAACTTCATAATTCACTGGACATTGGCAAAGGACTCAGAAGACTCGTGCCTTAGTATAAAGACAAAATTAACCCTAAACAGGGCTCTACTGCCAATTATCAGGACTTAAAAGGAATACCTGAAGGTGTGAATGGATTCCAAGTAATTTAACTGTGTTCCAGAACAAAGTATAAGAATAATTACAGGAATGCAAAAATAGAACCCAATGATCTAAAACTGATGATGTCTAGAATCTAATAAAATTATCATGCAGCCAAAGAGCCAGTTCTCTATAATCCTTAAAGAGAATTAAAAAACCCTTAATCTATCAAAATTATGAAATGACACAGATGACAGAATTAGTACACAAAGACACTAAAGCAGTTGTTAGGACTATATTTATATATTTAAGAAGAAGACAGATTGAGCATGTTAAATGTACACATGGAAGATAGGAAACTCATATCAAACTTTTAGAGATAAGACCTATGATTATTTTTTTTAAATTAAGTTCTGGAATCTTGAAGAGAGAGTGTTAACATAGACATTCATTAGGGTGGAATGAGGGCTTTAATTTTTTTACATGTGTGAAATGCCATTTTTGTGTTTCAAAAGTACTCAAAAAACGATGCTATATATGATCAGTTCTGCTATCAAGGTTGTTTTAAAAATGATTTGTTATGGCACAACTGACATATTAGGAAACAATTTGAGCATTAACACAAATTTCATGATTGCTTACATGCAATTTCCTCTGTGGGGAACTAGGTGAAAACAGAAACTCAGCCACATCTTTATCCACATACAGACAACATACCTCAAAATCCGCCAGCTACCTATGATTTCTGAGGTAAAGAAATAAACTAGGTGGGATTAAGGATCACTTAGATGTGGAAGAAAGATAAGTGAACATAAAAATTTATTAATAGAATGTATAGAAAACAAAACAAATAAAAAGGACTGAAAACAATGAAAGGAAAAACACTTCTGTAGAGCAACAGCAAGTGACCTGATCTACATGTGAAAGGTGAGCCTTAAGGAGAGAAGACAAACATAAAACGTATTTAAACGTTTTTCAATATAGCCACAATTTAGGGAAAATAATAAACTCACCAATTCAAGAAGCTCAACAAAACTCAAGCAAAAGAAATATAAAGAAAACTACGCAAAGGCACATCATAAATCAATGATAAAAAGCAATCTTCACTATAAGAAAAAGGAAAGGAAATCAAGTAAGCTGCAAAAAAAAAAATGTCAGGTACAAATCTGCATCTACAAAAAGAATAAAGAATACTGAACATAGAAATTATGTGAGCAGTTATACAATACATTTATCTCATTATTTAAATCTCTTTAAATTGTAATAGACCATATACAAAAAAGAAAAGAAAAGAAGGCAAGAAAATTATGGCCCAGGCAAAATAATGTAAACTCTCCCTGAAAAATGTGCACATTCTAATCCCAAGAACCTGTGGCTATATTATGTTACATTACAAAGGAGAATTAAGATTTTAGATGTGAGTAAGGTTTATAACTAACTGATCTTGAGAAGGAGAGATTATCTTTATCTTGGATTTTCCAGGGGAGAAGTCGGTGTGGTCACAAGGGTTCTTATAGATACAAGAAGACAGTAGAGGCAAAGTGCCACGCTCACGCAATGTGAAAGCCTTAAGTAGCCACTGCTGGTTTTAGAAGGACGTCATGATCCAGAGGATGTACCAGCCTCTAGAATCTAGAAAATTCAAGGGAATGTATTCTTCCCTAGAGCCTTCAGAAAAAAATACAGCATTGCTGATACCATGGTTTTAGCTTAATGAGACCTATTCCAAACTCCTGATTTCCAGAATTATACTGTAATAGATCCATGTTGTTTAAAACCATTATGTATGTGATAATTGGTTATAGCAGCCATAGAAAACTAATAAAAATAGTAGAAATGTATTGTGGGGTTGCGAGCATATGTGAAATTAAAGTGTATAAGAAAATGGCATAAAAGCAGAGAGAAATGGAAATTTTCTGTGTAAATTTATTATACCATGAAGTGATATAATATCACGAGGTAGACTGACAATTTAAACATATATGTATATTATACATCCTAATATAACAACAAAGAATTATCTTTAAAAAAGCAGTGAAGATAATATGGAATCATAAAAAAATACTTAATAGAAATGGATAAAAAGAAGAAGGAGACCAACAACAGAGGAAACAAAAATACTTGGTTACTGCAGCAAAACCTAGCCTATACTGGTTAACATACCAGTTAAACTACACTTTAAGTATAAAAAAACATACTTTGTCACATATACAAAAAAAACATTACTTTTCTGTTTATTAATCACTGAATACTTAAAGTAAAAGCTCTTTTTTATGAAACCAAACAATTTAGAGATGAAAGAAAATAAAATTTAATTTGAAGAAGGTATTGCAAAAACATTAGGACTGTAAATACAGAAATAATGCTTAGTATCAATATAAATTTCAAGTCAAAATAGAAAAAAACAATAAATACCAGAGTAGCAATAAAAATGTGTTTCCTGAAAGTGTTTCCATTTTATCAATAATGGGAGTTAAACTATACTACATTTAAGGAAACTGTGTTTGACCTTAAAAACTAATGTCTGTATTTAAAATCTTTTGAACACAGAGGAAAAATAAATGTTTTACATTAAGTTCATTGTTATATATTTATATCTAATTATTTTATATATGAACTTTAATACTATTATCTTAAATAACATTAGAAGTAAAATGTCAAAATCCCAAGTTTTGATGATGCATTTTTCTCTCCTTTTATCCACGTGTGAGGTCAGTGAGTGAAAGTCTATGAGTTAAGTCCAAAACAATGTTCATCTAAAATTAATGATATTTACCTCTAAGAATTAAGGTTTAGTATGATTTTTTAAGTTTTTTTAAAGTTTAATGGAGATAATATGATGTGTAAGTTGTGCTTTCACAGACATTAAGACCTGCTTTCTCTTACCAAAGAAAACAGCATGTATTTTATCAAAATTTAACCATCAAGAATAAAGAGTACTGAGATTTTCTTTACATCTTCTTTTACTTACTATATTTCTGTAGTTTTCTTAAGAAGAGCATGTGAACATAAATAAGGTCAATGTTTAAAAAATCATTTAATCTTCAGTGAGTTAATGTTCAGACTCATCTTTTTTTCAAAATCGTTTTTGTCTATTGAGAAAAAAATCATAATATCTTCCTGAAAATGGTAAGCAATGGATACTAAATGAAAATATATGAGAAAATGCAGTATGAACTAGAATATTTTCAATTAATATTATACTTAAATTGTTACTGAATCGTGTGCCCCAGTTAACATAATATCTATAAACTTCCAGTAAAGATGTTATACTGAGGCGAAGAGGAAGTCCCCTTACTGTTTTAAATTGTAAAGTGAGGAAAAAAATATTTAAACACACACACATACACATACACCGCAGAAAAATTAATTACAGGAAATCTAAAAGTGCCAGAAGTAGAGGACACTTAGGACTCAGCAGTGAGTCGGACATAAAACTACACAGTCCACAGTGGGACCCGCAGACTCTGTGAATGACCCAGGCTCTGTGGACCGGACTCCATGAATGAATTTAGGAGCTTTACACCCTGGGCCCCGTGCACCACCAGAGTGATCTGTACATGGCACTGGTAAGAATCAGAGAAACCAACCAGAAAGTTAGTACAGTAGGTCTAGTATAAGAAAAAGATGGCTTGGTCCAGGATAGTAGCAGCTCTGATGAAATAACCAACTGAAACTGTGTGTTGGAATTAGATTCAACAGAACTGCTATCAATTTGAAACAGAGGAGAAACATATTAGATGAAACAACGGAGTCAAGAGAAACAGGATAATTTAAGGCCTGACATATGGTAAGAGCTGAATAAATGTTAGGAATCGTAATTATTATTCACATATTTCATTTGGGAGAAATTAATAACTAGCTTCCTTCCAACATCTTTCACACAAGAATGTTAGATCCAGACAACACAGGAGAAGAGAGCCTGCATGCCTTAGGTCAGAGACTGTTAGTCAGGGGTCTACCTCTGGTTTAGACAGCACTCAATTCAAACAGCTAAACTTAGAAGCCTGCCTCCTAAGAGATCAAAAACAGTATGTAGAAATAGGATTATGGCAGAGTTGATCTCTTCAGACCTGCTAAACTCCAGAAGCTAATTCTTAACTTTTTATGCAAAACCTCAAATTATACCAATAAGCCCAAGGCAAAATTTCATCCAACAAATTTCTGTTAACACTGGAGAGGTATATGCAAATTCAATTTATAAACCATAAAAATTTTGCATATAACAGCTACCATTTCCTCCATTTTTCCAAGTTAATATTAACATCCCTAAATCTGCCATCCTCCTTCCAGACTCATTCTATCATATCCACAAGCAAACAGAAAAAAAAATCCACAAGCAGACCCATTTTTTCCTAACACTTTAGTGAATTATATCACTGTCTAAAAGATAGCTCCATTTTCTGTATTGATTTTATACTTTTTAAATTGAAATATATAAAACAAATACAAAAACTAAGTAACAAAATTATATACTAACATAATTATGTACAAAAATAAATAAATATGAAGCTCTACAAATTTTCTGAACTTGAACATATTCGTATCACTTCACCTTAAAACTAAGTATAGAATGTTATCAGCATTCCCATAAATACACATTATGCTCCCTCTTATTTCCTAGTCCCCTACCCAAAGCAATTTTGATTCCCATCAAAATAGATTAGGTTTGTTGGGTTCTGAGTTTATATAATAGATTTGCATGTATGTGTTCTTTTGTTTCTGGCTTCTTTTATTCATTACATCATTGTGATTATGATTGTAAGATTAATATATGATGCCCTTTGCAGTAATTATTTGTTCATTTTGATTGTTGTATAGAATTGAGCTATATAAATACACAACAAGTATTTATCCATTCTACCTGTTAATGAACATTTGGCTAGTTTTCAGGTTTTAACTCTTGCAAATAGTGCTGCTACAAACATTCTTGAATCTGTCTCTTAAGGCACATGTGCATGCATTTCTGTTGGGTATATAAGTAGGGGTACTACAAGAGGTGAATGTGCAAGTTGAGAAGAAAATGCCTAAAAGTTTTCCATTGTGGTTTTATCTAAATACACTCACAAGACCATGTATGAGAGTTTCAGTCTCCCCACATTCTGGACAACACTTGGAATTGATAGTAAATTTTATTTCATTCCTTATGGATTATGTATACTGAAATTTCATTTTTTAATTATATTTTATTGATTATGCTCTTATAATCCTGATTTTCCCCATTTGACCCCTCCCACTGAGCACCCCCGACTCCCTCAGGCAATTGTCTCACCATTGTTCCTGTCCCTGGGTCATGCGTATAAGTTCTTTGACCTCTCCATTTCCTATACCGTACTTTACATTCCCTCACCTCTTCACCCATTCCCTCAACCCCACTCCATCTGGCAGCCACCAAAACACTCTCTGTATCCATGATTCTGTCTCTGTCCTCCTTGTTTGCTTAGTTTGTTTTCCAGATTCAATTGTTGTAGATATGTACTTATTGACATTTTATAGTTCATAGTTTTGACCTTTTTTCTTAAGTCCTCTTAAAATTTAATATAATAATGGTTTGGTGATGATGAACTATTTAGTTTTTCTTGTCTGGGAAGCACTTTATCTGTCCTTCTATTCTAAATGATAGCTTTGCTAGAGAGAGCAATCTTGGGTGTGGGTCCTTGCTTTTCATGACTTTGAATATTTCCTGCCAATTCCTTCTAGCCTGCAAAGTTTCTTTTGAGAAGTCAGCTGATAGTCTAAGGGAAACTCCCCTGTAGGAAGCAAGTTTCTTTTCTCTTGCTGCTTTTAAAATTCTCTCTTTATCTTTAACCTTTGGCATTTTAATTATAATGTGTCTTGGAGTGGACCTCTTTGCATCCATCTTGTTTGGGACTCTCAGTGCTTCCTGTATTTGTACATCTATTTCCTTTATCAAATTAAAGATATTTTCTTGCATTATTTTTTTCAAATAGATTTCCAATTTCTTGCTCTTTCTCTTTTCCTTCTGGCACCTGTATAATGTGAACATTGGGCCACTTGAAGTTCACCCAGAGGCTGTTTATACTGTCCTAATAATTTTGAATTTTTTTCTTCTTCTTGTTCTCAGTTGTTTTTTTTTTCTTTCTTATGTTCCAAATCATCGATGTGATTCTTGGCTTCATCCATTCTACTGTTGTTTCCCTGTAAATTGTTCTTTGTTTCAATTAGTTTGAAATAGTTTTATTTCTGACTGGATCTTTTTTATGCTGTTGAAGTTCTCACTAGGTTCCTCGAGCATCCTCATAACCAGTGTTTTGAACTCTGCATCTGATAGATTGCTTATCACCATTTTCTTTAGCTCTTTTTCTGGAGTTTTTCTCTGTTCTTTCATTAGGATCACGTTTTTTTAATTTCCTCATTTTGGCAGCCTCTATGTTTGCTTCTATATATTAGGTAGAGATGCTATGACTCTGTGTCTTGGTAGCGTGGCCTAATGTAGTAGGTGTCCTATAGGGTCCAGTGGCACAGCCTCCCCTTTCACCCAAGCTGGGTACTCAAGGTGTGCCCTTTGTGTGGGCTAAATATATCATCCTCTTATAGTTGAGCCTTAATTGCTGTTGACAGGTCAATGGGAGGGATTTACTCAGGCCAGCCAGCTATAAGAATTGGCTGTGATCACTTACCACCAACCTCTGCCCTCCATGGAGGATCAGCTGTGAAAGGATGGGGTGGTGGTGCTCCAACATTATCTGTAGCTATCTTCTGGGTGTGCTGGCCCTAGACTTTCCCAGGTGGTGCAGGCCAAGGTCAGTCCCCATCTGTGTCTTGCCGGAGGCCACCCTGCCTGAGTTATAAAGCAATCTCAGATGGTTGCTACTTGTTCTGGGCTTGGAGATTCCCAGGCAAAGCCAAGCTGTGAATCTAAGATGGCTGCTGCTAGTGCAGGGCCTGGGGTGCGCTGAGGTAAGCTATTGCTTGTTTGATAGGATTTAGGAAGTTGTGAAGCATCGGCCAAGACCAGACATTCATATGGAAAAGCAGCTTGGCGGGGGGGTACATAAGTTTGGTGGGGTGGAGCCTCTGGGGATCTCCAAGGTGGGTCAAACACTGTTAGCCAGAATGATGGAGTCTCACCAGCTTGCCAGCTCTGTGGGGAGAGGGTTTAGAAAGAGGACAATGGCCTCTGCTTGTCTTGATGCCAAACACTTCAGTTTCTCCCCATATGCCACTGGTGCCTTTCACACTGCTACCTCAGTGCTGGAGCTCAGAGGGAGTGAGTCTGAGTAGGTGAGTTCATGTGTGGGTTCTTTAAGAGAAACTGCTTGGGGTTCCAGCTGTTTTTTCCATGGACTCAGTCCTTGCTGGTTTTTGCAGCCAGAAGTTGTGGGGACATAACTTCTTGGCACTGGAACCCTGGGCATTGGGTCCTGGTTCCAGTGGGCCTCTACACTCCTGAGATATTCCTTCTGAATTTTTATCCACCACACATAGGTGAGGGATCAACCCATTCCATGTGTCTGCCCCTCCTACCATTCTGGATGGATGTGGTTTCTTTAATTCTATAGTTGTCAGACTTCCATTCCAGTAGATTTATGACAGTTCTGAGTGATGTTTGTTCTATATTTTAGATGAATGTTGATGTGGTTGTGCAAAGAGGTGAGCCATGTCTTCCTATGCCTCCATCTTGACTGGATGTGAACTCTCATTTTGGTTACAATTTGTATTTCCCTAGTTACTAAATAGTTTTAGCTCTTTTCATGTTTACCAGCCATTTGGATATCTTGTGTTATAAAATACTTATAAAAGTCCTAACTGTTTCTATGCTGGAATTCTTGTTCTTACTGATTTGAAAGAGTTCTTTATTTTGCAGGAAAAACACCTAACATTTATAGAGAGCATGTTCTATACTAAGAGCTTTATATACATAGTTTCTTTAAATCTTCTCCAGTGAACATAAGAGGTATATATTTTTATGTCCAACAGAAGAAAGCTCTGGGTCTGAAATAAGTGAGGTAACTTGCCCAAGGTCACAAAGTTAAAGAAGTGGCATCATCTGTATTGAATAAGCAACTCTCTGGTCATGAATACAAGACAAATAGAAGATAAATTGATGCACCAGAAGAGAAAACTGTGAGGTTTAATCAGAAGAAAAATACTAAATGAGAAGATGAAGATTCAAGGAGGATCTGAGGTTTTCCTTTCATTTGGGGAAAAAAATCAATTTTTGTTCTACTCTGAGATAGTGTTACAGGGAAGTTTTATTTGTAAATCTCATAATACAAAGCATCAAGTTGTTGGGTTTTTTTAATTTTTTATTTTTTTAATTTATTTTTTAGAGAGGAGAAGAGAGGGAGAAAGAGAGGGAGAGAAACATCAATGTGTGGTTACCTCTTGCACACCCCCTGCTGCAGACCTGGCCTGCAACCCAGGCATGTGCCCTGACTGGGAATCAAACCAGTGACCCTTTGGTTTGCAGGCCGGTGCTCAATCCACTGAGCCATATCAGCCAGGGCCAAGCTATTTCTTAACACAGTATGTGTCATATAAGAGATACTCAGAAAATATTCTCTGGATTTAAAGAAAAGAATTTTAATTTCTCTATAAGCACAAATAACTTCTAAATTGTTAGTGAAAATGTTTGTACTCAGTCTAATGAGAGGGAGAAAAGACATGATAGTATTGACTATGAATTCAGTATCAAATAAGCAGACAGATTATATACAGTGCAATGCATGGCTCTGTAACACCTTTTCTGTAAAAGAAATAGCTGATGTAGATTGAAACTTAAAAAATAATTCACTGGCACAGTATTTGACAAAAAAAAAAGCTGGCTTTTTTTTTTTTTTTTTTAACAATTCAAGCCTGCAGACAAAAACTTTCCAAGTAATTAAATCAGGTGCCTACTCCAATTGCAACTATTTTTTTAAAATCATGCACTAAAGTAAAAGTAATATTCTGAAAAAAATAATAGTGCTGCATAAAAATGAATAAAAATCTAAAATGAAGACCTTACCTGCTTCTTCTTCCCCTTATGCACCATAAATAACCATAGTTTAGTCTATTTTTACATGTTTATCTAAAATTCAGATATATAGAGTTCTTTCTCCTATTTCCTGACCTTTTCAGGATTAATTTAAGTGTCATAGCTTCTTTCCAGAATATGGAGCTCATATCCACCTTTAGGAACTTTACCTCTGCCAATTTTGCTTTTCTCATAGAGTCAGATTCTTTATGAAGAGAGTAGGTAGCCCCCAGGGTCTAGAGTTCATTAAGAACAGAGGTTCGCCTTCCCCACAACCTCAGCAGCAGGGAGAATTTATAGGAAAGCATAGAGTAAAAGCAGGTCCAAATATCCACACATGTAGATATTTTACTCTACAGGCACAAAAGGTACATAATTTGTACATAATCTCAATGTAGTTCCTACTTCCAGTCTCCTTCTATTAAAGTTCCTAAAGTTCTATAAGTTCCTCCTATTAAAAAAAAACTGCTTAAAAGCAGCTATAAAATTATACTAAAGACAGGATAAAGACCTCTTTGAATTAGATTAGGAAACAGAAATCTCTATTAAGTGGGTAGAACAGGACAGAACAAAGTTTTGACCTAGAGTCCTTCTCTAAAGATTTCTACTTGACCAAACTCATGTACAGTATTTACACAGACTAGAGTGCTGATACACGAGGTCTAGCTAATATCAGACCTTAACCAATACTCATTTCACAATTGAAAAATCATTTCTAATATGTCTTCTGTTAACAAGATATATCTCAAGTACAGATTCAGTGATATTTGCATCTTTTGCTTTAGCTACTCCTAGAATGTGGAAACTTAATTAAGATACCTCATCTACCACTAATTGAATCACCATACAGTATTGTTTCAAGTGTTTTAAAGAATATGAGGTCTGCCCAGAAAAAGTTCAGCCATTGTTAATATAATGAGAAGAGTTTGTGCGACATAGATGTACCCTGGCAGCCAAGGAGACTGGACTGGAATGTGCATGAATGAACAATGACGACTTCACTGTACTACTCAGTGGGAGTGGTAGATGCTGTTGAGTGAACATATGTACTGTGTGGCCATTGCATTCAAAATGAGCCAGTAGAGCAGTGAATCTATGACAAATTTTGTATTATGCTTGAATATTCCTCTGCAGAAACTATTTGGGTGATTCAGAAGGCTACAACTATGGACAACTGGTGATTGGCAGCTTCATCACGATAATGCACCCATTCATGCCTTCACATCTCATGCAGATTTTTTTGGCAAAACAGCAAATCACTCAGGAGACTCAACCCTCTACATCTCAGATTTGGCACCCTGCAACTTCTGGTTTTTCTCAAAACTGAAATCACCTTTGAAAGGGAAGAGATTTTAGACCATTAATGAGATTCAGAAAAGAACAAGGCAGCAGATGGCAATTGGGAGAACTGTGTGAGGTTGCAAGGTACCTACTTTGAAGGAGACCGAGGTGCCATTGTCCTATGTACAATGTTTCTGGTTTCTTGTATCTTCTTCAATAAATGTCTCTATTTCTCATATTACATGGCTGGATACATTCTGGACAGGCCTCAGATATAGAGATATGACTCTCAGTCAACAAACACAGTGGCCAAGGCAGCTGCCAAGTTGTAATTCCCAATAACCCATGAATGGCTGGGGGGTTCCTGCCAAAGCCTTATGTCTTAAGAAAGTAAAGTCTCAAGCTCCTGCTTGACCAGAAGATTCCTGGGTGGCATTTGCACCACAGTTGCATTCCCTGTGCCATGGTCCCCATCACAGACAGGTTCTTAGGTCGGTTCTCTTGTCTGGCTACTTCTATGATCCCTGCAGCAGACCTGTTTCGAGTGACCCATTCCCAAGAACCTCCCAAGCCTAAGTATCACAAGCATATCCTCGAAGGAAGAGCTCAAATCTCAGCTTTCCTAACAGTCAGAGCCAGGACACTTTTCCTTCACTTTCTCCCGCCAAATTCCCATTATAATTACTTTCAAACCATTAGTAGCACAGATTTCTCTCTTAAATATTTCTGGACAGTAAAGCTTTATTGCCAATAATAAGCTTATACATTTAAAAACCAAAAAGATTTAATTATGATTTTTCCCCTCAACAGCTTGTACTTTTCAGGAACTTTCTAAAATTTTTTAACCCTTAAACACCACAGGTTATTTATATCCCCTTTTCACATACAGCAGAGACTGCTGCCCAGAGAGCCCAGAATCTTGAAATGATAGTATGTTTTTAACTTTCTCCTCGGGGAAAAAAATGCCAAGTATGCTTCAGTGGAGAGGTCTTTTCCTAAAGGTGAAAAATAGGACTTTCTGGGAGATGTCTTTAGAGCAGAACAAAGCACAAGTTTATTTTCTGAAGGCATTTTTCAATATTTACATCCATGATAATAGTTTTTAGTTACATGTGGAACACCTTGCTTAAGAATCTAATTTAGAAATAATAAAAAATTGCCCTGGCTGGTGTGGCTCAGTGGATTGAATGAGGGCCTGCAATCCAAGGGTCGCTGGTTCAATTCCCAGTCAGGACACATGCCTGGGTTGTGCGCCAGGTCCCCTGTAGGAGGTGCTCTAAAGGCAACCACATATTGATGTCTCTCTCCCTCTCTCCCTTTCTTCCCTTCTGTCTAAAAATAAATAAATAAAATCTTTTTAAAAATTATAAAAAATGAACTCAATCTTTATATATAAAATGTAACATTTTATTTATTTTTATATACTACATAATATATTATATATAATATATGTACTATATATATGCAGGATAGGAACTTTAGGAGGATGTAGAGGTATTTTGTATTTTCTTCTTGTTTTTCACAAAGGTGTGTTCAATATATAGTTATCAAAAGCATATTTTGTGTTGAACTCTGCTCTAGCCACTGAATATTCAGTGGTGACCAGAGAGTGCACTGCCTCGTGTTCACACTGCAATGACTCACAACACATCATTCTATAACTTTTTTCCCTATTAAAATATGTAGTGTCAGAGAAGAATTCCAACTAATTTATGCAGATATTACTCCCTGCACAAGACAAGATTAAACCACCCCTGTCCCTTCTTGAATGTGGGCTACACTTAGTGATTTTCTTCCAAAACAAAGGGTATGGAAAGGGGGAAAACAGAATTTCACAGTGGACAGACCTGGCAAACACTGCCTCAGCCAGGTGATCAAATTTAATGTCATCAGTGACAAGTCATATTGAGACCGTGTGACCCAGATATAATGTGATGAGAACAGCACTGTGCCCTTGTAGTCTGCCTCCCCAAAAGCTACAACCCCAGTCTAACCATGAGAAAAACATCAGACACATTCCAGTTGAAGGGCATTCTACAACATATCTGATCTGTTCTCCTTTAAACTACCAAGGTCCTCAAAAACAGGGAATTCAGAGGGACTGTCACAATTTAGGAGCACCTAAAGAGGCATGACAATTGAATATCCAGTTCCTGAATGAGATCATGAAACAGAAAAAAAGGCATTAGATAAAAACTAATGAAATGTAATAAAATGTTTAGTTTAATTAATAGTAATGTACTAAAACTAGTTCTTTAATTCTGTCAAATATACCATAGTAATATAGTAAGATGTTATAGTAGGGGAAAGGGAAGAGGTAATGAGAAATCTCTGTATTATCTTTGTAATATTTCTGTAAAACCTATTTTAAAATAACATTTTTGTAGGCCCTAGCCAGGTAGCTCAGCTGGTTAGAGCATCGACCTGATATGCCAAGCTTCTGGGTTCAGTCCCCCACAAGTCACAAACAAGAACCAACCGCTGAGAGTGGAGGACGTGGGGGCGGGGCGTGGTTGTGGTAGGCCTCCCAGCTCAGCTCGGGTGGGATGACGCCTCACTGAGCGGCCTGCACAGTGCTACCTCTGGACTACCCCAGCTCTGTCACTCCCTTCTTGTTTTCTGCCCGCTCTAGGAACTCATTCCGCTCCTGGGATGGCTTTTCCCCTCATGGTCTGGGGCCCTTGTGCTTGTCCCAGTGTTACTTTTTTCAGGGACCTGTAGAAGGCTCACTCCAGAGCTGTTTCTAAGGATCCCATTGGTGACTTCAACCCCACCACCATGGATAGGGTTCTGATCCCCCACACGCCCATCGCTGTGGACTTTTGAAGCCTGTACCCTGCTGGTTCCACAAGGCTCTTTCTCCAGTCCCACATGCGCTGGGACCACACCGCGGGGCCATCTAGCACCTGGCCACGGCCCCTCTACTGCTTCCCAATCACCGCCACCTGCAGGTATCCAAGCAGTGAATCTGAGCCCTGGAGGCTGGTGAAAGCCATGCCCTGCCTCTAGATGAAATTGGAAGAGAGACCATGACTGTAACCTTGATGGATGCTAATCACTGCCCTGGCTCCATCAGGTTTCTCTTTGAAGGAGACTTCAGAACCATCTGTATGCAGCTGATTTTCGGTAAACACCATCCATGCTAGAGGAGCCAGCCCTGAGAGTGAGGAAACAGATCCTATCTTATACCTAGGCAACAACAACTGTAACCCAGAGCTGGTTCTTCCTTCCCAACAAGAAGCAGATTGTTGAGTTCATTTGAAAGCACCCACAGCATAACACAAAGACTGGACTCCATAACTTGGAGAAAGAGTCCCTGCTGGAGCAGCTGGCCCTGGAGTATCAGACGGGGATGGTATTGAGTCTTCGGCGCCTGGGGTTGGTGCAGCTGTTGGACCTGGCAGATGTGTTCATATGGAGGAGGATGGCTGCATCCACGCCCTATGCTGCATTGTAACTAGATCCACCCTACTATTGCTATCTGTACCACAAGCTGGAATATCCACAGTTCCCACCCCAATATCCACATCATCCCTTAGGCTGACCATTCCTCCTACTCAGAGCTTTGTGCCTTTGTCGCAGAGCTGAAGTCTTGCCAGGTGGTGGCCATTGTCAGTCAGCCCTATAGGGACTACTTTCCAGACAGCCTGAGCCCTAGGATCTCAGTACCCCTGATTCCAGACACTGTACAGCAATACATGAGTTTTTCCTCTAGAAAACCAAGCGTTCTGTGGTTAGAAAGGAGGCTCAAAAAGCCAAGAACTTGGGGTGTCATATTTGAATTTCCTGAGGAAAAGGCTGATCAATTTCAAGCTGATAAGAACTCAAAGAAGGGCAAGATCAAGAACCTTTCTGGGAACCTTGAGAAGCAGCCCTCCCACCACCCTTGCAGATCAAAAAGCAGTTGTTCCCAGACCTCTCCAGCAAAGAATGAGATGAGGCCAACCCTTTCTGAGTCCCAGAAAACAGACCATACTGACTGTCCCCTTGGGTTTTTCAGTTCATTTAAGGTCTACATATGAGGAATTTATCTCTCCAGAAACTGGGGAGGAAATTGGTGTAGGACCCCACTTGGTCCCCAGGGGAGACAATGATGGCTCAGTAGCCTCCAGGAACCAGCACTGTGTGTGTGTGTGTGTGTGTGTGTGGTGGGTGGGGGCAGGTAGACAGGATTCACCCCAGTCTCACAGCAGCAAGGCTGTCCCTCTTCTAGCTCCTGAGTTCAGCAGCCTGACACTAACACACCTCCTGACTCCAGTGGACTTGTTTCAGGCAATGTTCTCTTCCACAGGCTTTGAGGAAGAGGAAGAATACCATAAATCCTCACTAAAGTATAGACATAGGGGAGTACAACCTTGTTTGATCCAGCACTACAGTTTGGAAGATAGTGGAAAAAAAAACTAAAAAATGAGAGAAAGAAGAAAAGAATCAACCCATGAATGCATAAATAAGTGGAGCAACAAGCCAGTGTCTCTGTCTCTGTCTATCTCTTTCTGTCCTGCTCTCTAAAACCAATAAATAAAAATTTTTTAATATTTTTAAAAGTTTTTATAAATATGTATAAGTATATACAAATATTTAAACTTATCACTATATAAATATACATGAGCATATCTCATTGTATTTTGCTTTGCTTTATTGCACTTCACAGATGTTGCATTTTTTACAAATTGAAGGCAAGACCCTCTATCAGCAAAAAGATTACAACTTGCTTTATTGCAATGGCCTGACACCAAAACTACAGTATCTCCAATAAATGTATCAGTATTGATGTCAATCTATCCATGTAGTTGCCATTTCCAGTATTCGTCATTCCTTGTGTAGACGCAGGTTTCCACTGGGTATTATTTTCCTTTTCTTGAGGACTTCATTCACCATTTCTTATCCTTCAAGTCTACTGATGATGAATTCTAGGGTTTTTTTTTTTTTATGTCTATGAAATTCTTTGCTCCATTTTCATTTTGAAAAATCACTGGGTAAATAATTATGTGAACTTTTTCTTTTGTCTTTCTACACTTTAAAGATATTGATTCCTATACTATTTTCTAGCTTATATTCTTTTTTACAAAAATTCTGCTACCGTCTTTATCTTTGCTTCACTGGTTTTAATCAGTCTGATTATGATGTGCCTTAGGTGTATTTTCTTCATATGCTTTGTGTTTAGGATTTGTTGAGCTTTTTGGATCTGTGGATACAGTGAGTTGAATGGTAGTTCACCAAAAGTTATATCCCCAACCTCAAACCTGTGAATGACAGTTTACTTGGATAAAATGCCTTTGCAGATATAATTAAATTAAAAATCTCAAGATAGATTACCCTGAATTATTTTGGTGGGTACTAAATGCAGTAACAAGCATCCTTATAAGAGAAAGGCAGAGAGAAATTTAAGATCCACAGAAGTGGATGTTAACATGGTGGTAGAGACTAAAGTTATACAGCTACATACCATGGAATTCTGGGAGTCACCAGAAGCTCAAAGGGCAAGGAAGGATCCGTCATCCCTCAGGACCTTCAAATAGAGTATGGTCTTACCAATACCTTGACCTCAGACTTTTTGTTGTTTTAAGCCATCAAGTTTGTGGTAATTTGCTATGGAGGTCTAAGGAAACTAATAGTATGAGTTTATATTTTTAATCAAATTTGAAAAAATTCCAGCTATTATTTCCTCAAATATATTTATTTCCTTATTCTCCTTTTTGGGGGCTTTGATTATAGGTATAATTAGCCAATTAAAATTTTCCAAAAGTTTCTCTATTTATTTATCTTTCTCTCTTTATTTTGTTTTATATAGTTTCTATTACTATGTAGTCAAGTTCATATATTTTTTTTTCCACAATGTGTAATCTGCCATTAATCTTTTAATGCCCTTGTATGGTAATTTTGTCATATGTGTCATTTCTGGGTCAGTTTCAATTGATTTTGAAAAATCTTCATTTTGCTGCTGACCATTTTGATTGGATGCTAGAAATTGTGTGTTACACTGCTCAGACTGCTATAACAAAAATACCGTAGACTCGGTGGCTCAGACAACAAACATTTATTTCTCAGTTTTAGAGGTTGGGAACTCCAAGATCAAGGAACTGACAGATTTCATATCTGGTAAGTCCCTCTTGCTGGAACATGGATTGATCCGACCAGCAGGGTCCGTGTGTTGTGGATGTGATGAACAAATTCACAGGGACTACAGAAGTCCTGTGGAGAAAAGGGACAGCACGGCCTCTCTGTAAGTGAGAGAGGGCCCTGACCCCTGCCTGGACAGGCTGTTATTGCTTTTCTGTATACATTACCTGGAGGATGGTCCTCATTTACTATGCACAGGTTCGATTTAGGTGGTTACCTTTTATAGATAACAAAGGAGAGGAAGTTGCTAATTACTACAAAGAAAAGGATGCTTGCAATTCAAGGGGAAAAGTGGTTTAACTGGTTACACTCCATCCTTGGGAGGTTTAGCACAGACTTTAGGAAGTTACTTTAAAGATATGCAGTAAACATTTGCTACCTCAATTCAGGGTGAGGGAATTTTAGCAAAAAGCAAGCCTCAAAGCAGCCTAGGTACAATGCAGGCCTGGTTCCCCATGGGAAAACCAATCTGTGGGCCTGGGCCCTGTATGCTGACTCGCTCCCTACTGGTTTTCTGAATCAGGAGCTGGACTACATTCACCACTGCCTCGTAGATCTGTTCCCTACAATGGATAGCCAACTTCTTTCCATGTCCTCACATTGTGGTAGGGGATGGGTGAGTTTTCTGGGGTCTCTTTTATAATGGCACCAATCCCATCACGAGGGCATGACCTAACCACCTACCACAGGCCCACCTCCTAATATCATCACATTGGGGATAAGGTTTCAGCATAATGAATTTTGGGAGACACCACCATCCAATCTATAGAATCGTGAGCTCTAAATTTTAGGTGCTAGTCATCGTTTGTTTGTTTTAATTCCTATAAATATTCTTGGAGTTTGTTCTGGGAGATAATAAAATTACTTTGAAACAATTTATATATGTGACTCCTGCTTTTCTGCTTACTTAGGCAAGATCAGAGTAGCAATTAGCTTTGGGTTAATTTTCCCCAGAACTTGAAGCAATTTCTTCTTAGTCCTGAAACCAATTCTCCATGCATTATGAGGCTTTCGACTCTGTAGGGAACAGTCACATTTTTGGGCCTGTGAGACATTCAGCCACTGTTCCCTCTCATTCTTTAGGGAATTTCTATTCCTGGCCTCAAATAGTATCCCCGGGCACATGCCCTGATCAGTACTTTGCTGCCTATTCTATGGAATCATCTGAAAATGGGTTTTCTCTTAGCAGATCTCTGCTATCTGATACTCTGCTCTGTGAACTCTTGCTGCCGTGGCTTCCCTGGAATCACAGTAAAGTCCTCTCAAATTAAGAACTCCACTGTACTTTATTTAGGTCTGTCTTTGCTGTGCCTTGACTTTGAAACTTTCTCCAAGCAATGAACTGTTTAAATCAGATGGTGTAAGTCATCGGTTTCCTATCTCTCATAAAATGCTGCCGTTCTTTCACTGATATCCAGTGTCTTGAGTGCTGCTGACTCTTACATGCTGTCCACATGTTTTTGTTGTTTCAGTTGACAGAATAAATTGCTTTCCATTTTATTACAGCTTGACTAGAATCAAAATTTCTCCTTAAATTTTGGTTGCATGATGGACATTGTAGGTAAAAACAAGTAGATCCTCTAGAAGAACTTGTATTCCTGTAAGTATACATTTCCCTTTGGCAAGAAAGAAAGAGTGGCAGCATATCACTTTGACATTGTAGAGGTTGTGGTGTAAGCTTCATTGGGTCTTTATTTTTGTCCATTGTCCTGCAGCATGGACATTGTCTGAGGTTTTGAAGAAAAGCTGAACATTTTTACTAAGCTCTTGGAACTTGGCAGGACATGAACTCCAAAATCTGCCTGTGTACTTCTAGACACTGCTAAAGTCTTTGTAGAGCTCTTCATCCTCCAAACTATATTTTTTTTCTGCTGAGTTCTTTGGAGTATAACCTTATTATGTGCAGTTTGGGAGTCAGTTATTTGAAAGAAGTGTTATGCAAATTATGGGATTCCCTTCTCTGTGGCTTCTTTTGACATTTCCCCCCTCAACTTGGACCTTCCCTGGCAAAGTCCACACTGTTGTTTGCTTTCCTCAGCTGAGTGAGATTGCTGCTCATTGCAGGATTTACCTGCACCCACAGGATCTGAGGGGTATCTTCAGGGAAACGTGTGTTATATGTTAAACTTACCTGGTATTTTTCCTTCTTTCAAGAATCATTCCTTTCAAGTTTATCCCCCCACCCCGCCACTTTAGTTGTTCTTCAGTGCCTTCAAACACCGGTCTTGTCTATTCTGTCCAGCTTTAATGATCGTTATTGGCAGGAGACTCATCTGTGCTCTGCCATGACAACAAGCAGTACTCTCTCTGTTATTTGGAAAGCTTTTAAAAATACCAATGCTTGGGCTTCACTCCAGACTAATTAAATCAGAATAACTGAAAGCGGGGTCCAGTCATTCGTATTTTTAAATTCTTTCCAAGTGATTCAAATATGCATACAGAACTGAGAACCACTGGGTCTAGGTTGACTAGTACCGACAGTTGGCCTGGAATTTTCTTAATTCAAATCAAAATCCTTGTGGTCCAGACTTAGAAACAAATTTGACTGCAAGAGACTTAGTGGGTGGATAAAGAGCTCCTAGTCCTGAGAAGCGGGAGGAGTTTCTTGCAGCAGCAGTACACCTTCACACTCTTTAGCTCCAGTGCACTGATGGCAGTTTCCACAGATGCTCCCTCTATTAAGCGAGCTGGACCATGTAAATCGTCAGAGCTATACCAGAGGGGAAACTGGCCTAGCGCCCCCACACCCTTTCAATTCACCCACACACTTTCACACTGCTCACTTCCACTTCTAAAACATGCTACCTCTTACATCAGGGCTATTCCAGACATATGATTTAAAAGTATACTTTTTGGAATATTTTAAAACATGAGGTTTTAGGTTTTTTGGACAGGGAGGTTGGAATTCTAAATAACCCCTTAGCTTTATTACTTCCAAAATTTTCTTTAATATTTGAGTTTTGTGATAGGATTCTTAGATTTATATTATATTTATGAATGTATACTTAACTGCATATTTTTGTAACTTTAATAAGTCTGTAGTTGAACATAAAGGTATCAGCATAATGACTTGGTAGTTTTAGATTTCAAAACAAAATATTTTGGCTCAAACTAGATGTAGATTTTTTTATTTCTACTGTGTTTATTGTATTACCTCTGCCTCTCCTTAATTCTTAGGGAAAAAAATAATGTAAGTCATGGGAATAGAGGGAATATACCTCAGTGTGATAAAGGCCAAGTAATCTGATAAATCCACAATGAACATCATATTCAATGGGCAAAAAGTAAAATTTTTTCCTTCAAGATTGGCAACAAGACAGGGATGCCCGCTCTTATTCAACATAGTAATCAAAGTCCTAGCTATAGTGATCAGACAAGAGGAAGAAATAAAAGACATTCAAACTGGAAAGAAAGAAGTAAAACTATCACAATTTCAGATGACATGATACTGTATATAGAGAACGCTAAAGATTACACCAGAAAACTAATCAATAAAGTAGCAGAATATGAAATAAATATTCAGTAATCAGTTGCATTTCTATATACTAATAATGAACTATCAGAAAGGGAAAGTAAGAAAACAATCCAATTTACAAATGCATCAAACAGAATAAAATGCCTTGGAATAAATTTACTTGTACATAAGTAAAAAACTTATGTACAGAAAATTATAAGACACTGAAAAAATTGAAGATGACACAAATAAGTAGCAGTGTATATCATGTCCATGGATAGGAAGAGTTAACATCATTAAAATGTCCATTCTACCCAAAGCAATCTATAAATTCAATACAATTATTATCAAGATTCCAATGGTATATTTTACAGAACTAAAATAAATACTGAAACATGTATATGGAACCACACACACACATACACACACACACACCAAATAGCCAAAGCAATCTTGAGAAAGAAGAATAAAGCTGAAAGAATCATGCTATCTGATATCAAACTATATCACAAGGCCATAATAATCAAAACAGCATAATAATGGAAAAAAAACCCAAACATATAGATTAATGTAACAGTACAGAGAGCCCAGAAATAAACCCACACCTTTATGACCAATTAATATTTGACAAAGGCAGCAAGGACATACAATGAGGTAAAGATAGACTATTTAATAAGTGGTGTTGGGAATATTGAATAGATAAGTGCAAAAAAATGAAACCAGACCATCATCCTACACCATACACAAGAATAAATTCAAAATCAATTAGAGACTTAAATGCAAGACTTGGAACCATAAAAATCATAGAACAAGTCACAGGCAGTAAGATCTTGGACATTTCTTGTAGCAATATTTTTTCTGATATATTCTCTTGGGCAAGGGAAACAAGAGGAAAATAAACAAATGGGACTACATCAAACTAAGAAGCTTTTGCACAGCTAAGGAAACCATCAACAAAATGAAAAGACAACACACAGAATGGGAGAACATATTTGCCAATATATTCAATAAGGGGTTAATCTCCAAAATTTATAAAGAATTTATAAAACTCAACACCAAAAAAACAAACAATGCAATTAATAAATGAGCAAATGACCTAAATAGACACTTCTCCAAAGAGAACATACAGATGGACAATAGACATATGAAAAGATGTTCAACATCACTAATCATCAGAGAAATGAAAATTAAAACCACAATGAGATATCACCTCAACTCTCACCTGTCAGAATAGCTATTATCAATAAATCCACAAACAACAAGTGCTGGAGAGGATGCGGAGAAAGGGGATCCCTCACGTACTGGTGGTGGGAATGCAGATTTGTGAAGCTGCTGTGGACAGCAGTATGGAGTTTCCTCAAAATATTAAAAAATGAAACTGCCTTATAACCCAGTGACTCTACTTTTGGCAACATATCTGAATAAGCCTGAAACACTAATTTGAAAGAATATATGCGCCCCTGTGTTCATTGCAGCATTATTTACAGTAGCCAAGCTTTGGAGGCAGTCCAAGCATCCATCAGTAGGTGAGTGGATAACAAAGCAGTAGTACATTTACACAATGGGATACTATTTGGCTGTAAAAAAGAAGAAAATCTTACCCTTTGCCACTGCATGGCTGGACCTGGAGAATATTATGCTAAGGGAAATAAGCCAGTTAGAGGAAGACAAATACCATATAATTTCAATTATATGTGGAATGTATTGAACAAAATAAACTAATAAAATAGAAACAGACACATAGATATAGAAAAGTGACTGGCAGCTGTCAGAGGGGAGGGGTTTGGGAGGGCTGGGTAAAAAAGCTGAAGGGATTAAGAACAACAACAAGAAAAAAACTCATACAAAACCATATGATGATTTCCAGAGGAAAAGGGAAAGAGGGGAGGAGGAGGTAGAAAAGGGTGAAGTGGGGATGAATGGTGATAGAAGGAGACTTCACTTGGGTAGTGAACACACAATACAAATATACAGATGATGTATTATACAATTGTTCACATGAAACCTACATAATTTTATTAATCAATATCACCACAATAAATTCAATAAAAATAAATTATTAAAAGTATGGAAAAAAGCATATAGGTCAAGTGGTTAATGTTTTTTTAAGTAAACAGTCATGTCAAATAATAAATTTTAATGATTGTCATAAATGTTCAGGAAAACATTATTCTGCATTTTTGTCAACTTCCTTTCCCAGAGTAGTTTACTAGGACTAGCCACCTCTCCTTTTTCCTTCAAAACTTCCATTGGATCCTCTACTTTATGTGAAATATGAGAAGCACAGTTAGAGAGTTTTATTTTGAAAGAAAGGTGAAAAGCTAACTGTTTCACTATTAAAATAATTGGCTACTCATTTATTATTAGCTACTGAATGATAAGTCTTTATTGGCATTAAGATATCACGATCTTTGGGAAACATATCATTTTATCTTACATGAGAGAATAGTAAGCCAAAGTCCTAAAATTCGCACTTATACATCTTGATAAATCACAACCCAATGCTGAGATGCTGTTACTAAAAAATCCTTTTCCTTTGTCAGCCATATATATGACAGAATAATTTTTTTATCCTTTTTTCCTTTAAAATGTAACTTCTTTCTCAGCTAAGATGGTGACTGCTGATTCATCCAATCCATCACTACTTTTATTGTAATGTCTAGAAATTCATCAAATGACAAGAATTTGGGGATGAGCCAAAAAAAAAAAAAATCCAGGCAGAAAACGAAGTAAATTAAAAAAGAAACACACCTGTGTGGAAAGTATAAAAGAAATTCAAGGTTGTTGAGAATAAAGTTTGATGGCATTTTTGTAATTTTCACAAGTGTTTTAGTATGACTGCAAGGTCACCAACATCATGTATTCCATTATCATTTCAAACTAAACAGGAAAAGATTATGTTTAAAATCAGCCCGGTAGGACTTCTGTCAGACAAAATGTGGAATCTCTGCTCAGTGAATAATTAGAAAATGAACGACTCTCAGGCATCCAACATCTGAAGAGATTACTGAAAGGATTTGCAGAAAGCCCCTGCCAGAGCTCCTCAGGAAAGGGCATCCTAGGTGTCTCTAGTAGATGTTTTAGGAATATTCACCAAACTGCCTCTTAAATACATATCCAACTGTATAATGTAAGCTCATCGTGACTTACAGAAGGTAATGCATTTAAAGGAAACTTCACTGACACCAGCTGAGACTCAAATCATTTAGTTAGCTGAGAGGGAATGGAGAAGAACAATAAAAGGAGAGAAAGTAAGGAAAGAAAGAATTTTTTAAAAATAGAAAAATGTGGTAAGAGAGGAAGGGAGAGATTCAAGTCTAAGGTTTCAAGAATTTCTAAATCCACTGTTTCAGGCATTGTAAAGCTCTAAAAGAATAGTTATGGCTTTGTTCAATATATTAACTCCACAGAGAATTTTCCTTTCTAAACCAAAACTCTGATGGTTTTGCAGGTAAAAATCTCCCTGACATAAAACATGAGAAAACGTATTGAAGTCTCTAGAACATTTTTAACTGAGGAGCCTGACAAATTAAATTTCTACCACCATCAGTAACAAATTGGATGACATCAGCTTATTTTAATCAATGGTGCCTATAGACAGAACCCCTTTTCAGTGACTCTCCTGGCCTCTGCTTTAGAACCTGTTGCCATTCCAGTGGGGGGGGAAATAGCAGAGCATTTAGGAATAGGTGCTTTCATTCTAATGAAGATAAGAATGATCGTTACAAAGATGAAACATTTCTAGCTCAGAGTAATATGTCTAAACTAAAAAGCATGGGCATGAGATCAAACCATGGAAGTGTTTTGCTTGCCTCACCAGTGAAAAATGATGGATGATGACAAGAGAAATCAGAAGAAAAATAAAGAGTTTATACCAATCTGGAAAGTACCACAGTGCACTCAAAGCAGCTAGATCACGTTCTCTGACCCATACAGTAAAATGCCATCAATAAACTGAGCCGCAGCCCACAAAGGTACACAGCTTGTACGCTGCACTCATAAGTCACTTTAGGCTCCATAAAGGGCACTCCCCTCAATAAGCTGAGTGTGTGTATGTTTATTGCAGATGCATGCCTATTCTCACACAAAAGTTTGATGAAAGCTTCCCTTCTTTTGGCCACATATAGTTTCTATCTATTTAAATATAGGGAAAATTTTAATAAGTACCTAAAGCCTGTTGAACCCAAAGAAGTACACTTGACAGAGATCTGAGGCAGCCTACCAAACAGATCAAATGGAGGTTGATTTTTTTTTTTTAAGTCTGAAGCACCTGAAATAGTTCCCAAGTAAGGCTCTCAAATATGTAGTATATCCCACAGCCATAAGAAAGATATTTTATTGGATTAAGGATCAACGTTCAGTTGTGGAAATGCAGTTTGATATTAAAACTTATGGACTGTGGTGTGAAAGGTTTCCATAATCCCCTAGAAGAGCACTGGCACGTCGAATCCTCAGCGAAGTGAAAGTCCCTCTCTTCGTTGTGAAAGAAGACTGGGTTGAGCATTACAAGGCTGGGAATCTGGCCCTGTTCTGCAACTACTTTTAAGTATGGTCTAAATTAGGTCACACCACCATTCTAAGCTTTAGTCTACATATGGAAAAGGAGAGGGCTGAATTGGATCTCTTCCAGATAAGATTTAAAATCATATTTCAATGCATGCCTTTGCTAGAATAGCAGAATATGCTCGGTCAGTTTGGGATGGTGTAGCCTGTGTTGCTAGAATCTTAGAAGAGTGTGAGGGAGCCTGTACAACAAAAGTGATGCTAATAAAAGACCTGCAAATTTTAAATTCAAGGTCTTCCTGTCATTCCACATGTTTTCATTCTCTTGCATCCATGTATATATTATATAAACTCTCTCCTAGTTTTTCCTCCTTTGCCACCATTATTGTAATTTAAAGGCTTTAATTTCAGTCCATCTATTTTAATATGATTGCTCCTAAGTAGTAAGAGTGGACTAGAACATATCTGTTAAGGCTATATTTATTCCTTCTCTAAGACATGGTTGACCTAGAAGAAATTCACTGTGTTTTCTTACAGGAAAAACTGAGGGGATTTCCCCAACATACTTGCAGGATTTGAAAAACAACTTGGAATCCACTGAAAGGCTTTTATACACCTAGGGGTTAGGTATGGAATCAATTTGATTTGTAGGCTTATTGGTCATGTGACCTTGTGTTGAAAACTCTTTGACTCTAAGTTTTATCATTTATAAAATCTAGATAAAATACCTACTTCACAGAATTACTAAATGTAAGTTAAGAAAATTTTGTAATTTATTGTATTTACTCAATACTTGTTAGTGTCCTAAACCCACCACAATACCTATATTTTATTTTAAAAATAACATTAAAAACCTAAGTTCATGTAGTGAAGTCATAGCCAATTTCTAGGACTGGCAAATAACTTTACTATTTCCTGAGAAGTGTGGATAGTCAAAAAGGAGGCAGTCTGAGAGAGTAAGCAAAATCCACCTCCCCTCCTGGACATCGACTCAGTGGTGGGTCGGGGGGGGGGATGTCATTTACGTGAAGGACAATCCATACCGTTGTACTTCCACTGCTCTTAGAGAGACTACCTACAAATCTAAACTAAGCCAACCGTTTGAGAGTTATTACTGATTGCCAATTTTAAAGGAATGGATTTTTGATGCAATGAGCTCAAGCCTTTACAGAATGCCTATTCTTCCATTTGAATTTTTTTAATCTTTATTCAAGGACATGTTTACTGATATTACGGAGAGAGAGGAAGGGAGAGAGAAGAGAGAGAGAAACATCAATCAACTGCCTCCACTACATACCACAACCTGATACTGAACCCACAACCAAGTTATGTTCCCTGACCAGGGATTAAACCCACAATCCTTTGGTGCATGGGCCCACACTCCAACCAACTGAGCCGCCTAGCAAGGGCTCTTCCACTGACTTAATATCAATTTAATGACTGGCAGAAGGCATTACCTACAAATTCACAAATTTACTGCAAAGAGGTCCACTTTGATCAAAGATATTTATCTTTTGAATAAAAGAAATTGGGTTTCTCCAGTCTAAAATGTATGAAAACCACATCAAAAGTCAAAGTAGCAACAGTTTGCTCTATTAAAATTTTTTATGTCAAGATTCAGTCATTTAGGTTTTAAGTCACAGGAGGTACTTACAACTCATGTTCCAACAGGTTGAAGTTAATGCAGTCATCCAAAACTATCTGAAATTCCATCATGCAAATATTTATTCTGATGATTTATAAAAAAAAACAAAAAAAAGATCCTGAAAATGTACTGTTATATTTGAAAACATACTATACTGAATGTGCATGCATGCATCAGAAAAACAATGAAGTCACACAGGAGATGGAAGAAGAGAATGTTTAGTGGCAAATAGTCATATCTCAGCTATTCTCCTGATAGGATCACGTCTTGTGCCTGTGTTATTGAAACACACTGTATATTAGGATGTGCTATCAGTTTTACTACATATATTAAAGATAACAATGGCTTTTCTTTGGCCATCAAATGTCACTCGGGCAGTTATTTTACCAGGAAGTAACTAATCCTAATTGCATATTTTGCTAAGAGTTATTTGCATTCATTATTAAGCTTTAACATTTGCACTTTTTACCTCATATTTTAGTCACTCCCATGTAAAAGAAAAAATTTGTATCCTATAAGTATTGTTGCAAACTTCACATAGGCCCATTTATGAGTTTGTTAAATAATGTATAATTAGGTAATTGATGTCCTTCATATTTTATGTTCTGCAGAAATTCTTGGAAGATGTTATATATGTCTTTAAGTATATCTAGTGATATTTGGGGAATTAAAGTTTTGTGGTGGACTGAGAATAAGTGTTTTTTTCATCATTTTCTTTTCTTTTTTTTTTTTTATTCTCACCTGAGGACATTTTTTCATTGCTTCTTGGGAGAGAGGAAGGAAGAGACAGAAACATGGACTGGTTTTGTCCTGTGCACACCCACAGCAGGGATCAAACTTCCAACCCAGGTCTATACCCTGACTGGGAATTGAACCCACAAACTTTCGGTTATAGGATGATGCTCCAACCAACTGAGCCACACTGGCCAGGGCTAAGGTTAATCATTTTCAAGAGCAGGATAGATTCAGATTATCTAACATTGGCTTTAGTGGCTAACATTAGTGACATAATCAGTAAATCATTTTCTTAACCATACTGACTTATTTGAGGACTTCTAATTGCTATTTCTATAAAATTAATAAACAGTTCAGATATTTAAAACTAATCTGAGTCCAAATCTTGTCTCTTACTACTTACTAACTGTATAAACTTCAGCAAGTTACTTAAGATATTGGTTCTTCATTTTTCTCATTTACAAATTGGGGAAAAATAGTACTACTTCATAGGCTTGTTATAAGAATTAAATAAGTTAGTATTTTAAAAAGTATTTAAATAGTGCCTGGCACATAGTAATCACTGAAGAAATATTTGTGAAAGAGAGAGAGGGCATTTTAGTAATATAAAAAAAGCACTTATTTAATTAAAAATTTGCTTAAATTACTCAAAACAGATTTACCATTTTCTTTTTTTAGTGGAAGATGGGGTTGCATAATGTAAGTTCAATAAAAAAGGACCTGGATTTATGAAAACTTGGCTTGAGAACCGAAAGGAAAAGCCACAAAATGCAGATATCTTCAGTAATACAGTGGAGAGGTAAAATTTTTGGCAGAGAGAAAAAATTTAGTTGCCAAGAAAACAGAGGTAAATGCAACAGGGTAGAAAATAATCATGTGACAAGTAGCCTAAGAGGATGCCGTGTACCTTCCCCTGAGTTTAGTTTGAATGGAATTTGTTTTTGGAGACTGAATGGTATAAGGCGAAAAAGTTCCATTGTATCAAGTAAGCGTAGGAGAAGAATAGGCTCTTGTAAGTGAAAAAGGTAGTAACTGGAGAGACAAACTGTGTCTCTGTAGTTAACACAGAGCAGAACTTGACATTGTTGTTAGTGGAGTCAGAGAGATCAGCACTTGTTAGTATTTCTTGTATAAAAACTAAAGAGAGGAACAGAACTGATAACATCTGAAGCCAAGCTTTTATTTAGCTCAAGTGGCTAGCATCTGTGTAAATACGGGTATTCTTGTTTTAAATGTCATCACCATATTTAATGTACTTTAAGCATGGGCTATGTGAATCATGTAATAATAATGAATATGTTTATTAAAATAATCTCAAAACAATTATATTGAATGTTTATGTTTTCAAATGCCTGCAAAGCATGTCTGGAGACCCTTGGTTGGCAATACTTAGCTAGTAAATAAAATATGTATGCCATCTAGTGCCAAAGCCCTTTAACAGCACACGATACAAAGTAGAGGTTTAGAGGTAACACATTTCACACCATGTGTCCAATGCACTGCACAGTCTATTAGCAGAGTTTTGGTTGTGATAAGGTCATAAATTCTATTTATTTTGACTGTTTCTAGTAATACATTTAATAGGCAATTTTATGATAGTGTTTTAATATGATGACTACCTCAAATAAAGTATATAGAAGTTAAATAATTTGTGAATGTAAGTGGTGATACATCTATTAATTTGCTACCCTATAACTGCATACCATGAACAGTTCAAATTTACAAATAATAACTGGGATAATAAGTTCTAACTCTTTCATATCACTTAGGATGTGTTTGGTTACAAGTAGCAGAAGAGCATGGTACAAAGTATTTCAAATAATAAGGAAATGTATTGTCTTTTAAGAGTGAGAAAACATTTCCCAGAAAATTTCTTTCATCTCATTGGCCATAGCTAGTTGCTGAGGATCCCTAAAATAGTGGTTCTCAGAGTTAGTCCTTATCAGCACCATTAGCATAAGTTCTGCAACCACACACACACAAGACCCACTAAATCAGGAACTTGGGGTGTGGCTCAAGAATCTGTGTTTCAGCCCTCCGGGGAATTCTGATACACACTGAAATGTGCAAATCACTCCTCTGAACCAATCATGGGAAAGGAAAGGTTACTGCAATTGGTTTGCACTATCTGAATATGTATCCTGGAACTTAGGATAAGGGCCTTTCCTGAGGGACAGATAATTGAATAAAATCAGAATCTGGGGTAATGAGGAAGATATCAGAGGATGGGAGTATGGATGGGGTGAGTGGATAAATGGTGAGAAGCCAATGTTTTCACATACCTATCTCATTAAACAGTATAATGAAGTAGAAAGACTATGAGCTTTTGAATCCAAGCAGATTCAGTTTGGAAACCTAATTCCAACCCTTAGTGAAATAATGGCAAGTTACTGCATTGTAGGCACCTCTGCTTTCTTATCTCTGAAATTAGAATAATGCTTTTCTCAGAGATTTTGTGATTGGGATATAGTAAGCACTGAATAATTTGTCATTTCTCATCAAATTTCATCAGAGCCCCCAAGAGGCAAGGTTAGCACTTCTGTGCTTTGTGTTTTATTTCATTTCTAATGATCCAGTTAGATGGCTAAGAGTATCTCAAAGTGTTTCTTTATTATTTACTTACACAGCAAAGGTGTTACCTGAAAATTAACAGGTTATTCCTTCTTCAGATGGACTCATTTTTTATTAGAACCTGGTTCATCTAATAAATTGGATATTAGATTTCCACAGACTTCTGGCTCCAGGGTGTCCAACGTGCGGCCTGTGGGCCACATGTGGCTCAGAATGGCTATGAACGTGGCCTAACACAAAATTATAAATTTACTTAAAACATTATGAGATTTTTTTTGTTATTAGATGCCACAATGTATTTAATGTGGGACCCAAGACAACTCTTCTTCCAGTGTGGCCCAGAGGGGCCAAAAGGTTGGACATCACTGGAAATCTTTGGATTTTATCTAAATATATTGATTTAAGTATAAACTATTCAACATTCCATCAAGAAGACTAGTTCTTAGAGTCATCAGATTTGGCAAATTAAAATGCAAGATACTTAGTCAATTTAGAGTTTCAAAGACTCAAAGAATAATTCTTTTATCATAAGTATATCCCAAATATTATGAGATGTATTTATACTAAAAGATTACTGTTTCTCTAAAATGCAAATTTAACTGATGCCCTGCAGGTTGTCTTGCAAAGCTACCAGTATTTCCACTCTCCTGTTGCATGATCCCACTATGGAGATAATCTATGGGAAGCAGCAGAAAGACTGATCAGTAAGCTGAACCATCCCACAGTCATAAGCATGAACAGTGTCAATGACTTGCAGGCTGAGTTTATCAAGTGCGAAATTAGGCTACTAAACTAAAGGGTATCTGAGGCTTCTTTTTTCTAAAACTGACATGTAGGAAGCTTCACAGCATTTCTGGGGTCATATGAAAAATTGGATAATGCATTAGTTTCAAAACTATATAGTACTATACAAACAAATATTTGTAATGGTTATAAAACAGCCTATTATTTTAAATTGCATGTCTGACTACAAAGCCATTCAAAGACTTATATTTTGTTAAAATACCCCTCAAAATAATTCCACAAAAGAGGTCCATGTAAACAATATATTTGAATTTATTCTACTTTTATTGCCTATGGATATTTACAAGGTAGGCCTCAAGAATTCTTTCTACCTTAGAATAAGTCTTAGTTTAATAGACTAAGTTATATTTATCTTCTATCAACAAACCTAGAAACAATCCATAACGTAAAGTATGTGCTGAGCAAATCTTGTTGTAAAGTCGTTTTCAAAGAACAGGGAAAACATGATATAAAAATAAATCAGAATAATTGAATGATAAATATATAGTTACTTTTATTAAGGTAACTCTGTTAACACTATATTTTAGCTACTTTTAAGTATATATATATAAGTGAAATTGTTCTTCCTCCATTTATTTGTGTTCCATTTATTTTGATAAGTAAAATTATAAATCGCATGGTTTTCCATTTTTATAGTATGTTAGTAATATATATTAAAACAATGAAATAAAAGAATGATAATAATGCTTACATTAATAAAGCAAAGTACCTGTTTATGTGTATATTTTATATAGTACAATTAAAATTAAGGATAACCAGCTTAGTAATCTTAATTAAACACTCAATTAGTAAGTTACTACCAACATTAAAATTTAAATCTGATCTCAAAGACTTTGCCTTTTGTTCTAAAGTATGTTACCGCCCAGTAATGCTTTTTTCCTGATGTTACTGGACGAGGTTTAGATGAGCTTACAAAGAGGACTGAGGTGGAAGCATAATATGTTAAGGGAAAGACTGAAGGAAGAAGAGCTGATCTTAAGTGGCAAAAGCCAAAGAAAATTCAGGAGAAGCAGGAGGGCTACTGCTTTCTTCTACTTCCACCTGTGAGGGGTGCCCAGACAGGGGACAGGCTGGCAGACACACTTGACGACTTGAAAACCAGAACTCTTTGGCAAAATTTGATACCCTGGAGAAGGAAAAACCAAGGAATAAGTAAAAACTGAGCTCTTAGGGACAACTGAGAGTCAAATGGAGGAAAGCAAACTTGGGGATACAAGCAGTAAGTGTAGAGCCAGTCCCTAAGGAAGGATAAAGGAGTACAAAACCAGATGAGTGATTGCAATGATTGGAAAAATCAAGTGGATCAATAAAATGGAATAAACCTTCCAAAGGTAAATCAGATTAATCACTCAACTGCCTAAAACATGTCAATCATTGTCTATTATCCGTAGGACAAAATCCAAATTTCTTGTTCTAGTATAGAGGGCCCATAGTGAACTGATTCAGCTTATTTCTACATGTTTATTTCTGTCCCATCTGCCCTTGTTCTTACACCTATTTTCATGTCCTGTGCATTGCTCTCTGAATCCTAGACTTCCCTATTTCCTTAGTGTGTAATCTCCTAACCTCCATTTATAGTCATCTAAACTCCTCAGTCTAAATTCTATCCCTTCTTCAGCTATAATAAAAACAGTTCCATTTATCATGTTAAGAATCTGGACATTATGTTAAGAATTTTATGCATAATATATAATGCACTGCTTATATCAGCCTTTGAATGTAGCTATATTTTGCATGTTACAGATAAGGAATCTGAGTTTCAAAGAGGATGAATATTATATCCATCACTGAATGTTATACCCATCACTTTTCTACAATAATTTACAGTGTGGATTTACACCTGTACGCTCCTGACTCCCTAGCCCTTAAGTTTATAATAAATTTACTAATGCTACATCTAAAAGTGAAAGATGAGCACAAAATAAAACTCATCCATTCTGGACAAGAAAATGTATAAACAGACCACAGTCATCTTCAAGTTCCCAATGCATTGTTTGCATCCCCAGAGCAAAAACATAAAACATACTCAATTTCATCTGGAGAGATTAGAAATTGCTGCTCAGAGTAGGGAACGAATCTTCCAAACCCTGACCTAAAACAGCAGATTTAAAAAGATTATAATTTACTCAAAAACCTCATTTCTGCTAGTGGCCTTAGGAAAGATTTTCTTTTGTCCATGCCCGTAGTAAGGGCCTAACAAGGGCGACCCTTGGAGAGCACTTGTGCACTCTTGGGAACATCAGGAACAGCTTGAAACGTCAGCTGTGCCAATTTCTTGCCTTTTATATTTCCTAATCTAACTATTGAAATAACTATTTAAATATTGATATTAGAAAACCATTAAAAACCAAATGATACGAGTTAGGTTTTCTGTTAAGGAGATGGTAAGTTATACATGGAAGTTTTCCAGTGTGCCTTTGTATACCCATGCGCTGTCGCTCTGAAGATCTTGCAAGCACAATCGTAGGTGGAGACTTCGGCAAGCACACATCTGAAGAGAACCTCAGGCACAGGAAGACAGCTGGGCTTTCAGTAGTGTTACAACTGTTACCAGTGCATCTGAAATTTCTCATTGTGGGATAATGTAGCAATTTCTCTTAAAATTTTAAAAGCATAATTTATCATTAGGTTCCTGAATTATTTTCATTTGATAGGTGGTTAAGTTTTGGATTAGTATTTCCCTTGAATTTAGTTTCAAATTAGATCCTATAGTTCTCTCCTTATCTATGCTCAAAAAGTAATCACCAGCAGTGTTTATAAAATCATAATTTTTTACAAACACTCAATTCAAATTTGTTGGTTTAAAGATTAAGAAAATAAGGCCCAGAGAGGTTACCTGAGAAGTTAAAGGTATAGCTGGCTGTAAAATGAAAGCTTCCTCCTCTCCATCTACTTTATTAATCCACTCTACATGGTCAACTAAGACAACTGCACTAGGTGGGTGGGTCGGGAGGTGTTAGCTACACTTATTTCCTATACTGGGCAACATTCGATTAAATGAAATTATAAATGGCCTTCAAATTGCTAGGATCAGAATTAGATATAATAAATACTAAATGGCATAAATTTTGCCACTCCCTGCTGAAAATACAAATTGTTATATATAGACATGTATAATTTAGGAAAAGACTCTATCAGTTTCTATATAACATATTTTCCTTGTTCTACCAAGAATAACAAATCAACACATAGTAAATAGGATCAGTGTTAATGAGCTGTTATGAATTGCTATTTATTTTTTCTTTCTTTCTTCCTTTTTTTTTTTAAACAGAGCATCAACTAGGCATTGAACTATTGCAGGAACAGGAATGAAAATCAGCAATTAACAAGCTGAAAACAATTCACATGTAAAAAACCTTTGGCTTATATTTTCATAAAAATACAGACAAAATTAATTTGTTAATATTCAATTCCTATTCATTTGATCTCCCTGCTGCCTCATTACGCAGGCCTTCTCTCTCTCTCACAGACCTAACATACAGCTTCATCTTTCTCATAAGAGGCATTGTAGTTTTCTTCTTTGAGAGACGATATGGTAGCTTCAGTTAAGTGGTACAACAGATTCATCTGCTTTCCTTCAAGGATTACCTTTATCTACTTTTGTATTTTACTTGCTCTTCAAATACAATTCTACAAAATACAATTTTATTTGCATTTATTCTCCACCAATTTGAGAAATCACAGTGTAAATTGCACTGCTACAAAATGTTGTGTGCCTCTTTAATCCATGAGAGCATTATGGCGGCTCATAAGAACCTTCTGACATAGTTTCCTGGAGAATTTTGAAAATTGTCATTTCTATTCTGAAATGGCAATCTAAATTACTATTTTTCCCCTAGAAGTGCTTCTCAGACATCAGTGTGCATGAGAATCATCTGTTAAAATGCAGACTTGGGGGCATTGCTTCTTGAGGTTCTCATTCAGGAGGTCTGGCCTGGGGCCTGAGGCTTCGCATTTCTAACAAGATCCCAGGTGAGGCTGATATACCTTACAAAGCTCCTGCCTTCAGTATCCTGGAAATGCCATACAGATGTTCTTTTAAAACATACACAATTGGGCACTAAAATCCATTTTTGCACATTGTAAAAAGGATATTTCTCCATTCAGCTCACATTATTAAATCTGTGAAATGAAATATAATATTTAGGAAATGGTAGCATAGAATTTTCCACCAAACCTATCACATGGTGATCCCCTCCCCCTGCAATTGTGCCTTATTACTCAAAAGTCACATATCTGTGCAAGAGAAAGCAATGGCCTGTGCAGGAAACAAATCACTACAGAACTCCAACTGTATTAAAATATACATGTGTTTGTGAATTCTCATTATCTGTAACTGCCCCACTGCCCACTGACTCAGCTCCTCGGCTCCGATATTTTACAGACTAAATTGGCAGGTTCGTGGACAAGTCTTTGTAGGATACAGAACAGCAACAACACATGATAAATAAATATAATATGTGGACAAATTATCCATGTGCCAGTCAGGGGCATGAACATTTCAGGGAGAAGAGCTTCAGGGGCCAGGGCTCAGGCAACGCCTCGGGTTTCCTAGGGAATGATGCTAAAGGACTATCATTCCTGTGCACTTCTCATCGAGGAAGCGTGGAAGGAAGGAAAAGTTTGAGCTTTGTGGATGAGCTGAATGATAAGAGAGTTTGGACAAAAAAAGCATTATCTCCTGTTTTAGAAAAAGAACAGTTTTTTTTTATTGCGCTCATCTATCAGTGAAATATTTTTGAGCATACAAACCCAACATGTTTATACTTACTTACTTCAGAGTATTTATGTTCACCATTACATCATATTTTATATATCTGAAAACATTAAAAGACACACTAAAATACAGATTTTTGAAAGTTGAGATAAAGATGAAATAAATGTTTAAAGGTTTTTACTAATGTTTTAACTAATGTTCAAATGTTTTACTAATAATGATATCTTCATATCAGAAAGGCATAATATACACTTAGAGGAAGGCTTATCACTGGTGATATTAAATATAAATACATATTTTAAATGGACTTGTTGATAATTTCAATTTTTCAGAAGAAAGCATGTCAATATCAATGGATAATTCTTTTTAGCCTCCTAATGTGGCTAAATGCCCACACCAACAGTAGAAGAAACATCAGCTATGCCAGTTTCTTGTCATTTGCCTATGCTTGCACTACTCTATCACACTCAATTTGTGGTTCCTTTGCTAGAATCTTTTCAAGCTTTCCCTTTAAATCCTGCTTGGAAATTCTCTTTCCTCAAACTTCCTTAGCACTCTCTGTATGTGCAACACACTTGTGTTGATAAGAAGTTACTATCTGAATATTCTTGGGTATCTTTTCCTCGTATCTTCTCATTACCTACCTTCCATAATGTTAGCCACAGCAAGTGCTGAATAAGTATTTATCAACTAAAAAGTAATAGAGGAAGAAAACACTGATTTCATACAGAAGCATGCTAAAAGACAAAAGAAGCTTTTCTTTGTCAATTAGCAATAAATTCTACTTGTTTCTTCTTTTATAAATAAAACTTTAATTACAATTAATTTTCAGCAAAAATCACAAAAGAGTGCTTTTCTATGAATCCCCTTGCCATGCCAACAGAATGATTACTCATACTCCACTAGAAATCTGGCACATTACATTACTTTCACTTATTTTTATAACATGTAAATTGTCTCACATCTGATAAGTCGGCAACAGAAGAACTCCCTAGAGATGGACTAAAATAATTCTGCAGGAGCAAGTGTCTTTAAATCTAAAAAAACTTTCAGAAAATATCTTCTTTGAATGTTATATAGAGAGAATAATAAATGTACCTTAGCTAGTTTCTTCTACCAGTTTCAATATATAAATATAATATGTAAATATAATACTGGTGTTTCATAAGATCATTGTTTTTATACATAAATTCATTGAAAATAATAGTTTTATCATAGTAAATGTCAACTATCTCACATCATACCTCCAACCTCACAAACTATTAATCTTCAGTTACAAGAAAGTTACCCAAAATCTTTTTTAACTTAATAGTTAACTTAAAAGTTCTTCAAAAAGGTATTATGATATCTTGGTTGACAGCAGCCCGGGACTTTCCTTACCTTTGCACTTGACCAGGATGAGAGGAAGTCAAATAGCCACAGGTATCTCTTAGAGATTTTATTTAGGACCGTTTGCTTTTATTTCCCCTCCATATTGAAGTATTTTCCATTTATAGCAGATCCATGGACACACAAAATCATTCAGTGAAGTGTAAGCTTCTAAATTCAATTTATCTTTCATTTAGAGAAATATATAAAGGTTTTATACTTTCCATTTATTTACACCATGTTATGAAGAATCAACACAGCAGCTTTCTGAAAAGCTCATTGCTGATATAAATTGGGAGTAAAATGTGTCTGTAGAGTATCTTTGCTCCAGGGAGCCCCTGCTGCCAGAAGTTGTAAAGGTGAATCCAGGGGTGCAAGTGAGACCACCAAGGTGCCTGACATCTGCCGCTGCATTGCTGTAGGATTACAGAGATGAAGAGATGAATGAAATGTTTTATCCACAGGAATTCCAAATATCCAGGAATACAAGGGCTGCTAGAAGATCACCAAGGGGTCACTCAACAAAATACAGTTCTTTAACTCTACCACTTTCAAATAACCAATCCTAAAAATAGTAATTAATTGTGGCACATATTAAGATTTTTTAGTCTTTTTGTGACCCCTAACATTGCTTAATGCTCCCAGACAAAATCTGGCAAACCCCCTGGGGTTCGAATAACTATGAATTAATTGAAAAAGATAGAGTCCCTGAAAGAGGTAAAACAACCATCGCCTCTCAGCATGCTTGGGAGAGAAAGTATGTGGAAGTTAAATCTAAAAGACATATGCCCTACGTTTTAAGAGAGCTTGTTATATAGACATGGAGCTACACGTGCATTTTAATATTATGCTATTACATAAAGTGACTGACAAGGGCAGATGACATTTTTTAACCTTCATTCTTAATTTTTAATTGGTTAAAAACAATTATACTTAGAGTCATTGATAAGAAAGGATCTTAATTATTCAGAGTCAAGGTATTTTTAAATGCTAGAATCATTACCCACATACTTGTATACACAGACATTAGAAGAAAAAATAATCAAAGTCTTTTAGAAAAGATAAAAAAAAGTACAAAAAAGTGTTTGTAATAGATACCTCTAGCCTATCATTATTCCTAGTTAGAGTGATATAATCTTTGGTAGTTTCTCATTTACTCCTAGAGAACACTTTAGAGAGTTTCAAAATCTATTTGGAATTTGTCTAACTCAGAAAAAAGAAACAAAATATAATGTCACCAAAGTCAGGATTTCGCTGTGAGAAAACAAATAAAATTAAAAATCAGCCCTGGCTGGTGTAACTCACTGGACTGAGTGAGGGCTGCGTACCGAAGGGTTGCCCCTTGGATTCCCAGTCAGGGCACATGCCTGGGTTGCAGGCCGGGTTCCCAGTGGGGGCCACATGAGAGGTGACCACACACCGATGTTTCTCTCCCTTTCTCCCTCCCTTCCCCTCTCTCTATAAATAAAATCTTAAAAAAAATTAAAAACCATAAAGAGCTGCCTGACTGATAAGCATTTCAACTGTCATCGTTATGGCAAACTTCTGCCTGCATCCACGTGAGCCCCTGTGAGCTTTGGCGGGGCACACGTGACAACTGACACAAGCAGTTTACAGTCCACACAGCGAACAGCAGCTGTGCAATCTCAAAGAGAGCAAGGCTAAGAACAGGCATGGTGTGAGCAGGCGAAATCCAAGGAGGAGGAAGCCTGGGTCTTTCAGTTACCTACAGTTAGTGAGACTCGAAGAGTGGTCCCTGGGCCAGCAACATCAACTTTACCTGATACAGAAGCAGAAAAATGGGCCCACAAAAATGCCCACACCCTAGACCCCAAAACCTGTGAATATGTTCCCTTAAGTGGCAAAAGTGACTACACAGGTGATTAAGTTAAGGGTCTTGAGATGGGAAGATTATCCAGGTGTGCTCATAAAATCACGAGGGCCTTTCCAGGTAAAAGGAGGAGGGAAGGGAGTCAGGGAGCAGCGTCATAAATAAATTTGAAGACCATTTTGAAGTTGGAGGAAGGGGCCACAAGTAAAGGAATGCAGAGAGCCCCTGGAATTAGAAAAAGCAAGGAAACATATTCTCCCCTAGAGCTTCCAGGAAAAGTACATCTTGGCCCACACAAACGTATATTTCTGACTCTTGACTTCCAGAATTGTAAGGTAATACATTTGTGCTGTTTTAAGCCATTAAGGTTTTGGTAATTTGTCATAGGAACAACAGGAAACTAAAGTATCTGGGAACTTCTTAGAAACAGCTTAATCAAAAACTTGGAGGGCGAGGGCGGCTGTTTCAACCAGCCCTCCAGGTGAGCCTTTAGCATACTAACTGTGGAGAACCAGTGCTCTAAATCAGCTCCTCTTCTCGTACAGAGCTTTGCCTAAATATACAATAGGCAACATGCATTATAATGTCAAGCCACATCATACTGAAGAAATTGTTATAAAATAAACAATCCAATAACAGTAAAGTGGTATTATCTATGGCCATGTAATAAATTACCGCAGAAGTAACAACTTAAACTGACACACGCCCATCTTAAAGTTTCTGTGAGCACAGCTTAACTGGGTCCTCTGCTCCAGTCTCACAAGGCTGAATTCAGGGTCAGTGGTTCATCTGAAGGCTCATTTGGGGAAGTATTCACTTCTAAACTCGTTTACATGAGGTTGGCAAAATTTTATTTACTTAAGGGCTCTTGGACTAGAAGTCTCTCCATTCTCAGCAGGCTGTTAGCCAGAGGCCTGATTTTCTTGCTGCACCAGCCTCCCCAAAAGAGTGAGTTGCTTCACCAAAGCCAGGAAAGATTGTTTTTATATACCATTGAGCTATTGTCTATAGACTATAGCTATCAAGATGAAAATAACAATCTCTTGTAAGCTAATCACAGAAATAAGACCCCATCACCTTTGCTCTGTTCTGTTGGTTAGAAGCAAGTCACTGAGCCAGCCCATATTTGAGGGGAGGGGATTACACAAGGATTTGGATACCAAGAGGTAGATGTCATCAGAGGCCAGCAGAGAGCCTGCAGGCCACAGACCCCAAAAGGGTCAGTAAAATGTCGCCATCTCTTCTTCCTGCCTTTACACATTTTTTAGAAAAATTCATGGCAGAATGAAAAGCATCCTGCACTTCTTTCTCTTCCTCAGATTTCCCCTCAGGACTCAAACGTGAAAGGCATCCCTCAAGAAACTACAGTTGAACCTTGAACAATGTAGGTATTAGGGGAGCCAACCCCCAGTGCAGTGGGAAATTCAAATATAACTTTTGACTTGACCATAACTTAGTTGTTCCTCAGTATACCCAGGGGATTGGTTCCAGAACTCTCCACAGATACCAAAATCCATGGATGCTCAAGTCCCCTGTATACAATGGCATAGATCAGTGCACAGAGTTGGCCCGCTTCATCCATGGACTCCCAATTGCTGTTTGAACCCAGTATAGGTATTTTTTTTTGTAAAATTTAACATATGAATGGACTTGTGCGGTTTAAACTTGTGATGTTTGAGTCAATCATATATTGTATCGTTCAAATCTGTCCCTCTATCTTTGGTGTATAATCTGGAATTAAATATATTACCAGTAAATACAATAATTAGAAGTATTAGTAGTCAAACAATTCTTATGTAAATCTAGTATATGAATTAAAATATTTATATTTATAATAAAATAGGCTTATACAAAGAAGTAATCCAGGAATGACACATTCAGAATCACACTCACCAATAATAAATTTGACTAATAATAAAATATACATTACTTAAAACAAATATCATAGTCATTGAGATTAAAAATGTTTTGTATCAGCATGTATTTTCATGTTAGGAACTCTTTTTTATTCTCTCAGATCTATATCCTTAAAATTCACTTCCAAATGCTCATACTGGAATAATTCATCATGTATAGTAACCATCAAAAGCCTTATTTTCCCTCTATGTATTTTTGGGGGAATAACAAAATACATATACTTTAGATTGAAATTGAGGTCATGGGCATAAATCATTAAAAAAATAAAAAGGAACCGTCTTACAGGCTTTCTAATTTCCTCTCACCTTTGGAAAGCCACCCCAGCTTCCCTAGACTAAGTCTTGAGGAGTCATTATACCTAGCATGCTAACTGGATTTCTTTGTGGTTTTGGGGGGCAAAAGATGGGAGGTAAGATTATCCCTGAGCCTCCTAGTTCCCCTAATACAGGTTGCTGCGAGCTCATTAGAATACCTTTTAGACTTTGTAAAGCAAAGCACAAATCACATGGTGTTTTTAGGCAGCTCTCCTACTGAGGCCACATTTGAAAATCATGACAAAAGTGTTAGTCTCCACATAGGTGTCACAGAAGTGCTTAGACACTGTACACAACACGGAAGAGAAGAGGACAGCCACTTCCCCAGTGGCAGAGTGGAAGAGGGACAGTTTAACTGACTGATTGCGATGTTACAGTCTTTTTCCCTACATAGTTCTGATATTGCTTAATACTGGTGCAGTTGCCTCCTTCTTAGTCAACAGTCCTTCTAAAAAGCTGCTTGTGTGCGGTATAACTAGGGACCAGGCAAACCCCTAAATATCCTTATCCTGGGAATGTTTCTAACAGTGCTCTACTGGGCAGTGTAACTTACAGAAATAAACACATGAAACATCAGTGCATTCCTCTTTCATTAACAGTGTGATGACATTTGGACTCCTGGAACAGAGATATGAAATAGGTTATTCTCATTAATTTTGATGCACAAGTGCCTGGTTTAATGCCATTAAAAGAAAATAAAACATTTTTCTTTAAATGAATAAAGGTAGAACAGTATCTGAAATACTCTTAGAACATTTATATTAGTAGAAAATTATGCTTGATGGGAAACTAATTTATAGCATGACTCTTTAATAGTAACACTTAACTATTTTATCATCACAGCAGGACACTTGAGAATCAAGGCCAAATACAGAATTGGAAGGTCTTATTTGTATTAGGTATTTCGTGCCAAATGAAACACATAGAACACCTAGAGGAAAAAAGATCTTAACTCTACCGCATGTTTTAATTCAGATAATGAAAAAACTGAAAGGTAAAATGATGCCAACATTTTATAATTGAGAAACTTTAGAGATATGAGTTGTTGGAAAGGAAATACAACTATAACTATTTATATTCTCTGTAATATTGGCACTTCCTTTTCAACTGACAGGACATGTAGAATAAGTCAGTCTTCCACAAATAGAAATAAAAACCAAATAGAAATTGTGTAACAAGTCCTCTACTACCAGCTTGCCAACAGCAGAGCACTGGGACAATACACGTTTTCCTACTTCCAGATGAGTAAGTTATAGAGAACTTTGGGTAACGCAACTCCAAGAGGAAATGATACAAAAGAGAACAAAAGGCACAAAATGCTGAAATGTCCCAGAATCCCCACCTCAGACGATGGCCAGAAGCTCTATTTTCTCCAATTCTGCTTTTGTATGATTTCTCTGAGGCCCTCTATTAACTTTCACTGGTTCATGCCATCACAGCAAATGGTCCAGCCTCAGGGATTTGATACAGGAAAGTTTATTTCTAATTTCTTGCTCATGTTACCCATTGCCATAGCTGTTCTCCTAGTCTCTTCCCTCTGGATAGTGCCCTTCCCATCTCAGGGTAAAGAGCAAGGGAACAGCCTCACAGTGACTCTTACAGTCTCTCGCTGAAAGTAGTACACGGCACCTCCAACACCAGTCACTCAGCCAGGCCTCCCGGCAATAGGACAGAGAGGAAGAATCCTGTAAGCGGGGGAGCCAATGGACAGTGTCTGCACCTATCACAGGTCATCACACTCAACTAGAACACCTCGTAGCAAGGGTGACCAGCTCAGGCCTTTCTTCATTATGACAAAGAGAAGAGCTCAGGCTGAGAGTTCAGGTCTGAAGCATTCTCTCTACATAAAAAATAGCACCTTTGTCAGGGTGCAGAGGTACAAGTACATTCTATCAGGACTGGGTCAGCTCTCCTTGGCTCATTGTCAGGACATCTATAGCTATCAGAGTTTTACTATGACAGTAATACGTAATCACGATAAAAATTCTAAGAGGAATAGAAACGACACAGTGAATTAATGAGGGCCACTACATCCCTTACTCCCACTCCTTATGGGTCCTTATTGCAGACGGTTTCTCAAATATCATTCCAGAAATTACTCATAAATAGACTCCATGAGTTTCCCCATTTGAAAACTGAGACTAGTAGCATGTCAAATGATTGCTGTATCAAAGACTTAAGAGATGAACAACATTCCAAAGAGATGTTCCACATAGCAAATTGCACACAAGTGTTAGCTACCATGATTATTTTTGCCAAGCACTGCTCTAAGTGCTTCGCATGTATTGCCTGCGCATGCACTACACCACAGTCTACCCCAACCAATACCACACGCGTGCACTTCAATTATTACCTAACAATATTGTCTTTCCACGTTAATTTAAACATATCCTACTCGTTTTTGAAAGGCTATGAGGTACCCCATTGAATGGGTTTAACCCCATTTAGTTAGCCCAAAACTTTTCTGAGGACTTCCTTACTTTTTGCTATTACAAAGAACACAGAAATCAAGAACATGTTTGTGCCATAATATAAATCACTAGAAATCATAATATAAATCAATAGGCCAAGGCTGAAAATTTGTGATTTTAAAATTTGTAAATTTAAAATTTGTGATTTAGCCAAGTTGTCCCTGAGACAGTCACGGGGGCTTTTACCCAGGCCGTGGTTCTGGCTGCGGCGCCCTTTCCTCCCTCACTGAACTTAGGCATCACTATGTGATTTACTTTGGCCGAGAAAATGGTAGCAGAAATAACGTGTTACACATTTCACTGCAGCCCCCCCACCCCATCACTGTGAAAGACAACACTCCAAATAGCGGCTGCTCCTTCAGCTCGTTTCCCTGTGGACAGCGCGAAGGCGGGCTCTTCCCCTGCTCGTGCGAGAGGGACATTTAGTGTAATCCAGAAATGAACTTTTCCAGTTTTGAATCTTTAAGAGTTTGGGATCATTTGTTTTCACAAATAAGTTTGTTAAAATATCGGTAATTATTACAATGACCTTGCTCTTCATTTCAAAATGACATATGTATATTTATACTTAAATTCTTATTCAGAAAGAATCAAATTATAACCTGTTTTCTGTTCTAGGAAGTTGGAATAGATGTGGACAAAGGCATGTTCCAAAAGAAGGATAGATTACTGTTAAAATTAATCAAACTATATTGGTTCCCTTCTCTGTGATTACTTATAATTTAAAGAAATTAGGTATCTTAATAAGCTTTGAAAGCAGTTTTAAAGTTGGTGATTCATTTTTATGATATTCACTGCGTATCGTAAAATTGAGACAAACACTTGTCACCAAAATCTATGTAGTTACATAAAAATCAACTATAAAATTTTACTGGAGTGCCACAATCTTCAGTGGAATTAGAGTCTGGATTTCATGTTCTGAATATGTGGGAAAACATAATACACCAATTCTTTCAGTCATGTTTGTTATGCTGCATTTTGAATATCTCTCCTAAATAAACACTTGTAAAGCCAAAGATGATACACTGTGTACAGCAAGCTGAGCTGAGAGAAGAACCCTTAGAGCACTGCATTGTTTTCCTGTCTGAACTGAATTGCTCCCATTCAAGAGCTATTCCTGGTCTGAATGCAGAAGACCTGAGTGCAAATACATTAGGTCCAGACCGGCTCCCAACAGTGGCTGATTCTCCTTGAATGGGAGCATATTGCTTCATACCTTAGGGGATACCACAAATTCCTGATATCTTTTTCCTGGGCTTGTTTATGACCTCCATGAATGCTGGGGTAGCCTTCTTCATACCTCCAGAAGTGAGCAGCTTGATCCTGCTCGTGACACCGTTTGCTCCATATCCCAACAAAGGATAAGTTAAGCCATGTTGACCTTCAGGCATCTTCGGCAACATCTCTAAATAAACACTACTGTGCACTTCTAGGCATTAGGGTTAAATTTTGTAAAACTCTAATTTTTCTGACAGCTCATTTTCATTACTGTTGAGGGGTTAGAGGGAATATTTCTTGAATGAATTTCTTGGACAAATACAGATTCTGACCAGATACTGCCTTGAGGTCTGGTACAGGAAAATGTCGAACTTCAGGCTGGACTGGGGTGGGAAGGGAGGCCTAGAAATCTCCACTCACGCCACCGTCTTAAGCTCCACAGATTCCATGCTTGGAAATAAATGTTTAAAGTTTGCTTTTTTCAGTGGTGATGACCTCCCCTTGAGAATATACCAATTACTAGTGATCTCCTTCATCCTTCTCCAGAAGAAGAGAAGAGGAACATAAGAAGAAATGCCTGGTACAGAGCCCCGATTCCTACTTCATGGATGTGAACTACCCCGGGATGTGATAAAATCACCACCCTCTTCAGCCTGCACAAATGGTCTTGTGCGTTTGCTGCTCCGCTGTCCTGTCACCCTACGGGAGGAAAAGCAAGGCTTCTGAAAGGATGCTCCTTCAGAAGGAAATTGTCCTAAAAGTACTCTCAGTCCCTGTAGGGAACTATCTCAATGGACACGTTTTTTTATTTTTAAAAAGAAATGTTTAAATTGTGTTAAAATTCAAATAGGAGAATCAAGGAGAGAAGCCTACCACTAACTTGCGTGAAGCTAAACAAATATGTCATAAGCTTAAAGGAGTTCATGTTTAAATACCTCTGATTTTAAAGCTGTGCTGTTATTTAATTTTTAGTTTCAAATTCTTATATATTTTACTGACTGTCAGTAAAGACCAGAGAACACATATGAATGAGACTTTATTTGTAAATCATATGAAATGTAGGACTACAACTAACTTTTGCTAGGAAAAAAAAAATCAAAGTTATGCCATACAGTTTTTCTTACAAAAAAATAACCACGTAATGTCTCGGACTTTTAAAATCTTGCTACAGTAATTGTTTCCCTTTTGTGTCTTTTAAGCATGGATTTTTCCAGTAGAGCTCATTGAAGTGGGTTATTAGCAATTTCTATAACATATACACCTAAACATATCTGTTTATCTCAGTGTGTAATTGATTGTTCTACCACCATCCCAAAATAAATATTGCTGTTAAATATTTTATTAGGGCCTATAAGAAAAATATAACATTGATTTTAAGTACCAACTCTCAAAATATTATATAATTATTTTTTGTCTTTGTAATGATATACTTTAATTCAATAATTCAATCAGAAATTAGAGCTTTTTTGTATTTAAAGTAAACAAAGGCCAATATGCATATATTTGCTTCTTTTGGAGTGAAACTCTTAGTGAAGCCATTTAATATAATGGAGGAGGAATGCTTTTCATCATCCCCACTGTGGTGTGTGCTACACAGATTCTTGTCCTTTCAATGTGAAAACATTTTTAACTTGAACAATTCAAAATCCTCTCAAAATAATTTTATGCTTTACAAAAAAAATCAGAAAATAAGCAAGTATTCACAAAGTAAATATTGAAAAGATATTGAATAGAGTTTTAACCAGTCCTTGAGAAACACGGTGTGATGTGGTCCCTCCCCTCCCCACCCATGGACGCCTGGCCTTTGGTGTTACTCTGTGTTGCAGCTTTGAGTTCTCTGAACGTTCTCAAGTACATCCGTACCTCCTTCGTAGAAGAATTATCCACAACAACACAAAGTGAAAGGATGTAAAGAAACTCACTAGTGACTGAAAATTGAAAACCAAATAAGTAAATTAACGAAAGCCTCACATCTAATTTATAACAATTGCTGGGCTTAAAAACAGCTCTTTAGGCTTCAACTTTTGTGTTATCTCTTGAAATAAATAGCTTGCTGCCAAAGTTATCTGGAAGCTTCTTTGAAAATGGCATTGGATTAGCAATCCCAGATAATTTTTTACATAGATCTTCTTATTAAAAGGCCAATAATATGAAAAAAAATTATTCCAGTAACTTGGAACCATTATTTTAAAATCAGTATTTGCTTAGCTAAATTTCCCATTGGGTTTATACAAACAAACTTGGATTAATCAGTTACCTGCTACCTTCATCTCTGTACTATCAGGCTCACACAGCTTCAAAAATTCATCAACTTTAAAACTCAAGGCCTGTAACCAGAGGTGTGATTCCACACCTACCCGACAATCCTTCCAGGTTTCTTAGTCAGCTCTCTTTTCAACTTTTCATAAACACTAATGAAAACTTTCTAGGTCCATCCTATCTATCACCTTTCTCAACATTATCAGAGAAGTTCCTGAGAGTGCGTGGGAGATATTAGAAAGACTGTAGAGGTTCTGCCACATGATAAGTGGGCTCAAGCCATTTTTATTTGAATGTTATAATGCAGGGGTGGGCAAAAGTAGTTTTACGGTTGCTTGTATGAAAAATACAATAATTAAACAATAGTATCAGAATAAGCTGAGTTTCTAGTACTCACAACTGTAACTGCTTTTACCCACCCAGAGACAGCATAGCTGCGGAGAACTGGGTAGCACCAGCATGTCAGGTGGACAGACCCCTGTTTCATTCTAATCACTGTTGTCCCTGCAGAATAGGTGAAGGCGTATTTCTGACAGTCATTAATATAAGGTCAATTATTGTAAAAACTTGAAGGGAGTAGTAATCAATCATTCAACAAATTTTGAGTTTTTGCTGTTATATGTTTCATGTGAAATTTCTCAGTCAAAAAATATTTGTTTTCACTGTTAGAGGGAAAAATGGAGTCCTCAAGTTTTATGATATATAACTCAAACATCTGTGTCCAATATACTCTTTTTCCTGGTAATTAAAACTCACAGAGTTAACTACATGGCTAGTTCTTACAGAAAGTGTTTTCCCACAAATTTTCCCTACTTTAGCTACTGTCATACTATACACTGGGATATAATATATCTAAATATAGACACACATATTTATAATATATATTACTTATACTTTTTAATATATACATATATTTACTTATAATATATTTATATGTTATATAATTTATATATATATTAAATGAATGTGCATTCCAGTCCACTCTCCTTGACCATTGTATATGAGGTCTGTCTGGAAAAAGTCCAGCCATTGTTAATATAACACGAATGGTTTGTGCAATATCAATGTAAACCATCTGCCAAGGAGAGTGGATGGGAATGTACGTGCGTGAACAATGATGACTTCATTATACTAGTCAGTGGGGGTGGTAGATGCTGCTGAGTGAGCATGAATACTATGTGGCTGTCATTCAAAATGACTGAGCAAGTAGAGAAATGAATTTGCATCAAATTTTGTGTGAAGCTTGAACATTCCTCCACGGAAACTATTTAGATGATTCCAGAAGGCCACAGCTATGGGCCACTGGCGATTGGCAGCTTCATCGTGACAATGTGCCTTCTCATGCATCATGACTCATGCAGAATTTTTTTTGACAAACATCAAATCATCCAGGTGACTCAGCTCCCCTACAGCCCAGATTTGGTGCCCTGTGACTTCTGGCTTTTCCCAAAACTAAACCACCTTTGAAAGGGAGGAGATTTCAGACTGTCAATGACATTAAGGAAAATACAATGGGACAGCTGATAGCGACTGGGAGAACTGTGTGAGGTCCCAAGATGCCTGCTTTGAAGGGGACTGAGGCATCATTGTCCTATGTACAATGTTTCTTGTACCTTATATTTTCTTCACTAAATGTCACTAGTTTTCATATTACATGGCTGGATACCTTCTGGACAGAATATATATATCATGTGTATGTATGTAATATGTATATGTATATATCATATATATGTAATATGCATGTCTGTATATAAAGCAGACATAAGCAGATTTAAGAAATTAATATGTAGAGTGTTAAGAAAATTGATGAAAGAAGTTAGGTCAATTACTTACTAATACATGAGTTGTTAACTATTGGCATATGTTAGATACATTAATTAGTTATTAATTTCTTTCATACAAAATATATAATAAAGGCAATATCTACTTTTTAGAATCCCTGGCACCTCGTATGGATTCAATGTTACACAGAACCTTCTAACCCAAAAAAATGTTAAGTGGAGGAAATTTAATGTAAGAAATCTCCTTGACTAAATTCAAGAACCTCAGTGATCAAGGTTGGGTTTGTTTACCCCCATAAGATTTAACAATTAAATTAAGAAAATAACATATTTAACACATTGTATTTCTTTAGATAACTTGTAACTCATGAGAAAAGTAATACTCACTGACTAATCAGAAGGAAATGTATGATGAGAAGATGGGATTTTAGACTATGTTCACCATTGAAAAGGACTTAGAGTTTGGTAGGTGAATGTCTTTTCCGATTATTGGCTGACTGGTACTGATAATATATACAAAGTAGGTGAAGCATTCAAAGCCACTCCAAATACACGCCTACAGGTACGGATCCAACCAGTTAAGGTTGTGGAGAGATGGGGGCAGGCAAGTTGGCAAGCGTCAAATTGGGTGCTGCATATTGAAACAAACTATTGAAAGAATCATGAACAGGACACTCATACATGAAGGGGTGAGTTGTGTGGTTAGAAAATCTGGGTACATTCCCCAAGGGAGCAGAAAAGTTTTGTTGAGGCCTCAGCCGTTCTTTTTGGAAGGAATGGTATGTGCATTTTGTTGTGTTTTTTGAGGAAAAACAGTAATTGTAACAAAATTTACTGAGAATGAGATATAGTATATTATGGTATATTACAGAAAAGATTGTAATTCTTCTCTTACTCTCTCTATTTATATTCTTTACTAAGTGACTTTATGGGTTCTCACACCAAGAGCCAGAATTCACTTTCCCTTCTCCTAAATTTTGACTGGTCCTGTAATTTGTTTGGTTAACAGATTGCAGCAGAAGGGATGATGTGTTAGTTCCAATCTGAGGCCTCAAAGGCTTTTCTTTCCTCTCCCCGTTCTCTTAGAACCCCAAGCAGTCCTCATGAGAACAAGCTCATGCTGTTCCGCGGCAAGATCACAGCACACGAGCCTGAGACTTAGATGAGCAACCCCAGCTGAAGCCATCCTAGACTAACCAGTTCCAGCTGCCCTGCAGACCAATGCTCAACTGAACTGATTAATTAATAACTGTGGAGTATGAGCTAAAAAATTTTTAAATGGTTAGTGTTTTAAGTCACAAAGTTTTGTAATATTTTTAGCACAGCAAATGCTAACTGATGCAGAAATAATTGGTTCCTAGAACTGAGGTGCTGCCATGACAAAAATCTAAAATAAGTGCCATTGGCAGTGAGCACTGAGGAGAGGCTGGAAAAATGGCAAACAAACTCTTAGCAAATGCTGGAGGAAAAAAATAAATGGTTATTGGAGATTTAAGAAATGGCTATCTGTGTTTTTTAGGATAAAATAATTGGGAAAAGTGTTCCCTAGAGGAGCTTAAAAAATAGAAAAAATGTATAATTAACTTTTCTTCTTGGTGAAAGAAATTTCCACAGGATGTTGAAATGTCAGCTGACTGGTTCTAGCTGCACACAGGTACGGGAAGAAAGAACTGGGCTAAATAAAGAACTGGCTAGTTTGCAAGGAGAAATCTGAGAGAATAAAGAGGGGACAGAGTCTGAGTTGTGAAGCAAAATTCTTTCTTATTTTCAGTCTTCCTATCCAATAAAAATTCTCAAAGTAGATTGAAGCCTGAGGAAAAAGATCCATTCAAGAGTATAGCTCCAGCACCCTTTTTTAAGCATTCTGAAAAAATAAATATGTTGTAAAATAGATTCTCTCAATAGACAAAATTGCTCCTTGGGTTCTTAAGAAGCCAATTCCCAAAGTGACAGTCAGTAAGCCTGTCCATAGAGAGATGTCTTAAGAAAAAGAGATCATGGGTATAGATTTTAAACAAAAGGAGTGGGCGCAAATCAAGTTCAGAGCAAGTCCACAATCATTTGGAGGAAACAGTATATGTAAAAGTGATATCAACCTGAAATTAAAAAGAATGATTTTGCTCAAACTTCAAAAAGACCTCTGGGCTTCCAACTTTCTATGATAAGGAAGCTGACTGAGAACATTTTCAAAGGTCAAGAAGAAAATTGAAAAGGAACAAGTCCTAGAGGGCAGAGCCAGGATCCGAGTGCAGAGCCAACAGGCACAAAAAACAAACTGGAAAACCATTTCCAAAGAGCATGTCCTCACTTTATTCAAAGCATATTTACTACTCCAAGTTAAGGAGGCCTAACAACATTTCCCCACCTGGATTTAAAAATTGCTGTGGACCTGTGACTATTAATATACCCCTCATTTTTTTCCTCTTTTAGGATGGTAGTACTTATTTGTTATCTTGTCCTGTATCAACAGTATATGTTGGATGTTTGTAGGACAGATAGTGTTTTATTTCATGGTCTTTATCTCTAGACCAAGGAAATCCACATATGATGCATCTGTACTTGACATTGGTAATTACATTTTAGAAATCAAGCCTGATGCCATAGTTCTAGTGCATGACTTTCAGAGATCCTCAGATAAGAAAGAATATGCTTTCCCTGGAGAGGAGTGTAGGGAAAAAAAGTAGACTGTGGTAGATTCCAAAGTTAGAATTCTTCCTCGGACCTATGTTCTTTGTAATGTGACTATGCAGGTTTTCTCCTTAAGAGATGGATTCTATTTCCCAATATCTTGAGACTGGGATAGTTTTGTGACTTGCCTTGGTCAATAAAATAACTTAAAACTGTTGATGCACCAGTTACGAGCCTAGGCCTCAAACAAGTTTAGTGTTCCACTTGTTCTCTTGGAACCATATCCAGCCACAAAGTACATCAGCCCAGGCTATCATGCTTGAGGATGAGAGATCACAAGGAACAAGACAGAACCATCACAGCTGAGACCATTCTAGACTAGCAGCTCTAGCCGACCAGGTAGCTGATTTCAGATACATGCCTCAATGTGGGTGAGTCCAGAACAAAAAAACAAAAACCATCGGCTCAGCCCATCCTTAATTGTTGACTCACAAAGTCATAATTTAAATGAACAACTTAGTTCTCAGGTGGTTTGAGACACAATGAGAGCAACTTTGGGCGTGTTTCTAAACTTTTCTCAGCTTCTCTTCTTCACCCAGAAAATGGTGAGAAAAAGAACCCATCTATTAATCATTTAGGATGCCATATATGCAATAAACACTCAATAAATATAAGCTATTATTATCCTTATTATTGTCTGTAAGAGGAAACTATGTCTTTATGAATATTATAATAAAAATCATATCCTTTGTTGTACACCTATTATCAGGCCACTGAAGCTTAGCACTTCACTTGTTATCGTTAATCCTCACAACAAAATTCCAAGTAATTATTTCGATTTCCCTTTTATAGATGAAACAAATTAACAAAGATTTTGAGTAACTACAGCCAGATCTATGAGCAAGTAAGTCACAAAGCCAGGGTTTAAAAGCCATTCTAAATCTATTATACCATGATCTCTGTGGTGGATTAAATAATGATCCCAACTGTATTATTATTTATCAATTCCTTTATCATGGTCTCATGGTAAATGACACACACTCCCCTAACCCTAAACTATGGCATTAGCCAGGTGACTTGCATTGGAAAGATGTGACATGAGTAGAGACCTGAAATACGATTAGGCACTTACGCTTGTCCTCTTCTGCTCCTGTCATAGCCGTCAGAAGAACAACCCCCGAGGTATCCGATTCCCCTCCAGTTAGGCACTCTAAACGAGACGCATGGAGCAGAGCAGCCCTGTTCTGTGTGTTCACAGATGCAAAACAATTATAGTGAACTCACAGGTGCATGAATGGGAAATACATGTTTAGTGATGTTTGCTATAGAGATTTTGTGGTTTTATGTTGCCTAGCAAAATGTGACTGATACACCTTTCTACAGCCTTCAGATGTTGAATAGTATGGCAATAACAAAACATTTCAAAGTACGAACTATGCTATAACCTGGTGTAAGTAGACAGAAGATAAGCGAATTTCAAACAAAGAGAGGAAAACAGTTCTTTCATATGTGACATAAAATTATAGTCTCAAATTTGAGCTATCCTGGGTGGGAAATCTATGATTAGAGATCTTGTATGAGATTTAGATTCCTAGATTTGAGTGATTAAATATGCTTATTCAGGGAGGGTTGGACTCACCAGCCTTGGGATTTTCAAATCCTGCACATTCCAAAGAAAAGTTTGGTCCTTGGCTGGCCCCTGAGAGATAACCTCTACCAGGGATGTCCAAACTTTCGGCAGCTCTGGGACCCACTGGAATAAAAAGAGTTGTCTTGGGTCACACATTAAATACACAAACACTAAAACTTATGAGCAAAAAGAAAGTTTTAAGTAAATTTACGATTTTGTGTTGGGCCACATTCATAGCCATTCTGGGCCACACGCGGCCCACCGGCCATAGGTTGGACACCCTTGCTAGTAAGTCTTTGGAATATTCTGCTCAAAAGTGTCTTCATCTCTCTGGGGACTTGGGCCATGCCAGACAGTTTATGCTGACAACATCATTTATGGTGGGGCCCTTCAGTTACAGGTATTGGTGTATCTTTCAGAGAGGCTGGAGACTAAGTTCAACCTCAGGGCACCCCACGGGCACTCTGTGCCTATGTAACCGACCCCCAATAAAACCCTGGACACCAAGTCCTGGGTGAGATTTTCTTAGTTGGCAATGCCTATTATGTGTTGTTGCTGGAGGAATAGGTGATGTCTGCGAGTCTCCACTAGGGAAGTCCACCTGGAAGTTTGCATCTAGTCTCTCCTGAATCAATGTGCCTTTCACTGTGCTTATTTTAATCTATATCCTTTCACTGTAGCAGATTATAACCAGGGACATAACAGATTTTTCCAGTTCCATGATCTCTTCTAGCAAATTACTGAACATGAGCGTGGTCTTGGAGACCACTGACGACAATGTTTTTGGCCTCATAAATTCATGGAACTCAGATTGTTTGACAGACCAAAAAAAAAAAAAAAAAGAGAGAGAGAGAGAGCAGCAAATGTATTGTACAGGTATGGTTACTAAATTCCAAGTGAAGAGTGCTACAACATCTCTAGGGAATCCTTCTAAGTATTCACAACTATCTTTGTAGACAGGGTCTCCTTAAAAATAATAATAATAATAATTCTAAGGAATGTACACTTCTGGATTAGAAAGAGGCCATTCTGTGACTGGATGGCTTCTGATAGAACATTAGAGATATCTGATTCTCTGAGTGAGTGCTGCAGAATCCGAGCAATCTAAACTTAGTGAAACTGTATCTTTACTCCCCTAAAATAAGAGCAATATTTTTTATTTATTTTATTTTTTTGTTGTTCAAGTACAATCGTCTCCCTTTTCCTGTCACCACTTTCCCCCACGCCACCTCCCCTCACTTCTCACCCTCAATCCTACCCCTCTTTGGCTTTGTCCCTGGGTCCTTTATACATGCCCCAAGTATTTGATCACTCATTACTTTATTTGATAGAACAATTCAACGAAGACAAAACTGAGCCACAGAATCATATTATAAGTTGGGGATGGTAAATGGAATAAAGAACTTTTTGTTTTGGAAAAAGGCCAAAGTCTTGGATTAAAATCTGCCACATGCAAGCACTTATGAGTCAAAAATGAAAAATTTTAAACTCAAAATTGTATATTCTTCTAGAAGTTAAAGATCAAGACTCTCAAAATTATAATGGTACTGCTATTTCCAACATAGAATTATACACATTGCAAAACTACAAAAATAATTGTAAAAAATAATATGTGACAAAATCTACATATGGCTCTTAAAGCCTAAAATATTCACTGTCTGATATTTCCAACCGCTGCTTTAGAAGAATTGTGCTTATTCTCGCCCAGGGTGGCAGGGGTAACGATCAGAATGGAGCATAAGGGGCTTCTAAGATTCCCATGTTCAGTTTCTTGGTGTGAGAGCTAGTTACACTAGTGTGCCCAGTAAGAAATTCATCCAGGTGTACGCCCATGATGTATGTGCTTCTGTATATGCATATCACACTTCAACAAAAGTTTATGTGTGTAAATGTGTGTGTATATATATGTACATATGTACACACATAAATATATGTATATACATTTACCACCTCCATGTGAATGTGCATACACACACATGCATACACATATATGTATAAGTGTATACATACATACGTGTGTATGCATACTTACCTTCACCACTATTTCATTCTAAATCACCTGTGTCTTTAACTGTATTATAATAGCTTCCTATAGATTTTTGTCTCCCTTGAGTTATTTCTCCACAAAGCAGTAAAGTAACTTAGTATGTTCAAATGCTTCTTGTGGCTTCTTGTCTCTCACTAAATAGATTCTGAAGAGCTTGCTATGACTTGCAAGACTCTGTATGACCTATGTCCCCTCTTCTTTCCTGACTGCTTCTCTTGTTCATTTTATCTATCTTATCTGTCTATCTATCTATCTATCTATCATCTTTATTTTCATTGCTGAGAGTATTGCAGATACCCCCATTCCCTGCTTTTGCCCCCCTCCTCTCAGCCCTTGCTTCCCCTTCCCTCTGGCCACTGCCACAATGTTTCCTGTAATCATGGGTTCTACGTATATGTTCTTTGGCTAACCCCCTTGTTTATTTTAATCCAGTCTAAAAGTGCTCCTTGCTTATCCTTACAAACACCAAGCCTAGCATATCTCCACATCAGGGTCTTTGCACTATAAATTACAGTTCTTACTTATTGCCCCTGGGTTCTTTCTCCCTAGGTATTTTCATGGTTTACCCTCTCACTCCATTTTGGTCTCTATTCAAATGTCACTTAACCAAAGAGGACAAATAGGAAGAATGATATTCCTCTGCACAGTTACACTCTTTCCCTTACTTTATCTCACTTTATGTTTAACAGAGTTTTCTTCCACCATGTATAACACATATAGTATATTTGTTATCATCTATCCCTCCCATTAGGATGCAAACAGCTTATTTGTGACTGTCAGTTTTGTTCACTGCTTACCTCAATACCAAGAAGAGTAGTTCCTGAGATATAGAAGGTGATCAATAAGTATCTGTTTAAGTACAAATTTGGCAGTGGTCATGCAGTGAGGAACCCTGTAAACAAGAAGAAAGTTTGGATGTCTTCATCTTTTTTTTTTAATTAATCAAATATCCTGCCACTATAGAGTATAGTTCCCTTCTACACAGGTATGTTTGTGCAGGCCAAGAACTCTGACTCAAGCATTGTCTCTGTCAATTCCTAGGTGGGTGATCCTGGTAAGTCTTTCCCCTAGGCTATTAGTTGGAGATGCTTACAGCAACTACTTCATGATGTACTGAAAGAATTTGAACAGTTCCATATGGTTTAAACTTGGAACAAGTAAGCACTAAATACATACTGTTTATTGTTGCTGCTGTTGGGATTATTCTGGCGCCCATAAGGTGTTTGTGAATACTTACATTTATTGTATGTGGGAAGGACAGTGGAAGTTCTTTACACCCAGGGCTGGATAATTAGAAAATGTTATTGGCTGATAAGTATTTACTGAGATGGAAGATAACGAGGCAGAAAATACTGTCTTACATATTCTTATTCTAGGCTGAAGTAGTAACCAGCATAAAATAAACAGAGGTCAATTTTGGAGGAGGGGTGGGATTTAAGGAAAATGATGAGTAATACCTAGCAGAGATTAAAGAAGATTTGAGAAGAGTAACAAAGTAGAGAACAAATAGGTTGGCTAGGGCAAACAGGCTTCATCTAATCAGAGAGATAAGGAATCAACAGCAGGGTGGTAAGAAGGCTCTCATCAACCACAAGCAGAACCAGATTGGTGTGAAAGGAAGAAGCTGGCAGGAATCTTCCATGTCTGGCAGACATAGACATTGGAGATCAACTGAGTCAATATTTTATTGATTATTTTTAAAGACAGTTGTTCAGTACTTAACTCTGCATGATGAGAAGGTAAAAAAAAAAAAAGGAAAGAGGAAAGAGGGGAGCATCTCACAGCTGTGATCAAATTCTCATTAGTAGATTTTACCATAATCTTAAATGTAATTCATTTTCCAAGCAAATTTATCAACACTGTCCAAAGTCTGGATTGAATAAAAATTTCAACATATATATACATATATATGCATGTGTGTGTGTATATATATGTAATATATATATACACATATACATATATATACATATACATATATATATGATGCAGGCAGTATTCACAAATTAATAATTTAACTTAAAACAATGAGTCATTTTAGGGAGGTACAAAAAGTAACATAATTATCAAGGGACATCCAATATTCTAAATTAATGTTATATTTTCCTGCATATTTCCATCTTCCTTGAACTTGTAAATATTTTGGGATAATGTTAGTGTTGGAGATAATTAAAGAGAAAATGTTTACTTTTATAAAATCAGAAAGAAAAATAATGACAATAAAATTAAAATAGTGTGAAGTGAATTCACAGTATGCAAAATGGCCAATAAAGTGTACCTTTAATAAATTCTGGGATAATTTGTTTCCTGCTGCCATGCAATATTGTAATGGGGTACAGGGCAAGAGGTGGCCTGGAATATAGGAGAAAACCTCCATAACCCTTTGTTGGGGAATGGGGGGAGCAGACAATATGGCTTAAGGTATTTTACATAACAAAGGCTAGTTTAATAGCTGTGTTACAACCTCAGGCAAGGTGGGCAGGACTTTAAGGGCAGGGCCCCCTAGAGCACTGAGTCACTCTTGCCCTGACTGGGGATGGCAGCCATGAGGGGATTTAGCCTTGCAGTTTGGAAGGGAGTAGAAGAGCCATGAGGGAGGAACGATACAGCAGCCACGCGAGAGGGAGAAGTAAGCAAGCAACTATGTATTTCATGGTCAGGATCTGGCCATGAGGCCCGGCGTAGTAAGGAAGCGGACATGTTGCCTGCTCCAGCCGACTCCGAAGACTCTCCCTTGCAAGACACTAACCTGCTGCCATGCAAACCCGGATTTCATCTGACTCTTGAGACTTATGTCTTTCCTGGACTTCACCATGATCCAGTGCACCACGGCACATAGCTTCCTGGGCTAAAACACGGAGGCTAATGACAACGCACCCCAGATCCTGAAGGAGAGAGTTGCTGCATGAGGATGGCCACTACCTTCCAGAGAGACTGAGGAACTGGGCAGCTGGCTTCAGATAAGAATATGAGGAACAATTTGGGTTTTTGGTTTATAGCCTTTTGGGAACAAGGGAAGTGCTGGGTCTTGTGGGAAAGGAGGGCTCAGAGCCTAAGTGGTCTGAGACCATCCAAGGTTGGAATATTGTAAATAAAGACCTGTTCCTTTCAGCATTAATTGTTGGGTCATTCACCAGGGCACCACGTGATCGGGCCCCTCTCTGCTTGGTTACAATATTATATTCTACTTACATAGTAAAAATACACCTCTTTTTGTATATAAAGATTTTACACAAAAAGATGTTATTTCAGCATCATAAATGCTTAATTTCCCAATTGTCATTCAGTTACTGGATAGTTTTAAATAAAAAGGCCCAATTATCTAACATGGAACTCACTCTCAAAGTAATTTTCCATCTTATTAGTTTTATATCACAAGTGATGCAGAACATGCTTCAGACGCTATATATCATTTCCCAGTGCGATTTATAAAAACTCAAACTAACAGAAAATATTCAGATCTTGGTTAATTTGTTACTTATTTGAAAACTGATATGTATTTTCCAGTTCAACTACAGACTATGTTCTATATAAATTCCTTTCAAATCTAGTTGATTTGACAAACAAACAAATAAAAACACCCCACTATGCTCTCTTCCGAAGTAAAATGTGAATCTGAAGCTAGTGAATGCAGCCATAAAAATTTGAGGATCTGTCCAAACAGATAACATCAAGCACAAAAGCTACTGTATCAGTTTTCCAACAATATTACTGATTAATACATAGCGCGTGTGACATTGTATAAACAGTAGTCTGATCTGCCCCAATGTTTTTTCATATTCTGTAGATGGAGCAAATTTGATATTACTCCATTACTCATTCTTGAGTGGATAAAACTCTTCATGTCTATCTTTCTCTTACACCACACACACACTCAGCTATACACAGAAATTACATTAAGGACCATATTTGGGAAAAGGTCCATTTATGCAAAGCTAAAGATCAAAACCACCCTGACTGTCAAGGCCAGAAAAGCTGATCAGCTTGCTTAAATTTACTACCAACAGCTGCTATCATAAAACCCTTTGCACAGATAACCATTTTTTGAACACAAACAGCAGATTCATCAACCAAAACCTCCTTAGTTCAAAGTGCATCTAAATAGATATTTCAAGAAAATCTCCAGCACAGTCAAGGTTTGTAACTCCTGAGTGGGACAGTAACTGATAGTCAAGGTTAGTGAGCAAAAGGTTTAAGGTTCTTATGTTTTTATCAGAAATACACATACCTATCACAATAACACATTTGAAAAAAACAAAAAAAAAGTTGTACCCAATTTTGCCTAGATCATTTAAAATGCTATATAAAAGTATATTTTAGCAAAGTATGCAATGTTGTTTAATCTATTCATGTAAATTTATTCATACTCAACTGAAACTAAATCTAGCATTAATTCACTGGAACTGTTATTAATGAAAACTAACCTTTTTTTCAATTACATAAACACAATAGTTATTTACTGAGACCTTCAAGGTACTATCCCATTATAGTCTTTATAGGTATCATTTAAACCTGATCCCTAATTTTCTAACTGTTTCCATGAATATCTAATCCTAAGTATTCATATGGACAAGAAGGGAGAAAATTCATGTATTACCCTCCTTTAACTAGATCAAGTTATAGGGAAATTCAAGAGGCATTTATTAGTTGTCAACAACCAGTAGTGTAGTTATAAGGCCTACTTATACTTTTCCCATTGTTATTTAAATTTAGATGATGCTCTAGTTTCTAACCCAGTCTTATTCCAATTGTTAGGCAAATGAACTTCATTATACTTGATTTAACAAATGAAAGGATGCCACTTGTTTTGTTGTTGTCATTGTTGCAAATATCATATATTGACATGACATCTAAAAAGGTTTATCCATATGTGAAGATGATAAAAAATCTCAGATGAAAATGTCCTGGCTTATCTACGTTAGTCATGACATACTCACCGGATAGCACGGGATAGTCTGTTATACCTCAGCTGGGGGGTATTGAATACAACTTCATCTCTACTGAACATCACCAAAAAATCAGGGTTTCACATGTATCGCACTCCACTTGTAAACATTTTCACCTATTCTAGAACTTCAAGAACACCTATTATCAAAAACGGAGTTCCTTAACATTACCCCTTACCTCCCACCTGGTCATCTATAGTTGTATTATATCAAATTCAAAACAAATAATCATTCTTGCCATTTGTCTTTAATAATTCATTCTGCCTTGAGTTGTGATTAAAACCTAAAGAATTTTACCTAAAAAAAAGTCACAGAAACCCAAATTTTCACTGTGGACTCAAAGAAAAATGGCTATTTATTAGACATAATAAAAAGGAAGGAAGGAAGGAAGGAAGGAAGGAAGGACAGAAGGAAGGAAGGAAGGAAGGAAGGAAGGAAGGAAGGAAGGAAGGAAGGAAGGAAGGAAGGAAGGAAAGGAAAGGAAGACCTAAGCTTGGGGTAATGATCCCATGATAAAATCAAAAGTTAATCAAATGAGAGAGTATTTTGTGGTAGTTCTTAATAACTTGAGATTGTTGATTAGACAAAGTTTTTCTCAGAGTTGTCAAGCTTCTAAACTTAATTCATGTTAACATTTAATGAGTTATGTTTCCTTCTATGTGAGGTAGAGTCTATTTGTGCAAAGACAATAGTTGGAATTCTCCACTCTATAATCTGTCTAAAATTCTAAGGGGATAAGACAGTAGTACTTCTGGAGACTAATATTATTCTCAAATTATTTCCTCTTTGCAGACCCCAGTGGCAAAGCCATTGAAGAAAGTAACTCTACTAAACCAGTATCAGCTTTTGTTTTCTTCTCAGATTGTATATGTGCAAGAAAAAAAAAAAAAAGTGTCTCTGACACATGGAATTCTTCTGGGCAGTGTGAAAAAAGCACCAGGTAGCTTTTATACTTCTACATGGAAATGAGTTTCAATATGAAGAGAGACCTGCCAAGTATCCTGATCAATCTGATGTGGACGTCAGCTATAAATATTTTTTAGAGAAATACATTAAAAAGTCTAAAGTAATTTGAAAAGGTTTTTTAATTAATAACATTATTTCTTTTATTTTATTTGACAATACCATGTTAGATCAATTACTTTATCATCATATGTTCGTGCTACATTCACCTCTCAGGAAAATGACATTGATATACTAACCTTTCTTGAGAATCAAGCTTATGTAACTTTTATTTAAAGATGTCCACTCTATCCAGCAAAACTATCATTTAGAAGGGAAGGGCAGATAAAATGCTTCCCAGATAAGGGAAAGTTAAAGGAATTTATCATCACCAAGCCCTTATTATATGAATTGTTAAAGGGACTTATCTAAGAAAAAGATCAAAACTATGAACAATAAAATGGCAACAAACTCACAAGTATCAACTGAACCTAAAAAAGTAAAAGCAAACTAAGCAAAGAACTAGAACAGGAACAGAATCACAGAGATGGAAATCAGATGGAGGGTTATCAGCGGGGAAGGAGAAGAGGGGGATAGGGGAAAAGGTACAGGAAATAAGAGGCATAATTAGTAGGTACAAAATGGACAGGGGAAGGTTAAGAATAGTATAGTGGGGGGGCCTCTGCCCACAGGGACCCCCATACACCGCCATGGATGAGTATACGTCTACCAAGACATGATCTCCTTGGGGAGGAAAGGTGGCCTATCTCTCAAAGAGAAGGGCCAGGAGTCTTTTCCTCAATGGGCTTTTTTGGGGTTTAATTTGCATAGGAATTCAGGGTGTATATGGAAAGCTCAGTCATTGTCAGGCAGTAATGATCAAACAATAGATAACATTCAGAGAAGATGAGGGCTTTTTTAGAGTCAGGGTCAGATAGCTAAAGGGCCATAATCCAGTTGGGGAAACAAGCTCATCTCAGTCTTGGACCCTTATCATTTAAATTCAGGGTATTAGCAAAGCAGGTTTCACAGGATTTTATGCATTCTTTCTCAGGCCTGATCTCCCTGGGGAATCTGCCCTTTCCAGCACAGGGCCACACCCACCTCTGTCATTGTTTCAGGCTTAAGTCAGCCAGGGGAAGTAAGGCAGCCAAGAGATTAGGAGACTTCTTGCAAACAGAATGAGGACTCAGTCTATGTCAAAGCCAAGGGGCAAGGGTCCATCACCCCCTTTTTCTATAGCCCCCCAAGTCCTTCCCTAAGGGCCTCTTCATGACCATTCCTGTCTTAGGTTGTCCCTCTCTCCAGGAATCTTACTCATCATTGGCTAACCAGTCATCGCCTGGGGCCAAGCAGGGTGAAGTGGGCAGAGGTGGCTCCCCTGCCAGGGAGATAAGCTTTATCTCCTTAGTGGCTTATGGTCTCAAGGTCTCTCACTCAGCCTTAGCATGCGGGGTTACAGCTTCTGAAACCAGGCAGGGCGGTTCCCAACAGTACAGGAAATGGAATAGCCAAAGGACTTATATGTATGACCCATGTACATGAATTTGTGGGACAGGGAATGCTGGAGGGAGGGGTTGCAGGGTAGAGGGGGATAAAAGGGAGAAAAAATGGGACAACTGTAATAGCATAATCAATAAAATATACTTAAATGTTTTATAATATGTCTTTAGTTTTCATAATTTCACTTTCTCTAAATTTATGTTTGTTATTATCCATACCAAAAGACAGGATGTTATGAAGATAAAAATCTACCAAGGACTCTTTACCAATCACTTCTGATAGAGATTTAAAGAATATTTAGAGCACAAAGTAAACAAACCTTCTTAAGGACATATCTATACATCAAAAAGCAGGAACAGTTTACATTCCTACAAGATTAAAAACACTTTTATTTGGACTCAGAAGAAATTAGGTTATATCCTGTTTGAAAAAAATCATAAAAGTACTTAACAATTAAAGAAAGTCATTAATCAAATAATAATAAAACTTTGTTAAGGATAAAATTTTGTTAAGGATAAATCCTGAAAACATTCTCAAGCTAATTGTATATCTTTACACAAAAATTATGTAGAAAGAAAAAGTAAATTCATTGTACAGATGAACTAACATTAATGATTTTTTTTTCTTAAATCCCCATCAGATAAGTTCTGATTTTGAAGAGCTGCAAGGATAATTTAACATAGAGGTATTATCAAATATTCTGTGTGTGATTTTCAGGTATCAAAGCCATTCATTACGGAGTGCTAAGTCAATACTCTAACGGTCAAAAGAGATATATGCTGAAATTTATAAAAGCCTTCTATCATGCAAATGAATTGCTAAAATGTATCCGATTTTCAACACGTCACCCAATGTTCATTTCCATTTTCTCTCTCAGGCAGGGAGCTGGCTCATAAAACCCCTGCTTTTCACAACCCCAAGTTCTTCTTTACCCCTAAATAACCAAATCCTCAAGAGAGCAGCAGACAGCCAGAGAAGACAATTTATTTAGAGAACTATTATGTGAGGAAGAAAACAAGTTGCCATTTCCAATTTGGAACATAATTAGGGAGACAATAGCCTCCTGACTGATGCTCTTTGTTCCCTTTAGATATTTATGCAGGACAGTAATTGGAGTGCACGTTCCTGCTTCATTTCACATTGTCTAGAAGAGGGTTTCTCATGCTCCATGACTTTCCAGTTAGACTCAGAAGAAAACATCTTGCAGTTACTGCCCTGTGCTGTGGCCACACATCACTGCCTTCTGGACACTGTCAGCTGCTGGAACATTTCATTCTGCCAAACAGCAGAGTTAACAGAATTACTAGAAGGAAAAGTCGGTGACGTGGCATAGGGGGAGCGAAGGCTTTCTATCTGTTATTGGAGAACAGAGAAAAGGTCAGCCACCCTCTTTTTGAAACATTGGCATATATATTTCAAAATTCAATTAATATAAATATATCAAAGCATTTGGTCAATGAACAATATCAAATGAAGCATTAATGCCAATTACATTTCCAAGGAGATCCTTTAGGAGTGGAACAGGACTGTTTTCTCCTTTTCCTACATAAGCAAAGAAAAATCAGTTTTCCTCATCCCTTGCTTAGGGACTGTCCAGCTACTCATGTGAAAAAAAATCCCCATTGGCACTCATCACATTGTCCCAATGACAAGCAGTGGGGCAAGGAGGAAAAACACATTAATATTTACTATGAAGTAATTACTAAGAACTCTCTCTGATCCAAGGCACAGAGTGTGCATATTCAGAATAAAATTGTAAAGATGAATATCGAAACCCAACATATATACTGAGCAACTACTTTGACACGTTGATCAAACCTCACAACTGATTTATGACATAGTTATATTATCCGTTTTTATAACTGAAATTGGAATTTAAAACTTAAGTAAGTTTCAAACCAAGTAACATAGCTGTTAAGAACTGAGACTGACCCTTTTGTTCACCTCCGCACTCATTTCATTGCCATATAGTTCACCTAGGGAAGTCAGTACCCTAACTTTACTCACGTGCACTGATTTTAAAGAATCAAGAATACTTTGGATTTTCCGCAATGGTGTCAGTTTTACAAAATACAGTTTTTTGAGCTGTGAATAAGACATGCCTGCAAGCAGCCCACCAATGGACGTTCGGACCATCCTCATAAGCATCAGAGAGAAAAGTGCTGGTCAGCAGTACTTCCAATGTTGTACAGATACACCACCACCATGGCAATTTGCTAGCCTTCTATGACCCATAAGCTAAAAATGATGCAAATTTGTGAAAAATTTTATTAAACATTGATATAATCGGGAGTATGTTAAACCAGTTCAATATCCTTCTTTTTCCTAAAGTGCATTAAATGTTAACATCTACTAACCTTTGTTTTTCAAGGATTTGACAAGATTGGGCCTTTAAAACTTGATAATACATTTAATTTTATATTTAATATTGGATATGCTATTCAGAATGTGATTGTGTTAGGTTGCAGTAATAATGAACCCCCAAACCTGTTGCTTAACATAATACAACAAAAGTTTTACTCACACATTTTTTCACTTTCCATTGAACTACTTTTGACATATCATTATATAAGTTTAAGGTATACAACATGTTGATGTGATACAGTTATATATTCCATTATAGTATTAGTTAGCACCTCTATCAAATCACATAGTTATTTCTTTTCTATAGTGAAATAATTAAGATCTAGTTTGTTTGCAAGTTTGATGTTAATATTACATTGTTATCTGTAATCACTATCATGTGCACACTGTGGTTTTTTTCCACATATTATATGCCTACCAGAGCTGAGACAGAGCTCTGTTACTCATCATCCTCATTCTAAGATCTGGGCTCATCGAGCAGCTGGTGTTTGTAGCACGGCCAGTAGCCAGGAGAGAGAGAAAGAGAGCACAGCGAATCTCGCCCTGGCTTTCAGAACTTACAGATAGTGTGACATCTATCATCTCCACTCTGGTTCTGAAGCATTGCATCCTTCAGAACCAGTCACAAGCCAAACCTGTCTATAACAATGGCATAAACACAGCCTCACCCCTTGTTCACGTGGACCAGAAATATTTGATCAACAGCTTTAATTAAAAAGTCTGCTTTTTGGTTGCAAAATATGTGTGGATCAGTCTCCTTCCTGAATGTAAACATTCCCATCCTCCCCAAAGGAAACAACCCATGTGGTTATAGTTTTAGACCCAAATAAAATCTGCAAGGAATGACATCAAATTCCACTTACAAGCATAAGGAATCACAGATAAGCGACATGTAGAGTTTCAAATTATCTACCATCTTTCACAAATGACATGACTGAACATCTAACAAGCGGCTCCCCCCTCTAACAGACTATCACGTCCATACTTAGTTTCCTATTTGTCTCTGTCAGGCTGATTCATGGGTTTAGTCCCCAAGTCATCAAGATGAGACCTGGCATTAATCACTGAAATTTATGATACTTTGAAAGATTGCGCCTGATTAATGACACAGCCACGCTTTATATATTTTCATAGCCATACTCATTCACAGTCAGTGCCGGTAGCATGCTGAAATTGTGGGAGGACTGTTGGATAAATTGGGGATTGGCATAAATCCTGGAGTCTCTGTCCCTTTATGATTAAAAAGCTGCCACATTTCTTCAAGGACTACCTAAGGTTTAACGCACATGTTTCCCAAGAAATGGTTTTATGGTAGCCTAATCCAGAACCCTTAAGGTTAACTTTTTAAATGTTTTAAAATCACCACATTCCTGAAAGTTTTAAAGCCCTGGTACCATTTCGTAGGCTGTCATTCACCAGTTCCCACTTTGTTCTTTCTCGTCTTCTTTGAACTCTGGATTAATAGACTATGTATCCCTTCAGCCTCAGTTTCCTCATGTGAAAAATAGAGTCATAATAGAACAGCTTTCAGAGGGTTGTTATGGAAGTAAGTGAAATAATCAGGTAAGCTAGGTAGCCATGTGCTGGGCATCTGGTAGAGTACCTATCAATAAATGTGATATCCTAACATTGTGAATCAAATACCATCCTACAATTAAACACCAAATAAAATCTAAAGGAAATAATTCAAGTATAGCCATCAAAGTCTGTAAAACTGTTTCTAACTTTCCTTATCTTAATTTCAGGTTTACGGTTTTGTTTTTTTTTTTTTTTTTTAGATTCCAGTTTAAGAATCTGCATTATTTCATGGCTTTCTTTTTGTATCAGTGACTCTGGAGTTAAGTGATCACATGCACAATTCTCCTAGGTGGTCTTCCCCACCCTAAATGTGGACTAAACTTTGCTCAGTCTAACATCTAGGGAGATCACAATCCAGGGTGGTATGGCCCTAGGCAGGTGAATGCAAAAACATCATCTAATGAGGAACAAAGTAAAAATCAATTAAATAAATAGGAACAAATTTCCTGGAAGTGATATCCACATTCCTTGAAATTCCTTTTTATCAATATTTGTTCCCTCCTTTACACGTGTTTAAAGTTTCCATCATTTCCCACAGTAGTAGGTAGACCTCCCAGGTGTATCACACGTGGGGAATTTGAGGTCTGCGTTTACCTGCCTTCTCCACTACATTCCACAGAGTATGAGCTCACCCTACACAGCTTGCAGGAGCTTTTGAAGTTCTTTTCATGTACCCTGCCATGCTCTTAAATCCTTTTTCTATGTTATTTCTTACATAAACTATATTGTTTTGCCTGCATAACTGCTGAAAATACAAAAGAGTGCCTTTAGCCATTTCGAAGATCCTTCTTTTTATTGTTTAGAAACAACTTTTTTAAGTCCTAAAGTTTACAGACTTAAAAACTGGCGTAGGCATGTGCACCTGCTACAGTGTCTGACTCTCACACATGGAATGTGTATTTTAAAGTATCCCTATCTTGTGCATATCACAGGTTTGTCTTTTTCCACAAATAATTTCTGAGCCTTGTCAACGGACTTATTTTTGATGCTGGAAAACAGGCTACCAAACCCTGTGGAGAAAACACCTTTTAGTAAAAAGGGAAACAGATGTAAATTGAAGGTGGCATTTACATGAACAATATGGGTAATTAAAAGCAAAACCTTTCTGATTCATGACTTCTTGATCAATCTTCACAGAAGGCTAAAGACTGTAAAAACTGGAGATTAGTTATGACATAACAGGTTCCTCAGACCTGAGTGCTAAGACAGGGTTATAACCCCACCTTTCTTAAAAAGCGTATGTATGTTTTCAATGAATAGTATTTTTCAACTCATGTAAACACAGCAGAAGGGTTGCTTGAGAAATTCTGTTCTGCCTTTTGTCAATGCCTCCAGATCCCATCCCTGAACACAGAGCCTGACCAAGTCAACACTGTTTAGTAGGTAGTTTATACCTGGGAATTTCCAACAGGAGTCATCACAGGGCAGACACGAAAACAGAACAAATAACATAAATTTACTGCCTGGATAGATTTGCGTTCTGATTCGAGATATTCATTGTGTTTGTGGAATATCTATAAGCTTCATTTTCTTCACCTTAAAAATGAAAATAATGATTACTACCTGGCAAGGGTATTTCAGACAGAGGGACTTTTTTTTTTCTTTTTTCTTTTCTTTTCTTTTTTTTTTTTGCTTTTTAATCTTATTTCTGTGGTTGAATTACATTTTTGAAAAGTGTATATATAAAGCAGAAATGTTTGAAGCAATGGGTAATAAGACTGGACTTCTGAGATGTGGTTCACACCCACCTCATTTCCTAAGTCAAAATCTTGGGATAATATGTAAAGGGATTTGCAGTGAAAGATAGTCAGTCCAGTCTGTATTACTTATTCATACATTTCAAATGGCAGTGAAACTAGCAAATGTATTCAATGAGTGGTTTTTATTCCCATGAAGTAGGGAATGCTTAATGGATGGAAAAATAAAGAACTCACTTTCCAGTACTCACTACAGCCCAGTACAAGACTGCTTAACGTAGATAAACTTTCCAAAGTATTTGTTGAAAATGCTGACCTAACTCTGTCAAACTACAGTTGAATTTCCGCCAGCTACAAAGGGCTCTGCTTGAACTCCATTTCACAGTTTTGGGGTTTGATGGCCTTTAGGCAAGCACAATCCATACCCGTTACATTGCTCGAAAAGATCCGTTTCAGAAACTGTTACACAACAAAGAAGCTAGCACACATTATTCTAAAATATTACTAGGTTTAACAAAAAATAAAAAGTCCTCTGATTTCTTATAGTTCTATGTGGCACCATTGGGATTTACATGCAGAAATTGCAAAGTATTAGTATCTATATACTGGCTTGGAAACCAAGTAAGTGTTAGTTATATCAGGGATCTGAAGTTTGACCAGTTTCTCACATTTTCCCAACTAACCTGTGAATAAGGAAGGACATTTTGTTCTACATGCTTTGTAAAAAATAAAAGTAACTGGATTTTGTATAGAGCTCAACTAGTTGTTTAGCTGAGCTGTGAAAAATGATAGACAAAACTAGAAGGGGTAACTGGTCCCTTTTACTTATAAACACAAGTGACCAAGAGCTATGTCAGGTGCATTATTATAGCAAAATTTTAATGAAGTAATTTTTTCCCACTGGAAATATGGGTGTAGTTTTCTTTGTAACAATTTGTCTGAAAATATTATTTGTGGCATTAGGAAACTCTAGATTTAAACATATAAGCAGTTCACCTGAAGCAACTTTTAAGATTTAATTAAGGACAAAATTAATAGAAAAAATCCCTGAATTCAGATCAGTACAGAGAAGAAAAAAACTAAATGATTGGGTCAGGCATAATACACAGCAGGACCTAAAAAATGTTAAATATAAAATGAACTCCTTCATTATCAAGGAAGACAACACCAAAGAGCAAAGAAAACACGGAATTTAATTACTGCATCATCGACCAACAAGTACATGACTGGTAGTAACTATCTCATTACATGATATTGCAGGTAAAGTCAGTTTAGGTTTTAAAATGATGAGAACCAAGAACTCTTTCTAAGACTGCAGTTCTGAGAGTTGGGTGGGATGGTTTTATTTAGATGAGAATGTTTCCATCGGTTTTATGATTGTTTTAGGATTGAAATCTTCTTCCCCTCCCTTTTGGGCTAATGTGATTCTTAACCTGTAAGGTTCAGCTGGACTGACACCTCAAGTAGCTAGAATTACCTGATTCCTCTTCCATGCTGGGTCATGTCACTATCTGCTTTCCAATTGCAGATTTTTAGTGTGTTACTATTCTAGTTACTTGCATGTTTCTCCATCTATTCAGTATACTCATGGGAAGCAGGAACCACTCTGATAACCTCAATACATAACACAGGACTTGGCAAATGGGTAGGCACTGACTAAATGTTTGCTAACTAACCTCAGGAAAACTCTTTCTTTCTTTTTAAAATTTTTATTGTTATTCAGTTACAGTTGTATGCCTTTTCTCCCCCTCCCTCCCCCACCCCCACCCTCTCCCTTGATTTTGTCCATGTGTCCTTTATAGTAGTTCCTGTAATCCCCTTTCCCCACTGTCCCCTCCCCACTCCCCCCCTGGCTATTGTTAAGATTGTTCTTAACTTCATTGTCTCTATAAAACTTGAGACTGGGAAAGAACAAACCTTCCCATTTTGCCAAACTCTGTTCTACAACAATCTTTGGTTGATGAGTTTTATTTCACCTTGGCCTAAACTTTAAAATACTAGGTGTTCATGTCAGGAAAAATGCAACCTCTCAATTTTTTAAATGAAGAGACCAAAGTCTAAAGCCATTTTCTAAACTTTAAATAACTATGTGGACTAAATCATATTTTAATGGAAAATTATATTTTAAATATTATTTTTAAAAAACTGAATATATAATAAAGCTAGAATAAATCACCTAAAAATGAAAAGCAAAGAAAAGGGGAGAGACTGCATTACTAGACAAACTATTCTAATCCTTTAAATTTATATAGGTTATTTACTTCCAAAATTAAAAATTTTAGCTTTGACTCTACAGGGTTCTTCATATTTGACAGTGCCTGATGAATTAATTGTTTTCTTGAAGAATGTTCTTCGGGAAACTTGGGGTAACAACGTGTAGTTTGTTCAATTTTGTGTGACTCTATCATCAGTGATGCATCATCACAGTGTCACCTTGCCTGTCAGGCTCAGGGAGGTGGGGGATGAGCATGGGTACTTAATTGCTCTCTCTCACCAGGACTGGCAGCTGGTATGAAGAGTTAGTACACATGGGCACAATGAGCCAGGGGAGGTGTCTTAGCTTAGCTTGAACATGGATGCTGTACCTGAAAAGAAATTAAAAAAGAACAACTTATCTCCAAATCTGCCAAGCTGACTTCTCGCATGATCATAATGTTCCTTAAAAAAATAAAACTACAATCAAAACCCTCCATCTGGGGCTATGGTCATATCAATTCCATCTATCACTGACTTCAAAAGACTGAATCTTTTACCATGCTATTTGAATCATTTAAAAAATAAAAGAGGATGGAGCCTTGGAATGGTTGCCCCACACAGAAGCCCAGCTGGATAATGCTTCTGAATTTTAACTACAAAGTATCCATGCTTTGTAAAGCCACAAACTTTCCATTCAGGATATTAAAAACAAACAAAAAAATGCTCCCAGTAAGATGTCTTTCTGAACTTGCTACTTAGCTAGTTAAAGCCTGCCAAGTATTAGGTATTAGTTTTCACCCAGATTTTGTTTGTTTAATATTTTATTTGAAGTACAAATTTATACCCCTAATATTTTAAAAAATTAATTAAATTTATTGGGTGACATTGGTTAATCAATTTATATAGGTTTCAAGTACACAATTCTATACACCAGCTATATACTGCCTTGTGTGTTTACCACCCAAAGTCATAACGGTCTATACTTTCTCACTGGGTTAAAAAGGATACATAGTTTACAGGAGAAAAAAGGAAAGAAAAGAAAATTGATCATCACATCCAAAAATCTAGTAATGCCAAAAATAGTCATTTCTTCACATTTATATGAATATATAATCAGACATATAAGCACTATTAATCAATACATAGTCATAATCATTTCATGACTGATCTCCCCCAGCAATGCCCTAAATAATGTTCACATATCAAGAAGGGGAGATGTGGTATGGAAATGAGGAGGGAGAAATGACACTGAAGAGATCCCAGATCTGATGATCACGGTTCCAATCCCAGATCAACTAATAATTGGCCTTTGGTCTTAGATGAAACACTTAACATTCTGAGACTATCCCCTCACATATAAAATGAGCATCATAAGTATAGTTATGATCTAATAAACTGAGTTGAAGCTACAAAAAAAAGAGTGAGAGGTATTTCTCTCTTTTTATTCCAAGAACCAGTGAAAGGAAAAGTAGTTGGAACTGTTCTAGAGCTAACACATTTGCCTAAGTATAAACTATGAACTTGTCAATTTCACACTGGATAAGTTGGTCGAATAGAACTCTATGCATCAGAAAAATAGGTATAATAGCAATATCAACTTTGTAGGGTGGTTTTCCAAGCTAAATGCACATAAAAGAACATACAGCATAGTGACTATAATAGGAGGAATTCAATAAATCGCCACAGCTACTTATAGTAATGATAATGGTAGCTAAAGATATGGTAGTCGCAGAAATGGTACTCCAAAGTCAGTCACATTAAAGAGAGAAAATGCCTTCAAGGTTAATGAAATTTAGCCAGAAACTGACTGAAAATAGGAACATTATTCAAAAAGGTAGATGTCAAGCCCAAGCAAGATTATTTAGCAGTAGAAACAGAGATACAGAAGAGCCCCTGAGGTAACACAGGCATGGAACAGGTGAGCACTATCAGTGAGGGACATAGGTGTCAGATGCTTGTGAGTATGGGGCCATCAAACAGGAGTATTTCCATTTTAAAAACTGACATATCAAGTTATGAGGTGCTAATAATATTAAAATAAAAAATTATTAACACATTTTCTTGTGATTCCAAGAGAGCCAACTATCTGATCATTTTTCTTTTATTTATCTATATCGATAAAATATAATGAACAGACTAATGACCATTCATTCTGCTTGACATATTACTCACTATAAATCAACAATTTAACATTTTAAATTTCTACCTCAGTCTCTGTGAGCTGAGACAGAAAAGAGACTTTAATACCAAAATGTGAACTAGTCGATGTCCTATAAAACCAGACTGTGGCTTATAATAAATTTTTTAAACACCACTTTAAAATGTTCTTAGCATTTGACTTCTTTTTTTGTACACCAAACCTCTTTAAATGTGATTTTTTTGATTTTCTAATACATTGAAACATTATGCAATCCATTAGCCTATGGCAAATCATCAATATCTTATATATATATAAAATATATATATTACTAGCACCCAATATTAAGTGCTAGTAATAAAACAACAAACTTATATTGTCCTGATAATTATGTTGGAAGTCTAAAAGAATACAAATACTTTGGAAAAAATACTTCTCATATATGGCAAGAACCAGTTGGTCAGAAGGTTGTGGGTTACTGTTAAGCTGATTAACATATATGGCCAAGAACCTTATCAATAGCTGATGGCAGTATGAAAATCTGTAAGTATGCAAAATATAAAATAAAAGATGCATATAAAAATTAACTGAATTCAAGTCTCACAACATGGTTAATTCAAATGTAGACTTGCTCCTCATTCCAAACCCTTTAAAATGCTAAGTATAATTTAGCAATTAAACAAAAGAAAACAAACAAACAAACAAAAAACAGCCCTGGCCAGTGTGGCTTAGTTGGTTGGAGCACTTTCCTGCATACCAAAAGGCTGCCAGTTCGATTCCTGGCCAAGGTACATGCCTGGGTTGTAAATTTGATCCCCAGTCAGGGCACATGCAGGAGGCAACTGATCGATATTTCTCTCTCATATCTCTCTCCCATCTCTCTCTCTCTCTCTCTCTCTCTCTCTCTCTGCCTCTCTCCCCGCTTCTCCTTTCCCCTCTCTTTCCAATAAGAATATAAAATAAACCTTAAAAAAAAGAAAAAAAATAACTAGACTTGAAAAAAAGAAAAATACCTAGATGTCAAGAATTTGAAGTTAGAAGAACAAAGCACATGAGGTAACACTTCAATATAAGATCTAAAATATGAGGTAAAGAAAATGTGAACTCTAAAGGAGCCCAATAGGTAAAGAGCAGGAGACATGGTCTTGGTTCCAGAAAAGCCATAGAAAAACCACAGATTTCGAACTATAGTCCCTGAATGAGACTTGAATTACTTGAATCCTGAGAAGTCTTCCCAGTTAATGAAAATGAAATTAGAGAAATTATACCTTTGGCCCAGAAAAGTCAAAACTAAGTTTTGTGTTTGACTAAGACATACATATCTATATATATATGTACACACACAATTGACATGTATATACAATTAACATACATTTATTTTATTCTATTTTAATTTTTTATTGTTGACACTATTACCAATGTTCTCCATCTCCCCCACCCCCGCCTTTTCCCCTCCACCAAGCCATTGCCCCACTCTGGCCTTCCCCACATTGTATATTTTAAAAATGATTTTGGTACGAAGAAAGGAATAAAATCATATAAGTAAAGACATAAAAAATAGAATAGGAAGGTTCCAAAGGGAAATAAAATAAAGAAATGAGAAATATTAAAACTAAGAGATTATAAGAGGTTAACATCAAATAAAGCTCACATAAAGAAGAATATATAGTCACACACATAAGTGTGTGACTATACATTATCTGGGAAGCAAAAGATAAAGATGAAGCTAATTAATACAAAGCAATAATTACTGAGGCTTAAATCAGAGGATTCAACTTATGTTACATAACAGTTTCAACAGAATAGAATAAAGTTAATTGAAGATGGGCAAATTTCAAATAAATAATGGCTAAATAATTTCTAGAATGGGTGAAAGACATAAACCTGAGATAAGCAAAGACATTAACCTTAATAAGCAAAACGTCCTTGGCTGGTGTGGCTCAGTGGATTGAGTGTGGGCCTGCGAACCAAAGGGTCACCAGTTCAATTCCTAGTCAGGGCATATGCCTGGGTTGTGGTCCAGGTCTCCAGCAGGGGGCTTCTTCATGAGAGGAAACCACACATTTATGTTTCTCTCCCTCTCTTTCTCCTTCCCTTCCCCTCTCTCTAAAAATAAATAAATAAAATCTTTAAAAACATAAGCAAAACAAGTTTTCTTTCCAATTAATGAATATAAATTCAGACCTACATGCATTATGATGAAAATAATTCTTAGAAAAGATAGGCAAAGATTTTAAAGAAGATAAAGCTTAAGATAAACATTACTTATGAAACGACTAGCTTTTATAACAACTTATATCTCAGCAAAAATGTAAGAAGACAATAGAATAATAACTTCAAAAGTCTGAAAAGAAATAACATTCACCTTAACTGGAAAAGTTCCAATGAAACAATTTTAAATATTAATGCAAAATAAAAGCATTTAGGACAGAAAATTAGATCAATTTAAATTCTGATTGGAAGGTCAACTAATGACTACTCCTTCATAAAAAATAAGTTAATTATCAAAGGTAGGAGCAGAATACAAGAAGTAATGATAAGCAAAGAAATTGCTTACAATTTTCTAGATAAATTGCTTATAATTTTCTAGATAAATTACTTAGAATTTTGATAGATTTAGACTAGTAAGTAATTTGTCTTTTGGATCAAATATTTAAACAATAAAAATCACAGTTACTGAGTCAGCGGGCTGTTAACAGAATTAGAATAAAAAATGTAGGCAATTTAAAAGTGATTGAAGTAAAAATTTCTAAAGTCCTTTGAATTATTTAAAGTGAAGATAAACTGATTAAATTCAGACAGGATTAAGACAACTGGTCATATTAACATTTTGAGGTCAATTACTAAAATAATGAAAATTGAACAAATACTTTCAAAAAAGTAGAATGTGGAAAGGGAAGAATGAATTATTAAAAATCCAGTGCAAGATAAAAAGGTCAAAAAAACAAGCAAGGAAAATATATGACATAAAGAAAGTAGAAAATAATATAGAAGTAAAGCCAAATATTCCAGCAACTACAGCAAATCACTGTCATATTCAAGCAAAGATTGGAGTACAGATTCTCAGATTAAAAACAACAATAGAAAGTCAGTTGTAATCTGGTTATAAAATTATTCACAATAGACCAGGCTATGCAGTGATAAATTAACTCCACTATTTCAGTGGCTTAAAGAAACAAATAATTATTTCTCCCATGAACTTGAAATGTATTGGCTAGACAGCCCCTATTTATGAAACATGATCACCACACAGAGGTCCCTCTTGCTCATTGGCCAGGTGAGTCACCACTGCGATGAGACTGGGAAAAGGAGAGCTGACATACATGATTCGGTGAATGCTGCATCTTTCAAACACACTTAACTGTAACTCAGAAATACTGAAAAGAAATGGATAGGAAAAGATACAACTGGCAAATTAAACCAAAAGAAAGCCAGTGTAGTCATTTAATAACTATGAAATTGACTTTACATTGGAAGAAATTGCTCTTAGAAAAAAAATTAGTAGGAAGATATAGTAATCCATAAATTGTATGTATTTAACAAGACAGTCTCAAATATATTTAAAAATTGGAGAACTACAAGGAAAACCCAATAAATCTACTATCAAAGAGATGAATACAGATGACAGAAATTTATTAGTAATTATATACATTTAAATATAGTAGATATGTATATTGTACATAATAAAAATATTTTAATTATCTGAGAGACAGAAGGCATACAGCACACACAAATGGCAAGAAAAATGTGATGTAATAGATAGGCATTTATAAACATGAGACTACATTTATAGAATGCACATTTTTTCTAAACACAAATGAAATTTATAAAAATTGACTATGTACTATCTATGAATCCAAACCATAATCAGACTAAATCCTCTTGCCAAATTGCAATGGAATTAGAATTTAAAATTCTATGATGCACCAATACGTTTGAAAATTTAAATTACATTTGTAAATATTTCTTTAGTCAAAGAATGAATCACAATGGAAATAGTACAATATTTATAACTGGAAAATAAACTATTAGGCATCAAAACTTGTGAGGTATAGTTAATACAGAATTTAAAGTTTTCAAAGATATATTTATGACCAAAAAATTGAATTAAAAATCTGACACACAAAAAATGAAGAGAGCCCTGGCCAGGTGGCTCAGCTGGGTAGAGCATCACCTCTTACACTAAAGAGCTGTGGTTGATTCCCCTGTCAGGGCACATAACTAGGTTGCGGGTTCAGTCCCCAGTTGGGGTGCGTACAGGAGGCAACTGACTGATGTTTCTCACATTGATGTTTCCCTCTCTGTGTCTCTCTCTGTGTGTCTGTGTCTCTCTCTTCCTTCCTCTCTCTCTCTCTCTCTCTCTCTCTCTCTCTCTCTCACTGCCTCCCCTCAGTTCCTCTCTCTCCAAAATTAATCAACATATCTTCAGGTGAGGATTAAAAAAATGAAGAGAGATGGCCCAAAGAGAGTAGAAGACAGGATATGATGTTAAAAGCTATAAATCAAGGGAGAGATAAGACAGCAAAGAATCAGTAGGAAGTGTCAGTGAAGCCAGAAAAAGCATTTTAAAAGTACAAATTAAAGACTGATTTAGAAACATTACTGGCTAAGAAACAAGGCAAAGATACAAACAAAAATTATTAGAGATTGTAAAAATAGGTTTATAAATACAGTCTGGAAATGCTGCCATAAAAACGTCACTAAAATGTACATTAATTGCATATTATTTCTGAAAGATATAAAAATTCAGTCATATTGATACAAAAAGACTGAAAAGGGAAAATGGGGAAAAGGAAATTTGTAGTCAAATATTTGCTCATAGAATAGCAGCCTTCATTAATAACTAATTCTTAGGTGAATTGTTCTACAGATTATGGGGTGGGGGGGAAGTAGAAGTACTCCCAACTTATTTTACAATACTAGCAAAACCCTGGTATAAAACTCGGCACTGACAGAATAAGAAAGGAAAATTGTGGGCTAATTAAACTTATAAGCACATGTGCAAAAATCTTAATTAAACGATTGATGAATCAAGTTATGAAACAGCTTTTATGATGAGAAGGGTTGATTCAATAATGGATGTCTTAATTATACAATACCTATTAATGAAAACGTCTACTTTAAGCTATCATATAATCATATAATTATCTCAATAGATAGAAAAAAGTGTTAATAAATTTGACATTTAATTTTTATCCGAAACTAACAGCAAGCTAGTATACTAGAGTTTCCCTAGGTGTTTAAGCAAATGTTATAGTAAATATCATATCAAATAGTGAAATTTTAGACTAGTTTTAAATCAGGAATAAGCAAGGGTGCTTATTACCACCTTTATTAAACAATGTACTTCCTATATTAAAGAACCAATTTAAACCAAAAAAAATTGAGAAATTTCCATTATTAACAGATAATATGAAGGTACCTTAGAAAATTCAAGAAACACTACAAACAAAATTTAGATCTAATAAGAGAATGCAGTAAATTTTCTAGGTACAAGATAAGTATGCATGCTAACTTTTCTTATTCACCAAAAAATACATTCTTAAAAGGAATTCTACTCATTAAAATAACAATAATATATAAAGTACCCAAGGGTATATTAATAAAAGTAGTTTTTAAAGAAAATAATTTTTCACTAATAGAAAACATGAAGATCTGGCTACACAGAGAGATGCCATGGTCATGACTGGGAAGCTTCAGTATTGTGAAAGTGACAATTCTCCTACAACGAATCTACATTTAACTAAACACCAATTGATTCTCCAGGAACTTTTAAAGAACCTGAGAAGCTAATTCGAAAATTAAAGTGAAGAATAAAGGGCCTGTAGCACACAAGATGAGTTTCAAGAAAAGGAAGAGAACCGTACTATAAAATATTAAGCATTTTTATGCAGGTAATGTAAAATGTGTGTATCTGTATATACATTTAAATATGTAGCATATGGTCTATTTATATAAGTATATGATGTATAAATTATGTCATAAAAATAATATATGTATATATTATGTATCAAATATTTATTTATATATTTTTATTTAATATAAAATATATTTTAAAACTTAAATATATAATTTGTATATGTAAACTATGTATAATGAATATAATTGGACTTTTTGTAATTGAATGGTTTAAAAGTGAACCTGAGTACAATTGAATGATTAATAATCAGCACATTAAAAAAAAAAGTCATGCCATCAGAAAAATCACCTGGTGAACATAACAGTTACTATGTGATAGAAATAACAGTACAAGTCAACTGGAAGTGAGTGGTGTGTATTAGTCTGGATCTGATCATAAGCCAGAAAACACACAGAAATTTAAATATGGGAAGTTGGTATAATTACTTTACAAACTACAAAAGTGTAGCAAGACTACCCAAGAGCTGAGTGAGGGTACCCAAGGAAGGGCAAAGCTGGAATGAGAGCCCCCCTTCACCTTCCCACAGGATGGGGTCAAGAAGGGGTGTTTGCAGCCTGCCCCTCAGAGAAGTCCTTTGGGTCGTGTGGCCAGAGCAGGCCCAGAACATGAAGTATTTGCCCCTTGATGTTCTAGAAAGTGGTCACTGGTCACCAGCCAGCACTGAGCAGTTGCCAAGGAATTGAGCACTTGGGGCACACAGCTAACACCAGCAGATTTCCCCAGCACCTGAGCCACTGACCAACCTTGCAGCAGGAGCATGAAGCAGCAGCAGAAAACAAACCAGAACCAGGAAGAGAAGTCCTCTAGCAGCTGGAATATCTTTCAGGGGCCCTCTCTGGACAAAGCCTGACATCATGTCTTTGTAAAGGAGAAATGGTAATGTTGCCAGTCCATTTGATAGAGCAGGTACCAGCAAATACTGAATCTTCACTATTTGAAATATATGAAAACATGCTTATTCTTACTACTACTTAAGGATTGCGAATTAAAATACAACAGGGTACAATCAATTTCACACCAATAAGTAAAATTTTTAAAGACTGAAACTACAAAATTTTGATGAGACTTTAGAAAGTCTCATGAAATGTGATTATAAACACTTACATTCACTACTAATAGAAATAGGCAAAACTAAAAAAGTTGATATATATCTGTATCTTATGTTCCTACAAGTCTAGGTACATATCCTAGAAAACCTTTCAGCCATATATAAAAGAAAACATCCATGATCATTTTATTCAACACTATCCATAACAGTGGAAAATTAGAAAAAACCTACCTGTATACCTACTAATAAGCAAATTATTGTATATTTATACAATGGGATGTTATGTATCTATTAAAAAAATGCACATGGACTCTGTACCAACAGGGAAATATCTAGGGAAGAAAATCAGTGAAAGGAAAACAAGTTTCAAAAGAATAACAGTATGATAATGTTAGAGAGCTCATTTGTAGGCTTACATAACAGCAAATATTATATATTTAATAAACACATATATAATAACAAAAACAACATTTACATTTGTAAACAATGTAGACTCTGGTTTTGTTCGTGGTATGAGAAACACATCCAATTACAGGTAGGTAGGTAGATAGATGATAGATGATGATAGATAGATAGATGATAGATAGATAGATAGATAGATAGATAGATAGATGGTGGATAGATAGGGAGGGAGGGAGAGAGGAGAGAGAAAGAAAGGGAGGGAGTAAGGATATGGACAACCAGTTATTCCAATGATATTTATTAACTACTTTATCCTTTTCTCTCCTACTTTAAATACTATTTTTGTCATGGACTAAATTCTGATATATGTGTTGATACAGTTCTTGGCTTCCCATCTCTTTCCATTTACCTATTTTTCAGCCCTTGCAGCAATGCTCTATGCACCTCAATAGCAAGTCTGGGTATTAGATACAGTAAATGAATCATCTTTCCTTGTGTTATGAAATTATCTGAGTTAATCTTACCATTTTCTTAAGAGGTCCTTATTGTTTCTAAAACTCTTGAAAGAATAAACGGAATCAGACTCAAATCAATCAACATTTACAGAGCCCCTACTGTGTGCCAGGTTTGGAACCAAGTACCTTCCAAATTAAAAGCAGAATTTAAAATTTAACTCCTAACGACATGTATTAACATTTTAGAGCCTCAAATTTAAAACTGAAAAAGTAAACCCTGTAGGAAAGGAGAAGCAATTTTACAATTCCTTATCTAGGAATAAGATATTTATCTTAAAAGAGAGTTGAAAGTGCACTCATCTGATTTAGAAGCTTCCTTTCGCTTGCTCCACAGTTCTCAAATGTTAGTGTCCATAAGCAAACTATACAGCATTATACACCAACTTTAGGCATCAGTTTAAAGGGTAGCTTTAAGTATGCATGAATTTTGCCCTATGTGCTGACTTTAGAATTTGAGCCTCAACTAAATTACATAGACACTCTATATTGAATGCTTAATTTTGTGGTATTACACTACAAGGGAGAGAACTGTTGCAGAAAGCCTGACAAAAAAGTGTAGAATTGGAGTTTGATTTCATGACTTGCATTTAGGCAAGAGATGGACTTCCAAATGAAGGGAATACCTTGAATGATGATGCACAGGCAGGCGTGAGGTGAGGTACTTAGAGGCCTAATGCACTTAAATGGCTCTGCAGGTTGGGTACTAGACCATAGAAGAGGGTGCATTTATACTGTGGTCTATGAGAATTGTGCAGTGTCAGACAGTACAGCAATATCTGACAGACTAAATCATTCTAAAAATAGTAATGATGTTAATCTCATTTAATTAGGTAAGTAAGCTGCTAAATATCAAAGAACTATAGATCTTAAAACTGAAAGAAAGAGACATGGGCAAGTAAGATGCTGCTGCCATTTCCACTTTGCACACTGGATGACTGTCCGATCACAGTCGTAATAAATGGCAGGAATGTTGACGTCTAACATTATATGAAAATAGAGACTGCCTTGCCTGTCCTTTCTCTGAGGAAAATTGTGTTAATTAGTGGTCACTATTTAATTATGTGATCTTCCTACCACTTATCAGCCATTCACTCTTAGACTAAGCACAGCTGACGTGGGCTGGCAAGCATAACCTACGTGCAGGAAATTTAGTTACGAAGAACTGCCTACACCTTTTTCCTCTCCTTTTCCTTCCCATTAATTCAGTTTTGAAACACTTTGCACACATATACACATGCAGTCACATGTCATATAACATATGCATACACACATACTTTTTAATTAGAAAAACATTATTCTACTGTTTGGTAACCAGAAAACCCTGAAGTTCAGTGGCTTAATGCATACAGGTTATTTCCTGCCCGTGCAAAGTTCACTCTGCATCCAGTGGCTCTCTCGGACAGCTCACTTCCAAACAGTGATTTAAGAAAACCAGACTAATTTGATTTTAAGATGCTGCTATCTCAGCATGCGGATTTCAAGGTCACTGGGCAGAGAAAATAAGAAGTGGTGAATTCATACTTGATCTTAAGGGCCTTTATCTGCTCATAGCTCTCTAGTCAGAAACAGTCACACTGTCATGCTTAATTCTAAGTGGGCTAGGAAGTCTTTCCACCCACAAGGGGAGGAGACCCAGATATCAGGAGCACTACTTATAGATATATAGACTCTATATTCTACATATCACAAACATGTAGTATGTAGAGTTTAACAAATAGTTATAAAAGGAACAACCACCTTCCAATAGTGGGAGGAATTAGAGCGCTGCGCACAGCTCCGCAGGTCCTCAGCCTGCCTTCACAATCACAAGGCTCTCCCTCCTCCCCGGAGGTGACCGCGGTCCTGACGGGTAATCATAAACGGTGGCCGAGTGACCAGCTGACTTCAAGGTTATTAGCCAAAGCAAACATAATAGTGTTACAAACTTAACCAAGTTATTTTCTGAACTGATGTAAAAGTTTCCAGTTTATATATTTATTTACTGAACAAATTTTCTACCGTAAGAAACTTTTTTAGTGGCATTAATATGCTATTATTTTGTTATACCAAACCACATGTATAATTTATCATACTATTTAAACATATTAAAATATAATAGCTAAAACATAATCCAAGTTTATTGAACCATATCATAAAATTCTGACACTGTTATTTTAGTATTTTATTTTAATTAACTGAAAGAGAAACATGTAAAATCAGGTAAAACTTACATGAGGATTAGTATAGATTACATATTCTTTTTTCTTTATCTTTCCAGTGGTTTAAGTAATTTGGATTTAGATTTAGTGTGTTTAAATGACCTCCTATTATCTAAAGACAGTCCCCCAAAATAAAAAGATGAAGAAATATTTACCTTCAGACAAGCATTGGGGAGGGTGCTAAGCAATTAGACAAAATTATATTTTCATAATAAATAAGAAAAAGGCATAGTTTAAAATAAGTTTATAGAGACATTGTTTAAAGTTTCTCCTTTAATATCTTATTTTTAAGAACAAAGATCAGCCTTCATTATCTACTGTGGTTGATATTCCTCAGTTAATATTCCTCCCTGGGAATGACTGTTGCCCAAGTCAGGCACTCTCCACAGGGGCAGCCATCATGTAATGACTTGTCCACATGAGAACATAAAGGCCCACCCTTGGCTCCCACTGAGGGCAACTCTGAAAGGCCCAGCTTCTTCGTCTCCATGACAGCTCTCAGTGCGCCAGCCCTGTTTCCGCCCCCTTCCCTGACACAATTTATTGATCGTATGGGCACTCCCTACTAAACCTCCCACGTGTCAGTCCTTTAGAGTCTACTTCCCTGACTCTAAAGTTTAGAACTCAACCTGCAATAGCCACCCCAAAACTAGCAACATTAATACACACACACAAATAATTTGTGAATGAAAATCTTTTAGCCACATAAAATATCTTCTAGGAAAAAAAATTAATGCTTACCTTGAGAAAAAATCTGAGTTAATAAAAGGGCCAGTTTAGTGTGCGCAGGTGGGAAGAGAGCTAAACTATGACTAGATCGTTGTGATTAGCTGATGTGTAGGTTTAATATTTTTCCTAACCTATTGTTTTGTGTATTTAAATATACTCATTAATAGACTTTGGTGAGATTAAAAGGAGATTAAAAATACAATTGGCCTAGAGAAAGAAAAATAAATGTAAACACATTAAATAAGACCACTTTGCCATATTAAGAAAAAATGCATTAGTTTAAACAACTTTTTATTGAGAAATATAATTTGTTAATTAGTTTTATATATTGTAAAGTATATGCCTATTCTGTATATTCTTCTTTTTTATTTATCTCTTTTAGTTAAAATCCATAAGGTCCTTGTGAGAGAGTAGTAAAAGAATATACTTTGAAATTATTCTAAAACATTTAATCCATCCCCTTGCTCAAATATAACTAAATCATCTTTCCAGATGAGGAAAAAAAAGCCTATAAAAGTCTTCAATGCCATTGGTTGTGATATAACATCTAATTCCATATTCGTTTCCTAAAAAACAATCATTTATATATTTATATGTATAAATTGATAGCATCAATGGCTTAATTTCTCTCTATTGAACTCTTCCTTGAACCATGAATTTGGGAAGGTAAGCAGGAACAACCTGAAAAGTTTTCTGTATCTGCTTCAGTCTGGTTGGGTTGTGGGGCCTAGGGACTAACAGGATGCGGGAAGTATGTTGGTGAAGGAAATTGGAGTATTCCATGGAGAGGGCCCCATCTTTCCCCATCTTTCCAACATGGGCAAAGATTTTCAACCTTTTTCATCTCATGGAACACAAACTAATTAGGAAAATTCTGTGGCAAATCAAAAAATATATTGTTTGCCAATCTGACAAAAAATAAGTATAGTTTTGATTCTTTCACATCAAAGGCTATTGCAGTGTTGGCTGTTGTCATTTTTTAGTTGACAGTCAAAGCGAAGTGAGGTCAGTGCCCTAAGTAAATAGTCAAGTATTGCACGTTTTAAAAATTCTTCAGGCACACTGATTGACGACCACTGCTATAGAGGCTTGCAGCAGTGATAGAAAAGCAGCCTAGCAATGGTCTAGCACAACTGGCCAGAAAGCACTCAAGCCTTGAGTCCCTCAAATATCCACCTTTTCTCTCACTACAAATAAAATGTCAAACCTCAGGAAGGAAAAAATGTAGATGAATAACAACTATTGTCTTGTCTGACTAGAACTAGTATGCTTTATTGTTATGTTAGTTTATGCTGTGGCTTCTGATTACAGGTCAATGGTAGAAGAATACATGAAGAATCTTCATCTCTATTGCAGCCAGCTCGATGGCACAGTGGGGAGTAAAAAAGGATTAGCTACAAATCTGACTGGATTAAAATCAGTGTTATAGTTGGAGAGTTCAGCTCTGCCTGTCCATCATACTGGCAACCTCTCTTTACTGAACCACCCGCTGTGCTTTCAGGAAAACTGCGTGGGGGCCAGAGAAGTCCAGAGCTGAGCTATGCATCCCAGTCAGCGGCTGCTCTCAACGGTGCAGTAGAGTGCCAGAAAGCACCCATTAAAAAGGAAATGAGTAGTAATGTTTTACCAGCAAAAAAAAAAAAAAAAATCACTTTTTTGTCTTCTTCTGAACCGACACTTAAATCATTCTCTTGCTGCTCTACCATCATCTACTTTTTACATAGTCCTTCCTGTTGCAGTTAATAGTAGAACATTATTTGTACTTAAAAGATCTGAATAGCTCTTGAGAAATAAAACATGCATATCAAACCAGAAAAACTTTATGTTGATTCCCTAGCCTCTTCTCAAATTTGTGTATCAGCATCACACAAAATACTCCAACTCAGTAAAAATAAGAATCTATGATGGCTAATTTTATGTGTTAATTTGTCTGGACCACATGGCCCAGACATTTAGTCAAACATTATTTTGAAGGTTTCTGTGAAGGTGTATTTGTTTGAGAGTTGCATTTAAATCAATGGACTTTGAATAGAGCAGATTATCCTCCATAATTTTAAGGGTAATCTACTCAAGTTGGCTGTATCCAATCAGTTGAAGGCCTTAGTGGAGCAAAGAATGAGGGATGCACAGCTCCACAAGCAAGAAGGAATCCTGCCTGCTGACTGCCTTTAGACACAAACTGCACTGCTTCCCTGGGTCTCTCGCCTGCTTGTCTACTCTGTAGATTTTAGACTTCCACAATAATCTGGACCAATTCCTTAAAATAAATCTCTCTCCTCCTGTCTCTCTCTCTATATATATACACATCCTGATGGTCTGTCTCTCTGGAAAACTCTCATAAATACAGAACTCAAATTCAACCTCAGTTACCTTGAAACCCAATGTTGTTTTTGTTTGTTTGTTTGTTTGATCCCCAACAATCTCTTCCATGGAATAAGTGCATGACAAGGGCTACATGTAGAAATCCTGACTCTGGACTGGTGGGTCTGAACGACAGCGGTAGACGGCACCTGAGTAGGTAAGCGTCAATTGATATCTTTAAAACAGTTACATTGATGATTTTTAAAACCCTTTTAATTTTTCAGTTAAAATAATGTTCAAAAAGAAGTTAATAAAAATCTCATTATTAAACTCTAAGTTTCTTTTCAGTATTTTAAGCTTCTAATCCTTTCAAATTTTTTAAGTAGTTATATTTAATGACAAAACTTTTTATTAATATCAATATCTCTAAATTGCTCTAAATTAATATTTCCTCTACATTTGAAAGTTCTATTTATCAACATGATAGGTGGTCTATTTGCAAATCATCTGGTTTCTCCATAGTTATCATATTATAATAAAATTCATGTTGTACATCATATTCTAAAGTAACCTGGCTGATTAATTCAAGGCGATTCCAGGTTTTCAAAATAATTAATCAACACGGGGAATTATGTCCCTGTCCTTCCACATGAATTGATGTCTGTGCAGAGAAGCAGTTATGGGAGTAACCAGTACTAAGAAATCAAGTACAATAATAAATATCAAAATCTCTCTTCTTCCTAATTTTCAGTTCTCAAAACCCCTGAGTTATTTTATTCTACTTAAATGCCAGTCTGTTTTAACATAAGCTTTAGTACTGAGAATTACTGATAAGTTTCAAGACTGTTCTGTTTAAAAATAAATAAACCAAAACCCTCTCAACTCCCAATCAAAGGAACAAAAAGATTGTTTTGGCCCTGGGCATTGTGATGGTTAATTCTATGTGTTAATTTGGGTAGGTTCTATGGTGCCTATGAGTTCGGTCAAATACTACTCTAGATGTTGCATTGAAGGTATTTGTGGATATGATTAACATTTGGAGTCAGTTGATGTTAAGTAAAGCAGCTTACTCTCCATAATGAGGATGGGCCGCATCCAATCACTTAAAGGCCTTCAAAGCAAAGACCGAGATTTCCCACAGAAGATTTCTCCTTAAGAGCACAGCATAAAAACCCTGCCTGAATTTCTAGCTTGCCAGCATGCCCTATGAATTTCAGACATGCCAGCCCCCACAATTGCATAAGTACAACATGAGCCAATTCCTTAAAGTGAATCTCTCTCTCTCTCTCTGTCTCTCGCGTTGTATGTGGGTGTGTGTATAATATATAACATTTAAAGTTGAGTCTTGAACAATTCAAGTTTGAATTGCATGGGTCCACTTACATGAGGACATTTTTAACACATACAGTACTGTAAATTTATTTTCTCTTCCTTATGGTTTTCTTAATAGTAGTTCCCTTTTTCTAGCTTGCTTTATTATAAGAATACAGTATATAATACATATAACATAGAAGATATGTGTTAATAGACAGTTTATGATATAGGTAAGGCTTTGGGTCAATAGTAGTTAAGGTTTGGGGGAGTCAAAAGTTATGTGCCAATTTTCAACTTTGCAGGAGGTCAGCACCCCTTACTGTGTATATTTATCTGTATCCTATGGTTCAGTTTCTCTGGATGACCCTGACTAGCACAGGCATATACAACACAATGTATGTTGTAAAATGTAGAATCCACTTCTTACATCAGTTTTAAAGTTGGAAAACCTATGCAAATTTCATTTGCTTTATTTATTTATTTATTTTTTGCCAATAACTTTGGAGTATATACTCCTTCACTTACTCTTACAACTAGCATAGACCTGAAATATAACAGATGGTCATTTTTTTGTCGATTCTTTTATTAAATAGCACCCTATCATTGCCCGAACACACTATTTTTGATTTGGTTCATTCAAAAACAAAGTGGCCTGATTTACAACCCATTAAGTGCCCTTTGAGGGTGTTTGAAGGGCAAACAATTGGACTCAAGGTCACTCTGTGGAATGAAAACCAAAGTCTAAGGGTTAAAGATCAATCATAATCTATGTTACACATCAGACTGAAAAAGAGCCACGTTGAAAACCTGACAGTAGTGAGTTTGAATTTCCTCGCAACTCAACCTAAAATGCTTTCCATCTACATTTTATCTATATCAAATGGTTAAAATTTATATTATTAATACAAATATTTATAATTTTCACTCTAATGTTATGTGTGAGGCAACATAATACCCTCCATAAAGAAGTTCACTTCCTAATCCCCAGAGCCTGTGAGTAGGTAGTTACCTCCTTACATGTCAAAAAAATACTTACAGACCTGAAGTTAAAGATGGTGAGATAGGAAGAGTATATGGACTATTCATATGCGCTTAGTGTAATCAAAGAGGCCCTTAGAACTGGAAGAGGGAGGTGAAAGATTTAGAGGCTAAGAAGGAGACATAGCAATGGAAGCAAGGTTCAAACCGACATGGCCACAAGCCAAGAATTGGAGGAAAAGGCAAGAAATAAAACTTCCCCTAGAGCATCCAAAAGGAATGCAGCTCCGCTGAAACCCAGAATTTAGAACTGTAAAACCCATTTAGGACTTCTGACCCGTTAAACTGAATGATAAAAAATAGGTGATGTTTGAAGCCACTGAGTATGTGATAATTTGTTAAGCAATAGAAAACTGACATTCCTTTTTTTCCACAGACAAGTCAGAGTTTTTGTTTATAGTTTCTATCTCCTTTTTCATACTGTTGTAGTTCTTGTTCAGTTACTTGTAGTTGTCTATGAGTTCCTTGGCATCCTGATAACCATTATTTTGAGTTCTATATCTGATAGTTTGGTTACCTCCATTTCATTTAACTCTTTTAGTGGGGATTCTTCCATTCCTTTTGATTGCAGATTCTTTTTTTGTCTCACCATTTTAGGTGATTCTTTTTGTTTGTTTCTGCATATCTTGATGTTAGGCTTTGCTGGCTGTCTTTGTAGGGTGAACTTCTGTGGTAGGAATTCTGTGGGATTCAGTGGTGTGGTCTCCTTGATCTCATCGTCTGGATGCTCTAGGTTTGCCCTTTCTTTTGTTTGTGTGGAATCTCTTGTTGTACTTGGGTTTTTACCTTTTGGTGGTTCCTCGTAGGTGGGTTCTCTCTTCCAGCATATATATTGGTGTTTGGAGCTCCCACCTATTCTTGTATGTGATCAGTTGCAGGGGGAAAGCAGAAGAGATTAAGACAGAGAGTATTCTATGGGATTTAAAGTACCAACAAGTAGAGAAGAGATAGGAGATCCTTTTGATAGTATAGCATTAGCCATGATATTTCACTCAAATAGCAACTTTTTGTAAAAGGTGAAAAAGAGATAAGACTCTTGTTAGAGCGGCGAAGGCCTGCAAGCTGAATCCAGAAAACAGAGCACTTTCGGGAGGCCAGATGATGAGATATAGTGAGGGTAAAAGAGAAATTAAGAGTAGTGTGAGAGAGAATAGAGTTAACCACAAGAGTAATAAAGCTCCAGGAGATAGTGAAATAGGCTAAGATCAAGGAGGGGTGCTGTGTAGTATTTACAATTGTATGGAACAACAATTATTTACAATAATACTGGAACAAGAGTCATATGACAATAACTATATGATCTGAATAATAAGAGTAGGAAGTACACAAAAAAGAGAAGTTTGATACTGGAACATGAGTGAAGTGAAAGAAGGAAAATTAAAATACCATATGAGATGGAGAACAAAGAAAACCAGTCAAACAATGCAATTAAACAAAGAAAACTGAACAGAAAGAACAGAAATAAAAAATACTAATACAATAAAAGAAGTAATAATAATAAAAATAAACAATAACATGCAAGTTATCTGGAATAGCAAATTGAAATTTGTCTCAGGTTCTCAGTTGTTCAGAATAGCCTTGTGTTCCCTCTTTGGGTCTGTCTCTGGACCTTTCACAGCTTCAGGTTTTATTGTCTTAAATCTTAACCCTCTCATAGAATGTCTATGACTCCAAATTTATAGGATTACCTGCCTTGCTATAAGTTCCCATAGCAGAAACTCTGCCTTTGAAGGATTAGTTCTCAACATATTAATTACAGATTTGTTTGCTTATCTTTTCACAGCTGCATTTGTGAGTAGAGGGATCATGTTTGTCTTGTTCTCAGCTGTATCCTTAGCACAAAATCAGGGCCTGACGTACAAAAATCAGAAAAAAAAAAATTTAAGTATCTAAGGGGTCTAAATGGTAAAAGGAAAAAAAATGATGTGAATACCAAAGGAAAAAAAAGTCTCTTGCTTTACTGTTAAGGAAATGAAGAAGGGAGCTGGAATATATATAGCAGGGAGACCCAAAAAAAACCAGAGTTATCTTCTGGAGGGGAGGCTGCTTGTGGTACAGGCTTCCCATTAGGTGAGTGTTCTAGGAACTCATCTGTATCAGTGTACTAGCTGGTGTTGTTGTGAGAGGTTGCATTTGGCTTCAGTCCTGCTCTGAGTGTTCAGCAGTTTTGACAAAAAACAGCACAACCCTTGTGCCCCACCCTCCCTATCCACCTGATCTTACCCAGAGTAACTTGTTTTTCCCCCATGATGCAAAAAGTCCTCAAAGGGGAACATTTTGCTGATGTGGAAGAGGTGAAACAAAAAATGGCAAATTCACTAAGGGCATCAAAATCGACGAGTTCAAAAACTTTTGAGCAGTAGAAAAAAGTCTCGATAGGTAACTGCATTAAATGGAGAGTATTTTGAAGGTGACTGATGTTTAAACATGTGAGAATAAATACACAATTTTTTTATAAATTAATTCTGTCTTTTTTTTGGGTCCCCCCTCATATTTCTTCTTAAAGTGAATAATGATTTTGGGAAAGAAAAGCTAAGGAACAATCCTGTCAGTGTTCCCGTAAGCCTACTCTTATGTGAATAATTTTTGCTAACCTAACTCAGTGGTTACTCCTCTCACACAATTTTTGATATGGATTAAAATTCAACTTTTGGCAAGTACTTCACTTTTGTGAAACTGTCTTCACATCTGTATAATAAGAATAAATGAGACAAGAGCATGATATACTAGACTTCCTGAAATCTGGGCTATAGGGAAAGAGAAGGAACTTGTGAAAGCTTTCATTTAAGGAATGAAAAACCACAACATGGTAATAATTGTACCTGGATGGTTATGTAACAACCATACTTATTAAACATGTAAAAAACATTTCTCAGGATAAAATACATACCTATGCCATTATATCTCCATCATAATCACCATTAATATCTTCATTTTCTTATTTTTGCAGAACCCTCAGTACTAATAACTTACTATACTCATGGTGATAGTAACAATTTTAGAGACATTTTGGCAATTTTTTCATATTTCTTTGGAGTTACCTAGACAAAGTTAGTCATTGCTACATAATTCATCAATATTTCATTGGCCATTCTCTGACCATTCTCATCTTCCTTGGTAGCTTGCAAGGTAGACAGAACATGTTGCTAACCATATACAACTGCCTCATTTCAATAATCCAGATGACTGTGAAACAACTATAGATTCTCCTCGTACGCATTCACCCAGCTCTCACCAGTTGCACAGAGGAGCTCAAATGGAAATTACCTTCCAGGATTAGCCCCATGTAGTTTATGTCCCAGATAGAACCAGAGAAATGGCTTACACCATTTCCACAGTATTCCTCTCTCATATTTGTGTCATCAACGATGTGAGAAATGGGCTTATGGATATAAATACACTACATCTTATTGAGCTCTTAGTAACATAAATGATATGGCTTCTAGGAAAATGACATTTAAGAACTTCCAGCTTGTAGAACCTAAATAAAACTCCATTTTTCACTTCTTTAAAATCTCAATACAGAAAAGGAAGTTAATTATTTCCCCACTCCTCAAAAATTGCTATGAAGGATGCTGAGACACAATGTGCTTAGGTATTATAAAATAAATCCATTTAAATTTTTTTTAGGTCAGTGGTCATCATGGGATCCTCAGTTTTAATCATGGGATTGAGTCCTCCTGGGACCTTTCCTACGAACCTAACAAGAGTATTCAATACATCAGTTGATAAAAAACAGCTCTCATGACAAATTCTTTAATCTTCCAAACCATGAGTTCATAACCGGAAAAGTAGTAACCAGATTTTATCATAACCAGAAAAAAATATTTACCTTGAAATGGCTTCATTAATCCTTTGAATTCATTAACAGAGAGCCATGTCAAATTCCTAATTTTGCTTCCCTATAAAGGTTTTTCTGATATAGGAAAGATAATTTCAGTTAATATTAAAAGAAATTACATACATAATAATACTCACTAAAGGCACACTATTTATCCATAAGAAGTTATTTTCAATTTTTTATTTTTCTTTTTTCTTGTGAGTTTTAATTTAGAATTATTATAGAACATGAAATATTCAATATGATAGAGAATTAGTACCCTCTCTCATTTTTAACCGTCCCAGGATTAAAGGAAGGAGAGGGAAATTGTCATTTTTTTCATACTTAATATATGTCTACTGTGTTCACCTACATTCTTATTTCATCCTGGCAATAACCCTTTTATAGAATCACAGGGAAAGTGAAATAACTCACTTACCCAGTGAAGCGCTATGCTACAATTCAAACAATCATAATCCACTGTCCCCAGGACCTCAGAGATAAGATTAGTATAAGATAAAAAAAAGTCAGGAAACATAAGAGAAGTCTGGCTACTCATCCCCCATTGAGCTCTGAATCAAGGTTTGAACACCAGCGTTAGACTTGAGAAAGCAGCTACCCATCCTGAGAAGGGACTGGACACAGCTAATGGGGTTCTCTAATGATAGTGTATAGCCATCTTCAAGATAACTCACATCACTGTCTGCACTCTGGGTGATGGTCAAGTGAAGGAGGACTAAACAAGAAAGACTTTGGGGATGATAACCAAAGGAAAGGCCAGGTCCCCTAGGAAACCTGGGGCTCAGACCCCATGAAAGGTTCTGATCAGCAATAGGTAGCCCTAGTTCCTTCCTGGAGGAGGAGCATGTACTCAGATCTCTCAAGTTCCTTGAGTCTACAGAAACATTTTGAGGTGGCTTTTTGCCACATTTACAGCACTGAACAGGTTAGCTATCCTCTGGTCTTTGATTTCTTTTCCAATTTGGCAGTTCCATTTCCTCTTGACTCAAATGTGCTTCCTCTCTCTGCAAAGGCACAGGATGTCACTGATGCAGTCCCAGAAGAATGTGTGCTTGGGTTGTTTTTCCAGCTGTGGACATGGGCTGAGTGAAAGAGTGAAGTAAAGGAAAAGGTGGGGCACACAGTGGTGCTGGCTCAGCTTCTCTCCTTCACCTACAAGCTGCATGACCTTGGGGAAACCAGGCTAGTGTCTCATATTCTGCACTTGTCAAAAATGAGAGAGAGGACGTGATAGCATCATACCTGCAGACCAGACATGGCTAACATAATGGGCTTCAGGAAGTCCCTTCCAAGTTCTAGTCCAAAATTATAAAAGTAACAGCTAATATAATTGGATGTCTATTGTGTTCTGAGATCCTTGTTGATCATCTTACATCTTACATTGTTCACAAAGTCCTACGTGGTTGGTATCACCAGCTATATTTCACAGAGAAAAATTTTCAGAAGGTTGAGTAAATTGTAGTGGTAGAGCTAAAAGTTTTAGCCCTTGGTCTACCTGACTCCCAACCTTGTGCCCTTTCTTTTGTGAGCTGCTGCTCTCGAGTCTATGATTTATACTATGTGTGATCAACATTCCCTGTGATTCTTTCAGGTTGAAAGCAATCAACCATGTTTCATGAGCAACAGTCTTTGACAGCTGAATATGCACAAGAGAAATTTTGCGTTGCAATTAAAATTACAACAAAGTTAATCAGACACATATTTAATGATATGTATAACAGCTATTGTGCTACACATCATTAGGCATAAATGGTAAGCTGTTCATATGAATGAAAATAATTATTTTTACACTGCTGAAGCAAGCATGATTATACTTAGACAAGAACTGAGATAGGACAGAAAAAAATGGAATAAAAATAATGGTTTCCATTTATTTATTACTAATATCCAAGCTTTGTGCCAGGTATTTTATATGCATTATCTCAATCCTCTTAACAATATGTGAAGAATATTACTAGTAATAAATCTTTTTCACAGGTGGGGAAACTGAGGCTTAGAGAGGTTAAGAAAATTGTCCAAGGTTGCCCACATCATAGTTTTGAGGATGATATACCAGTGCAGGTAGTGTCACTTAAAGAGTTTCTGCTTATATACTTGTGCCCTACAGCCACCTCCCAATGGAAGAACCATTCCTCATTCTTCTTTCCCATTTCAGCAGCTTTGCTCTTAATGGGAATTGCTGTCTTGCCTGCAATGAACTTGGCCTTAGAACACCTGTGTTCATTCTGCCTCACTTATTAATTATAATGTATGAGTAACTCTGCAACCTCCTGCAACAGAAGCAAAAGTCCATGGACTTTTTTTTTATCAGGAAGGAAAACTGTGAGAGATGTATTGATTAGGACAAGCTAGCTTATGGTTAGAATATTAGTAGAAACCCAAACCAAAATTCCAGTGGCTTCCAGTTAGAAATTACATTACATGTCCTTTACAGGATCAAGGCTGAGAGGGAAGTCTCTAAATCACAGGGCTGGCCATGCTGGCAGAGGAAAGAGAAGACTGAAAATCCTTAGCTCTTAGTTTTTCTTCCTCAAGGGAAGATGCCATGGAAAGTAGGTTTGGGTCAACAGAAGCCAGTTGGGGATCAGAGCTACAGGTCTTCAGCAGATGTTGGGAACCGCCCTGCCTGGTTTCAGAAGCTGTAACCCCCACCCCCCATGGTTAAGGCTGAGTCAGAGACCTTGGGACCATAAGCCACTAAGGAGACAAAGCTTATCTCCCTGGCATGGGTGCCACCTCTGCCCACTTTACTTTACCCTGCTCGGCCCTGAGCCTGACCAGTTAGCCAATGACGGGTAAGATTCCTTAAGGGAGGGACAACCTAAGACAGGAATGGTCACGAAGAGTCCCACAGGGAAGGACTTGGGGGGCTATAGAAAAAGGGGGTGATGGACCCTTGTCCCTCAGCTTTGACATAGCCTGAGTCCTCATTCTGTCTTCAAGAAGTCTCCTAATCTCTTGGCTGCCTTATTCCCCTGCTTGGCCTAGGCCTGAAACAATGCCAGAGGTGGGTGTGGCTCTGTGCTGGAAAGGGAGATCAGGCCTAAGAAAGAATGCATAAAATCCTGTGAAACCTGCTTTGCTAATACCCTCAATTTAAATGATAAGGGTCCAAGCCTGAAATGTGTTTCTTTCCCAAAGTCTTATAGCCCTTTAGCTAACTGACCCTGACTGAGAATAAGCCCTCAGAGTTCTTTGTTTGTTATCTATTGTTTGATCCTTACTGCCTGACAGTGATTGATGAGCTTTACCTGTATTCCTGTGCAAGTTGAACCCAATAAAAGCCCATTGAGAAAAGGGCTCTTGGCCCTTCTTCTTTGAGAGATCAGCCACCTTTCCTCCCAAGCAGATCATGTCTTGGTAGACTTATTCTCATCTGTGGTGGTGATGGGGGAGAGGGGTGGGGAGGTTGGGGGGGAGCCTGTGGGCGGAGCTCCCCACAAGCAGACAAGGAAAGGGTTTTTTCATTGATGAAAATAGAGATTTATAAAGGAAAACCTCAAAAAAATTTACTAGCTTTGAAAATTTTCTTTGAAATCAGCCCTCTGTGACCTGAAAGGTCAGTTGAGGTATCTCTTAATATTGGTCCATTCCCTTTCCCATCTCCATCCTTTCTTTACCTCCACTGTCTAGAATCCTGAAACTAAGTAGGCAGGGAATGTTGAGACATCCTGGTGATCTATATAGCTGTGCTTTTGGCAGTCTCTTGGATACTAATAGCATGTATTTATAAAGCACATTATTCCCTTAGTGCTAAAAAATATGTACCAATTCTGAAAACTGTTTTTGCCCTGGGATATACCCAATCACAATGTCAAGCTTGAGTCAGTCAGATGTGGTAAGACATAGAGCTAAGTGGTCCAGAATAGGAATAAGCAATAATCCGATGAGTTTAGTGCATGCATTGATTTGAATGACTAAACAACAAAGAAGTATGGATTTATATAGCAATAAATTATTGAAGTGATGGAATACTTAATAAACTTAATACTAAGAAGAGTAAGCAGCAGTGGCCAAATTCCTTTCTGGTTACCAGTTAGCACTACTTCAATAGAGAGAATATGCACTAAATATTTCACAGAAAAGATGGAATGGTTCTGAGTCAGAGCTCCAAAAACTCAAGAGCTTCTACCTCCCATTAGTTGATGTGACATATCTGTATCTCAATTTCTTAATTAAACAATAAGAAAAAAATTAGACATGTCTGAGGTCCTCAGGAACCACAACCCAGCTTTGTCTCCTCCTCAGTCTTAAGTGATACAGGAAAAGCTTTCCTAAGATTTGGCAGGAAAAAGCCTCCTGGAAGAAGCTGAGGAAAGAAGGAAGCAGATCATACTTAGATACAGGATTTCAGATTTGAATGAGAAGATAATGAAGATGGTTTTGCTTCACAAAGATCCAACTGACTCAAAATTCATGCTGAATAAAGACAGCAGTCTTGAGTTACAACGCTTTAAATTTCTCTATGAGAGTTGGGTCAGATGGATGGCTTTGGTCTCAACTTCCTCAAAAGCTCTTCTGTGTGCCTAATAGGGATGATTTAAGATTGGAGTTAGCAACTAAGGCAGAGACTCTCGGAGCTATTGGAAGCAGGCTCTCCCAGCATTATGGAGGTCTGGCACGTCTAGGTCTGAAACATGGAGCCTTTCCTTTGAAAGCCAAGGCCCCTGATACCAGTTGGCCCTCTCACCCTTCACCTTTCCCTTCCTTGCTTGATTCCAAGTTCACTCCTTTTCTTATATCTCTGGTTCCAAGTTTCCAATACAATACACAAAGCTATTTCTGACAATTACATTTCCACTCCTCTATACCACCATTCTGACCACTGCAGTGAAGTGTGACCTGATTTTCTGAGGGCCATCTCAAAAATATCAATTCTGCTGAGTCAGTTGTCCATGGGAAGGGAGACTGAGAGTAGGAGGACAAGTTGTTCAAGGACTAATCATGCTTATTGAGGAAAACAGATGAAAGAAGAGAGATTCCTAAAGAGCATATGGTTGTTGGGCCAAGGAACAAGTCTACTGAAATGAGTTGTAGACTTAGAGAAAGAAGACAGGGTTCCACTGTCTAGGATGGAATAACTCAGCATATGTAAGATGTTTGCTATCTGACTTTCCATTTAATCATCAGCCAAATGTGGACTAAACAAAAACTACTACTCAGATGTTAAGAAAATTAAAAAGTGTAATCAATGTGAAATATCTATATGTAATTTTTTAATTATAATTACTATTATTGAATGCATCGCTGTTGTCTAGCACAGTAAAATGGACATACTAGAATACTTTTGGGTTTGTTGATAATTTTGAAATTATGATTTTGAACAAAATAGCAAGAAAATTTCCTGGGAAAAATGCATGTATTACAAAATATAGCACATAATTTCAGGGGGCCCACAAACTCTGTGAAGCCTAGCTATAGATTTCCAGAATGAAATAAAACAAAGAAAAATTCCCAAAGATACAAAATGCTTAACTTTAAGTTGAAACATTCTGAAAACTTGTCTTTTTAAATATTACTATGTCTTTATTGTATGATTTGTTCCTACTATCAATGCAGGTATCTACTCATTGCTCATTTCTAATTATTAAGATTCAGAAATTCCCAGCAAAATAAATAACTCAGCAGGTAACCATGTACAGAGTGTGGCTTTAGGAAGAAAAAGACTTGTTTTGATGATGTCATTTGTTTCTATGGCACCTGTTTGGAAAGCTGGTTGGCACAAGCATGGCATTTTGCAGATACTCCTGTCAACTAAGGATGCATGTGCGTGCATGTGGGAGTGAGTGTAGAAAAGAGAGATTGTTAAGATTATATATAATATACATATACACACATATAATACACATATATTAATATACATATAGATATCTGAAATGTCTAAAACTAAAATAACAATATCTTGAAGTCTGACTCAAGAATTCAGGATACTAAGGATTCTAAGGATACTTAGAATCGCTACCTCCTCTTTTCTCCAGATACTAAGGAAGCATCATCAGAAAGCCATCAATCCCTTATGAAAATGAAAACATTATTTTTCATTTTCTAGAGATAACTTGTTTTTTTGAGTTTTTTACTCTGCTATTAGCATTATTATATGGGAGAGTATTTATTTAATTCAACAGTGAGTATAAACTATGTTAGATTAATAGGAACAGAGTCATGTGAAGAAATGAATGGCATTAGGAATGCACAATGTAACAGGATTAGTGCACACCCATGTTATACAGAAGAGGAAGACCCCTCTAATTAATACTACCTGAGAGGGATCACGGGATGCTTTTCCAGAAGGTGTCTTGAAACATACACAGTCTGTCCAGAAAAAGGCAAACCATTGTTAACATAATGAGAATGGTGTGTGACATCAGTGTAACCTGGCAGCCAATGAGAGTGGACTGGAATGTACATGCATGAACAATGATGACTTCACTGTACTAATCAGTGAGGGCAGTAGACACCACTGAGTGAACATGTGTACTGTGTGGTCACCGCATTCAAAATGAGCGAGTAGAGCAAGAAATCTGCATCAAATTTTGTGTTAAGCTTGAACATTCCTCCATGGAAACTATTTGGATGACTCAAAAGGCTCCAAGCTACGAGAAACTGGTAATTGGCAGCTTCATTACAACAATGAGCCCACTTACACATCATATCTTGTGGGGGCTTTTTAAAAAATTTATTGTCGTTCAGTTACAATTGTCCTGCCTTTTTCCCCATTGCGCACCCTTCTTCTGTCCCCCATGACTCCCACAGTCAATTCCCCCCATTATCCATGCCCATGAGTCCTCTATTTGTGTTCCTTTGCTTGCCCTTTCCCTTCTTTCCCCCCTTATCCCCCTCTTCAAATCACCCAGGTGACTCAGACTCCTAAACCCCAGATTTGGCACCCTGTAACTTCTGGCTTTTCCCAAAAATAAAATCACCTTTGAAAGGGAAGAGATATCAGACCATTGATGAGATTCAGGAAAATACACTGGGGCAGCTGATGGTGATTGGGAGAAGTGTGTGAGGTCCCAAGGTGCCCATACTGAAAGGGACTAAGGTGTCATTGTCCTATGTATAATGTCTCTTGTATTTTGTATCTTCAATAAATGTCTCTATTTTTCCTAACACCTGGATGGATACTTTCTGGACAGACCTTGTACCTGTTTGTCCTCCAGAAGGATGAAGCAGTGAGGTAGATAAAGTCTTTCAGAAGTGAAGATTACATGATAAACAGAGTTTGGGAGGCAATAGGTAAAAGAGAGAGGGCAAAGAAGCTTAGAGTTCTTTCATCTCATAAAGAGAATCCAATTATTAGTTCATTACCTGCCTTGATGTGCAGCCACAGGAAAAGTAGTTACATTTTCTTTTAGTACCTTACCTTTAATTCCATTCTTAATGGAGTAAGAAACTCTTTTCTAATGTATCTGCTTTAGGTTTACCTGCTTGTTTCTGTATGGGACCTTTATGCTAACATGGTAATAAATGTCCAGTGAAAGTCTCCCAATTCATTCATTCAACAACTATTTATTGAACACCTACATTATGCTGGTTTCTATCTATAAAGGCAATCTTTCTATAGACCTATTTTCTTCAAACTACTACTGCACAACCCTTTGAAATTCCAGCCCCTCCACATTCTGGAATAAAGATACCCAAAAATTATTTTTCTACTTATCTAATAAATTTATTCTTTCAGCTAAAATTGTTCACTTTTATCTCTTAATTTCTCCAGCTTCACATCAATATTCTTGTCAAAAATGTTTTTCCTTCATCACATCTACCTATGCCAAACATTGCGTTCATTAAATCTCACCTTCTCTTCTACCAAGATTTTCTATAAAATCCCCGACCAAAAATAATTTCCCTTTCAAATATACTATCTTGAATATAGTTACTGCTCAAATACTTACTCATTTTTTGTAGTAGATCTTAATCATTAGAATTAGATCCACATCTTAAACTCCTTGCTATCTCTTATAATAACCAATGTAGTGCTTTGCACATCCTACTTCATAGTTAATAAATGCTCGGCTTGAAATTTAGATTAAATCATCATATTCAATTCTGGAATATATGTTTTAATTGCTTGGATGAAGACTGAATTACATTTAGATTAGAAGGATAAAGGAGGTCAATGCTCAGGCCCAGAACTGTTTGACCATTCTTATAATCCACCTTCTTTTCAGTTCCAAGAGTTTCAGAATGAGATAAAAGGTTTTGAGCATGAAATCATCTGAATTGCATTTTTTCTGCATAATTTTAGCTTTGCCAGAACCCTGATAGTTCCCATTTCTAGACTTGAGCACACCATTGCTAACATCAAGAAGGCTGCATCTCCAGATCGCACTGCTCCCCCCCGCCCTTCCTGGCAGTGTTATATTTGAGCTATGTGAAAATCAGCAAAGAAGTTCTGACTGTTATGTTTTCCTATCTGCTGTGGGGAGAATCAGCACCTAAGGCTATGTCTACATTATTTATACCACTTTGATAGATTAAATCTTAACTGTACCATAGAGCTTTTAAAGGCATGTCTGTAAATGTCCAAAGATTCCACAGGTGTTCATCCTGACTGCAAACAAAGACTCTTTTTGTGGTTGAAAAACAAAATTAAAATGTAACAGTGTCCTGCAAGCCATGGTTTCTGCTTAAAGCAGATCCTTGACTGGACACGTCAGATAGATTTGTTACTCTTGACACATTTTTGGAGTTCAACAAAGTAGTCTACATCAATGGAAACATTTCTGTGATCTTCTAAAATTAATCTCTCTGAGGGTGATGTTTAATAAAGTAACCATAATGTTGGTATTCTACCAATGTAACAATATCCTAAAGGACTTTCAGGATGAAATGCCTCCCAGTTCTAAAGTATTCTTAAAACAGTTTCATTCTTTTCTTTGCACTGTTACCAACTCTACAGTACAAAATGTGTATGTTATTAAAAATAAGAGTTTTATTTTTGGAAAGTATTATTCACAAGACCCTGTGGATTTTTCTTTTTCTGTTCATAACCAGAGGATCTGATTCTATTCTCTGAAACTCAGGACTTGCTAGAGTTAATTTTCAAGCAAGTGGTAATTTCATGAGTTTTTCCTGAAAATAATTATAATAACCTTTCATTCAATGAAAAATAAACATGTTCTCACCTATCTAAAGTCCACATCAGTATATATCATTGATTCACTCAAAATTGCAGGAGCTGTGAGATAAGTCATTGAAATATTTAACAAAAAAAACAAGGAAAAGCATGCTCATAATTATAAGTTAGAAAGACTGTAATCACATTTTCCTCAGTAAGATAATTAAATTCTAATTGAATTTTAATTTTAATTTTTCAGATGTCAAAGTTTCGGTACAAACCCAGTTACTTTGAATTCAAGCTTTCATTCTTCAACTCTCCTTTGTTTTTGTTTTTTTACTCCCCCACCCCCATTTTTTCTAGAGTATTACTATAGAAATCTCTCACCCTGAAGAAGGGCAAAACAAGATACCTTTTATAAATACTGAATTTGAAAGGTAGGAAGAAAAGACACATATAAATGGAAAGAAGTTTTTAAAATATTTGTCAGTGGTCATTCTTGGGCCACACTAGACTTTTTCACATTCCTTTATTTCTTGAAGTGCCATATGCAAGCTTTCTAAATCAGGTAATCAGAGCTGCCTAACAAAATTGATATAATTTTCATATATCATTAATGACCGTAAGATCAACTACATAGGCAGGAGAATATCGAGGCTGACCAGGAATCGATCAATTTCATTCTGGCTCCAAATCTAAGACTCCTTCCTATCTGAGCTCCAGAAGGTACAGTGCATTCTACTACAGATCAAGAGATTTCAAAACATCAGGAGTTTCTCATTATTTCCGTCTTTTGAATCGAGTAATATACTCTTCAGTATGTTAATGTAGAAATTAAATTGTTAGAAGCACTAGTTATGCTAACAAAGACACTAGCATGTGACTGTCTACATTTATATTTAGATGAATTAAATTTTAGAATGAAATGAAAAATCCAGTCCCTCAATTGTACTAGCCGTGCATCAAGTGTTTGGTAGGCGTAAGTGACTAACGGGCACTGTATTGCACATCTCAGATAATGGAACATTTTCACCATCACATAAAGTGAAAATTAAAACTGAAAATTAAATAATAAATGTTTAAACCACAGTAATAATTAGGAAATATTTTAAAATATATGAACATTAAGCTTTACACGTGACATATCAAAACTTGTGATATACTTAAATAAAAGGAAACACAGAGTCTTAAATGAAAGTGCCAGAGAAGACTATAAATAAATAGAATTCAGAAAAATGTGAGGATATTAAAAATAAAGAAAGAAAAGTAATAATAAAAATCAGAAATTCACAAATGGAAAATGAATCCACAATAGAGATAATCAAAGCCAAAGAATGGTTCTTTGAAAATATTAATAAAATTGACAACCAACTAGCACAAGTACAAACTTAAAGGCCAACAACAGAAATGGACAGTATCAAGAATGAAAAAGAGGACTTCACTAGATCCTACAGACATTTTTTTTTTTTTAAGAAGATACTATGATTGAATTCAGGCCAAAATTTTAGCAATTTCAATGAGCTGTAAAAAGCCCTTAATGAACACAATTTACCCAAATTGACAGATAGAGAGTATAAATCTGAATATTCTTATGTCTAACAAAGAAATTAAGCCAAATATTTAAAAGTTTCTCACAATAAAACTCCTAGGCCAAATAGCTTCAACAATGAACTCTTCCAAATTAAAAAAAGAATCCTAATATTGCTGAAACTCTTTGAAAACAGAAAGAGAGCCTGTCCCCAACTCCTTATGAGGCCAGCATAACTTTGATACCAAAACCTGTCCTTACAGGAAAGAAAAGTTAGAGACCAATTTTTATCATGAATATAGACACACAAATTCTTAATAAAATGTTGGCAAATGTAATTCAGATGTATATAAAAAGAATGATTTATCAGTTTCAACTAGTTTCAATCTAGTAATTCTAGGTAGGCCTGACATTTGAAAATCAAATCCATATGATTTATAATGAAAAATCATAGTCATCCCAAAAGATGAAGAAAATACGTTTCATAAAATTCAACTCTTGTTCATGATAAAAATGCTATTCAACATCTCTTGGCGGTCCCAGAAAGTTCAATTAAGGCAGGAAGAAAAATGCATAATATTTGGAAAGGAAGAAGTAAAACTGTTATTATTTCATATCAACTGGAATTCTCATTCACTTCTGGCCAGAATAAAAGTTGGTACAACCCTTTTGGAAAATGCCTTGGAAATATCTACCAACACTGAATAAATGGATACCACACAACTCAACAATTCTCCAAATGACATTTACATGAATGTTTACAGAATGCACTTTTAATAATAAAACCTAAATATTGTACAACTGCTTGTAATAGATAGATAGTAAATAAATAAATATGTAAATAAATAAGAAAGAAAGATGGAAGGATGTAGGGTTTTGTCCATCTTTTGCAGATTCCTGTGGATGGGGATATCAGATTTCAGAGAATTCCTTTTTTCTTCCTGTTACTGAACTTATTGACACTGTTAACAAAATTATACAGGTTTCAGGTGCATGATTCTTCAACACATCACCTGTACACTGTATTATTCGTTCATCATCCCAAGTCAATTCTTAAAGGGCCAGAAAATGAACCATTCATGGGTCCAATTATGATAATACTCAAGGAGACTAACTCATGTTAACCAAGCTCATAAGAAACTGATACATCAAGTAGAATGGCAGTTTATTAATTTGACAACAACAAAAATGATACTGCTGAATGGGATGTAAGACTTGTGTAAGTATAGCTGTTAGATTTTTCTTCCTGGCAGATGCAGATGGAAAAGCACTTCATTATCAGAAGATGCTTTGTAAGCAGGGTTCAGAGCATGCAGAGTTGGATGAGAACATCAGGTGCTTACTGTTCAGGTGCTGAAAGTCTGATATATTTATTTCCACAAACATTCTTCTCACCAAGGAGACATTTTACTTCCTAACTGCTTTTTTGCCTCGAGCCAATTGTATTATACATTATGTTTGATTTTACAACTAAATTCAGTGTCAGGAAGATCTGGCTTAAATCGGGACTACAGATTGTATGTATTTTAGGCTCCTGTCCAGTCTGGCAAATCAGGACTCACGGTTACTAAGAATGTCCTTATATTTCCTATTAACATGAGTGTAAGAAACAAAGTGAGATGTGAAAGCTGGAAAAGATGAGTTTGGGGCAAAAATTTTTCACTAAATATAGAATTCTGGTCTGACATTTTCTTTTCATACTTTAATATTTAGTGTGTCTCCTGATCATTGTTTCTGCAGGGTTGTCAGCCCTCCTTCACATTGGTTATTTTCTGTATGTAAAATACCGTCCCCTGGCTGCTTTCAACACAATCTGTATGCTGAAATTACGTTTGGTCATTGTTCACTATGCTGGTCTTCAGCTTAGAGCAAGTATGTTATATAATGAATAGTTCTCAAAACTCCATTAAGATGACTTCTGTATCTGTATCAGACTCATTCAATATTTCAAAAGTAGTTCTAATGATACCTCAAGTCACTTATATGTGGAAATTATAGAGAATTTCATAAATATTCTATATTTAAAGAGTGAACATGGTAACAACATACTTTTTGTGAGAATGTACAACTGTCTGATTGTGGTTGTACAAATATTAGATATTTACCTACACACTTTCATTTGAAACACAAAAAATCTAGTTATAGACATAGTGTACAGCTGGAAATTTAGAAAATTCAAATATGTTAAGTGATGGGAAGGTACTACAAATTCCTAGCAAAGTAATATGTTTGGCATGTGATATGTTATATATTAACTCATTAATACCATATTTAGGGTATTGCATAGCAAACGTAGTAACTGCTGCTCAGACTCCAAGAATTTTGTAACTCTCCCACTGATTTTTACAACAGTGCCACAATCATTCCATTAGTATAATTTTATAGTAAGTCTTAAAATAAGGTAATGTAAGTCCTTCAGTTTCCTGAGTCTTCCAATCTGTGACCATGGTATATTACTCCATTTATTTAGATTTTATTTTATTTCTGCTACATTGCCTAATTATTTATATTCTACAGGTCTTTTAATATATGTCAACCCAACATTGTATATTAATTTTAAAATGTCAAAAACTCATTTCAAGCTTTCACATTTTTTATTAAATAATGTGTCTGTAAGTCTTTCATGGTTTTCCAGTACTATTGTGCATATGGTATCATTTCTTACACTTTGTATTTTCAAGTGTTTGGGGCTTATATATTAAAGAGAAATTGAGTTTTAAAACTAGATTTTGTATCCTGGGATCTTCAATTAAGTAGTTTTAGTTAGTAGCTTTTTGTAAATTAGTCAGAATTTCCTTTCTACCTGACTATATTATCTGAAAATAAAAACAATTTACAATTGTTTTCTTTTCAATCTCTGCATTATCTTTCTCTCTCCCTCACTCATACACATTCCACAATTTAGTCTATGAACTGGTAAACTTTAATAGTCACATAAATATTTTAAGCTAACAAGTTATATTTTCTCTGTTGCAGACACTCTACCACTGTAGCATAAACACAGCCAAAATAATATGAAAAAAATGTTGCTGTGTTCTGATAAAATTTTATTTACAAAAACAAGTGACTGCCCTGCAGACTGGAGTTTACTGACCCCTAACCTGCACTTTCAGGAAATGTTGAATAGCCATGGTGATCTTGGACATCCTTACCTCATTTCCAATCATAAGGGGACTGTTCACTCTCTCTCCCACTAAAAATAATGTTAGTTGTATGTTCATTTTGATAACTTTCTTTATCAAGTTTTCTAATCCATAAAAGGTAAATCTCTCCATTTATTTAGAGTACCCTTAAGTTATGTTGAGCAAGAGTCCTTCTGCTTTTAAAAACATGGAGAGTTTTTTCATAAATGGGTGTTGAAATTTGCCAAATACTTCTTTTGAACCTATTTGTGATAATCATCTGGTTTTTTTGTTGTTGTTGTTTTACCCTAATACAGTAAAGTATATTAGTAGGTGTTCAAGGATTAAACAAACTTTGTATTACTAGGATAAATACAAAATTATCATTATTTAGTATCTTTTTCATGTATTGCTGGATTTGATTTTTAAATACTTAAAGATTTTTGCATAAGTTCATAAGGATATCAGACTTTAATTTTCTTTCCTTGTAATGTGTTTCCTAGTTTTGGTGTCAGGGTGACACCAGCTTCATAAAATGATCTAGGAAATATTTGCTCCTATTCTGTTCTTGAAAAAAAAAAAATTCTAGGATTGGAATTATTTCTTCCTTAAAGTTTCAATGGAATTCATCTCATAATGTCTACAAAATACCCATCTGTGTCTGTTGCATTTGGTGAGAAAAGGTGATTACAGATGTGCTTGGCTTACGCGACAGCACTGTGTCACAGTAATCTGAGTGTTCCGAGCACATTTAAGGTAAGCAAGGCTAAGTAAGCTATGAGGTTTGATAGGTTAGGTGTCTTCAGTGAATTTTCAACTTAAAATATTTTCAATCTATGATGTATTTGTCAGAGTATAACCCCTACATAAATTGAGGAGCATCTGTGTAATGTAGCACCCTTACAACAGTACATTTATACTTCTAATCTTAATATTTTATAAATATTTAAATCACATTTTTATTATTTTGCTTTAAATGGTGAATTATCTTTTAAATAAACTAAAAGAAACACAATAATTATCAATACATGAATTAATAATATTGCTCTCCATTCATTTATTTAGCTTCAGATTCAGTCTGGTATTGCATGCTGAAGAATCACATTTAGTATTTCTTATCACTTTCATGTTGTCTAGAAAAAAAGTTATCTTACCTTTTCAAGGAAGGACATTTATGCTGATTATAGATATCTATGTTGACTTTGCCCTTTAGCATGTTGAAGGTGCCATTTCATTATATTGTTTGCATTGATTTTAATGCAAAGTCTACATTCTTTTTTTAATTGTTTTTCAGTTACAGTTGTCCCCATTTTCCCCACCATTGCTCTCCCCTGCCCCATCCAATCCCCACTTCCAAAGCCAATTCCCAACCCATTGTCCTTGACCATGGGTCCTTTGTACATGTCCCTAGACTTAACCTTTCCCCTTCTTTTCTTTGTCATTCCCCTTCCTCCGATCACTGAAGTGCCCATCAGTAAATGAGTGGATCAAAACCTTGTGTTACATTTACACAATGGAACACTATGCAGCAGAAAGAAAGAAGGAGTGCCTGCCTTTTGCCACAGCATGGATGGAACTGGAAAACATTATGCTAAGTACAATAAGCCAGGCATTCATTCTTATTTTTGTTCCTTAGTATGCATGTCCTTTTTCTTGCTCTTTAAGATTTTTTACTAATCAGTTGTTTACCAATTTGATAATGCTATTCTTGGTGTGGTTTTGTTGTACTTGTTCTGCTTGGAGTCATCATTGGAGTAATTATCTTCTTGGATTTGTAAATTCACTCCCTTTATCAAATTTGGAAAATACTGACCATTATTTCTTCAAAACTTTTCTGTCATACTCTCTTCTCCTTGTCTGCTGGGACTCCGATTGTATGTATTTTAGATAAAGTGACATTGTCCCATCCTAAGATTCTGTTCTGTTTTTGAAAATTTTTCACTCTCTTTGCTTCAGTTTGGATAGGTTCTGTTGTTGTGTTTTCAGTTCATTATCTTTTATTCTGCAGTGTCCACCCTGGGGCCTTGATATTTTTCCTGTTTGTAACTCATCTTTTTTTATGTGTCTTTGTATGCCTACTAACTGTTGAGTGCATAAAGATATTATAAATACTATGTTAGTCAGAATCTGTATTTTATAGTGTTCCCTTTAGAAAGGTTTAAATTATGTTGTGATAAGCAGTTAAATTACTGATGGATAAGTCTGATATATTCATGACTTTTTTTTAAAGATTTCTTTGGGCTTATTTAGAGTACTTGTTACTCAAGTTTAGTCTGAGCCCACTCTCTAATATTCTACAAAATGACACAGGCATTAAACTATCTCTCCATTCTATGTAATGGAAACACCCAAGTTTGTGTGAGGTCTAACAATTATTTGACTCATAACTCACTGATAGCTGTTCTTTGTCTCAAAGTTTCACTTGCACAAACATACATTATTATTCAGCAAAAGATTGAAGGCAAGCCTATGCATATTTCAGGAACTTTTTCTCTTCATAGTTTCTAACTGTTTGGTACTCTATTCTACAAATTCAAACTGTCTTAACCACCCCAAACTTCTGTTTCTACTTCCTGAACTGCCCATGTGCTATGACCCAGAAAGTGATTCCATATAAAAAGCCAGGAATATTAGAGAGTACACCTCACTTGTTTCTTTCTCTTAAAGTTCACAGATGTTTTATTGTCTATTTCCATTTTGTGAAATCATGTCATATATTTGGTCCAATTTTACTAAGTAGACTAATACAAGTTACTCCATCATGACAGGAGTAAAATAATTCTACAAATCTTAATATGTATAATAATGTTAATTCTACATAAACTAAAATGTTTCTAATTCCAGGAATGTTATAAATCTTTTCTTGATTTCTTGGGCCAAAGAAATCAAAATTATATGGCTAAGGCTTCTCAACATTTAAGACTCTTACAGCTGACATAATTGATTTTTCTGGCTTATTTTTTCTTTATGGTGACTTTCAAACCTACTTATTTCCTTTTCTACTCCCACTTAAAATATACACATCTTGAGCAACTGCCAAAATTTTCTAACTGTTGTTTTTGACTTACAGTTCTCATTTTTCACCCATCAGTAATTTCAAAATTATAATTCTTTAAATCTTCCATCATGGCCCTAGCACATTCAATCTGATCGACAATCTAAAGTGGCTTTTTGACCTATGACTTCAAATATTACCCCCTGTCCCTTCACAGAAATTGTACATGTTCAACATAAACTATCAATCAAGGCTAGTAGCCATTCATTCATTCATCCAATATAATATGTACCTGAAAATAATGCAATCTGGCAGGGTCCCCAAATAAATATATGTTAGATACTGTGACAGTACAAAAATAAAAATGTTGAGAGAAAATTTTACCACCCAACAACAGATATTCAGTGAAATTTTCATAGCTTTAACGGTTATGCTTAATCTTAAAATATGATTAGCAGTGGAGAGGGCATTCCAGGCAGAGAAAACAGCATAATCACAGGAACACAGAAGGAAGATACAGCACGACGTAGGTTGGGACTACCAACAGTTTATACGTCCATGAACATAGAGCCAGAGGCAGAGGGCAATAGAAGATATGGCCAGAGGGTAAGCATGGAAAGGGTCCAGGAACCAATTGTTTAAGACACTTCAGAGACTGGATTTTGACAAGTTGCTGAAAGGTTTTTAATCAAGGGAGTGACATATTTAGGTTTTTGTTTTAGAAAAAAAAGCACCATGGCTAGATTACTGAAGATAAATTTTAATGGAACAAGAATGGACTGAGGAGAATTGTTAAGTGAGAGTCTAAGCAAGTGATGAATATTGTGAACTATGACAGTTTTAATGAAGATAGAATTAAATGATGGTAAACTTAATATTATATAATAATTTATAGGACATACGGTGTGAAGGTGTAACTGATGTATCAAGGGTGACTCACTTTTCTAGATTTGGAAGCAACTGAGCGGATAAGTGTGTCATCTACTTGATATGGAGAACGTATAAAAAAGAGCATATTGGAAGATGGTTTAAAAATGTATTAGTCCATGTTTGTTTATCTGGGCATCTGAGGTACCCATGAGAGTCAGGTGAAAAGATCACATATGCCATTACATGTGAATCTAGAGTATATTCACAAAAACTTGAAAGCCAACACCCCATAATGAGTAGCTGAAACTATGATAGACAATAAAATACCCAAGAGGTAAGGTGTAAAGTGTCACAATTTAGAAGTCAGGCAAGGGCACAGAATCACAGTATTTCAGCTGATGTGAAAATAACTTGACTATAAAACATCACTTGTATTTTTGTTCCACAGTCTCCTCAGGTAAGGGACGTAAAACACATAATTGATTTAAGTGGCCCTATGTTGGCTTTATCCTATGATGTAGTTGACAGCTGATGCGCTGACAGGCACTCTTGCAAACTCAGGAAGATGAGGTACGTCTCATCATTTCAATTTTCCAGGCAGTGCACTCCATACTCTTCCCTAAAACTGCAAAGTAAATTTTTTTTAATTTTAAGGACTTTATAACTATATCAAAAGAAACAGATGACATCTTTTTAAAATCATATGTTATTGATTATTCTATTACAGTTTTCCCAATTTTCCACCCTTTACCCCCTCCACCCAGCACTTTCCACTACTCAGGCAGTCCCCACACCACTGTTCATGTCCACTGGTCATGGGTGTAAGTTCTTTGGCTATGCCATCTCCTACACTGTACTTTACATCCCCATGGCTATTCTGTAACTACCAATTTATATTTCTTAATACCCTCACCTCTTCACCCATAACCTTATACCCCCTTCCCATCTGGCGACCATCAAAATGTTCTTTGTATTCATGACTCTTTCTCTGTTCTTCTTATTTGCTTAATTTGCTTCTTTAGACATAATTGTTGATAGATATGTATTTATTATCATTTTATTGTTTATAGTTTTGATCTTTTTCTCAAAAAAGTCCCTTTAACATTTTATGTAATAATGGTTTGGTGATGATAAATTCCTTTAGCTTTGTCTTGTCTGGGAAGCTAATTAGCTGCCCTTCAATCTCAAATGATATCTTTGCTGGGTAGAACAATCTTGGCTGTAGGTCCCTGCTTTTCATGACTTTGAATATTTTTTTGCCAATCCCTTCTAGCCTGCAAAGTTTCTTTTGAGAAGTCAGCTGACAGTCTGATGGGAAATCTCCTGTAGGTAACTAACTGCATTTCTCTTGTTGTTTTTAAGATTCTCTTTATTTTTACCCTTTGGCATTTTAATTATGACGTGTCTTTAAGTGGGCCTCTTTGCATCCATCTTGCATCATCTTGCAGCATTGTGGTACCAGAAGGAGAAGAGAAAGAGAAAGAAATTAGAAATCTATTTGAAAAAATAATGAAAGAAAACTTCTCTAATTTGGTGAAAGAAATAAGACACGTGAGTCCAGGAAACACAGAGAGTCATAAAGTAAAATTCTTAGTGTCTCTTTAAAGTTCCCTATCTTGATGGGAGGTTGAGTGTACTCTTTTCCCTTGGGCAAAGTGCTAACTAAAAAAGTGTATTAACCACTCTTTCAAAGCTTTTTCCTCAATTTTTTCTGCTGCCTTTTTTTTTTTAACTCCTTCAACATGGTAAGTGCACTAAGATTCATTCAATTGATTCTTGTCCTCCTTTGGAACTGATTTAGTGTCTTTATTATCTGGTATCTATTATGGCTTGGTGCCACTGTTATGATTTATGTTGTAACATCAAAATACGTGTCTGCCTCTTCCACTGGAGCATGAATACCTACAAGAGAAAGGTGATACTCTATATTCTTTATCTTTTTACCCCCAGTCTTCAGCACAAGGTAAGGATTGAGAGAACAGGATATTGAAATAAATATCTAGGAGTGAAGAAACAACATTCTAGAACATGAAATCTGGTACCTGTAATTTGTGGATTCAAAGTCTCTATTAGAGGAAAACATTTAATTACTTAAGGCAGAGAGAGATAGTGCCCTTCAATATCAGAGAAAGACTAAATTGGGTTAATAGAAATAATCTTTTAATTCAATGATTTAAAGCCGATGATGGGTATCTAATGAACACCTCATGTTGCAGAGAATTATGAATGAATATTATAAAAAAGCATGTGGGCTCAGAGTTGAAAATGGTGACTGTAATAATTATTTTAAAGTAAAGACAATTCACTGACCTTTAAGGCACTCTTGAATATAGATTCTTTACTATGAATGGAGATTTTTACTGATTCTTAAAAAGTATTTTTCCCAAACCAACCTTATCTATATATCTAAAATCTGTATCTTTTAATAAACGCTTTGAAACATTGGCTCATGTCTCAGGAAAAGTATCAGATGGTGGGCATTATTTGATGAACAAGTAAACAAATGTTAGTCCTGAATTCAATTCCCTTCCAAATTTCCTTACTACCATGCACAAGAATGCAGCCTCCTTTCACAACTAAAATCTGAAATAACACTATCTTATTCAAGAGACTAACATAATTCATTTCTCATTCTGATGGGTATCTCATTTATTAGGCACAGAATTCACTGTGCTCCAGTGCCAAGAATTACTAAGCAACAGAACATATGTAGGCGGATGTGATGTTTGCATATTCACACAATCTGACATTTACACCAAGATCAGAAGTATATTATTACTGAAAGAGAGGAACAGTAACAGAACAAGGGGTAGTAATATTCTTATTTTATAAGGTACCATTCACAAACATATTTCCATGATCTTAACAAATAACCCCCCCTCCCCCCAGCTATAGAAAGCAAGCAAATCCAAAGGACATTCACAAGTTTTCAGGTTTAGTTCCTCCTAAGTGCCAGAAACAAAACATACCGCCTGAAGCATTTTTTAATGCTTTCTATAGTATAACACCTAGTATGGTGTGAACACAGAAACTGCCTATCAGCCTGAGGAGAATACTAACTGTTTCACAGAATCAAAATTAGGGAATTTTCTGGGGTGTTCTACTCAAGACAGTTCCCTGAGGACCCTGACACTTGGCAACTTTCTCTGATAGGTAACAACTTCCATCCCCATGCTGCCTCTCTGCTGAACACAGGAACCAAAGATGAGGAGAAGATTGGATGTCTGAATAAAAATGATTATTTCCTCTGATGGGAAAAAAAAACCCCACAAAGTTTCCAATGCCAAATAATACATGAATCAGCCTGGTTCAAACTCATGGGTGGCTCAAAGCAGTGACCTCAACACAGTGACCCTTGGCAGCAAACCATTCACATGCCCATTTCAGTTGTATGATTTCAAATTTTAACGCAATTAAAATACAGATGAGGTGATGGAAGAATTGTATTTAGGGAAAATCTCTAGAACATCTTACCAAACAAGATGGGCCCTTCTGTTGACATTTATCAATCATTCTTAGTGAAACATGATATTTTACATAAGTTAAGATTCTGGCTCTAACAATATGTATACTTGTCTTTAAAACATCAAATATGCCTTCACATTTCTGTCTAAATGTCCTCAGCTGATACTTTTCATGGTTTCTTTGATGGACACCATTAGATTCCCAGATAGAAGAGTTTCCTCTGGCAATATTCTGCTACAATGATTTATTCACTGAACTTGTTTTTAAAAGAGTAAAAGGTTCTCAAAGAAATGGACTCCTTGTTCCTTCCCGGCGATAGATTTTTAATGGCTTTCATAATTTGCTTAAAGATTTAATTATGCCAGCTACAGCTCTTAGGGTTGTAGAGCTACATCTCTTACTCCCTATTAATTACCCTCAGAGTAACTGTACCAAACTATTAGGGATGCTGGGAGAGCAATCCTTTTTCCTCTGTGGGTAGACCCGAGACTCATTATAATCATGCTACTATCCTGTGTGAACATTAGGTCTTCAACTGGGGTTTACAAAAAAGGAACAATAAAGATGAAAGCCAACAACAACAACTGATAACTTTTTTGAAGTGCTGTATATTTTCAAATCACAATAGTCTGTTGGCAACACCACATCTGTAGAGATTTCCATCACTATGGCACAAATATGATTGCTATTGTCGCATGGAAAGCTGAACAGTCACTAGAACTTGCTAGAATGAATCTCTGTGCCTATTCGTACATGCTCTTTGTCATCTGAATTTATTTCCACAACTGGGATAGTGGACATGTTAAATTGATGTCTCACCTCTCTCAATTTCAATGGACTTGACAGTTATATCATATAAAGGTGTCCAGTATAAAAGAACTTGGGTGTCAGATATTTTTAAGTGGTAAATTGAGCAATTTTCATTTGATAACCCCAGTAGTCAGAAGAGGTAGAGGTTGTTCTGTGAACAATAATATACTTGAACTACTCTCAGAAAGAAAAAATATTTCTATTTCACTCTTAAATCTTTAGAAATATTTAATAAAATAATAACGAAGGCCCGCAGCTCCCCTGAATAAACTGTTCCACCAATCAAATAAGCAAATAAATAAAAGACCATTTACAGCAAACTCACCTGGGGCACTAATTTCTGGGCTTCCTTCTATATTTCCGGAATATATGTTGCAAAGGTGAGGACCTAATGCCTACATCTTTAACAAGCTCCTATCGTCATTTTGTTGCACCCTAAATTCTGAAAACCACTGGCTAAATATTTGGCAGAAATTAATGCTATAATTTAAACTGTTCTAATAATAATCACAAGATTTTAGATTCGTTAGAACTCATCATTATAGCTGCCCTTCTATGTCTTTACTGCCAGGCTAGTCTTCCCGGTCTTCAGGTCTCCCATTTGGGTAAGAGCAGCATGAAGTTTGGAGGTTTTGCTTCCCTTCCCAGCACACTTTACTCGTTCTGAATCCTGTTCCTCAGAACCCTCCTTTCCTCAAAGCAATGGTGTTTATAGTCCCAGAACCAACAAAGCCAGCTCACCAGGAACTTGTTGGAAATGCAAATTATGAAGCCCCTCTGCAGACCTTCCAAACCAGAAACTCTGGAGGTGGGGCAGAGCAGCCTTTGTCTTCCAGGTGATTGTGATGCGCGCTGACGTTTGAGCAGGACTGCTACAGAGCTGCCAAATTAGTGGGAGAAAACATATTAATGTATATGAATTCCAGATATCATCTCTCATAAAACATTTGCATTTTAATAGAGGTCTTTCGCACTGCGGGAAACAGCAAGGGATTAGTGTGGAGGAGTTCAGGGGCCACAGTTGCCACTCTGAATCACGGAGGCCTTTCCAAACTACAGCTTTTACGCAACAGTGACTTTGTTCTGTGCTTGAAAACTAGATCTAGAGAAGTAGGTCTCCAACACTTGTTTACATTGATATCACCTGGGGTGTTTTGGTTTTGATTCTGTTTTAACCATAAAATAATTTAATTAATGGGGCCAGGGTTACCCTGGTGCATTTAATGTGTAATCAGGCTTGAGTAGCTCTAGCCTTGGCCAGTGGGTCTCAAACTTTAGCCTGCATCAGAATCACCTGAAGGGCCTGTTACAAGTCAGTGGGCTGGACCAACCCACAGAGGTTCTAAGTCCAGGATGGGCTGAGAATTTGCACCTCTAAAAACTGTGTCGCTGCTGGTTCTGGGAGCACATTCTGAGAATCACTGCAGAGATCCCTGCTATCAGATAAATTTGCCAGAAGCAGAGCAAGGCTAGAGGATTTAAAATGCAGTCAGGGTATTGATTAAGTTCATACATTGTGAGTTGTCTCATCCCTTCCTACAACAACTATTACCTGTGCTTCTCCACTCCCTCTTTCTCTTTTTCTGTTCTTCAGCCAAACTTTCTATGAACACAGCAAATACTGACATCCAAAGGAAATTCAATTTCATACTATAACACTTCACTTTTTCCATGGTGACTTATGTAAGACCTTCACTTTTAAAAGGGAAAGAGGCCCTGGAAAGCAAAACACATCCTATCAAGTACAAAATCCAAGTGGTCAAAAGGATTTGCATTACTCAGAGGAGACCACTCCAGGTTTTCACTGGATCAAATGACTCTTTTATTTCAAATTCTAATTGGGTTGATAATCTGATTTCTTGGTTTGCAGCAGATTAAAATCAGAAAATTGCAGGGTGGGTAACTGATAAAGGAAACAATAAATGAAAGCTAACAGTTTAAAAGAAGAGACAGAAAAAGTGATAAAAAGCAAACAAGAATTTAAAAGGTGAAAAAAATGAAGATACATATTTGAATGTCCCCTAACAGTAACACTGAATTCCTAATAAAAACAGAACAGTAACCAGAGGGGTAGTGGGAGGGGATAATGGGGGAAAAGGGTGAAGGGTCTTCAGAACAACTATAAAGGACACATGGACAAAACCAAGACGGGGGTGGAATCAGGGGAGGGAGGTGGGGATGGCTGGGGTTGGGGGAAAGTGGGGAGGAAAGGAAGAAAACTGTACTTGAACAACAATAAAAATTTTTTAAAAACAGGTGCATCAATGCAAAGTTAAAGAGCAGGATGGAAGGGCATTCAGGTGGGAACTGCTCAAGGGCAAGGAGAATAACCACAAATCATTGAATGCATATATGTAATATTGGTCAGGCACTGTTTTGGTGCTCTTCCAATGAGATAACAATCTAATTCTCATAGCATTCCCATGCAAGAGTCACAATTATCTTTATAATCACTTTAGTGATAAAGAAAATAAAGCATGGAGAGATGAAGTAATTGGCCTAACATCACGTGACTGAAAGTACAAAAAAGAATATTTGAACCTTTGATAGCTGTGCCCAAGACTGAGAATTTGACCACTCCTCTACACCTGTCCTATCACAAAAGTGTCTGTGTGTGTGTGGGGGGGGGGGGGGTGCTGGGGACTGAGTGAAGAAGGGCTAATTACTGTTTTCTATTACATCTACATATATGTATATCTACATACACATATATGTTTAAAGATAGTGAAAGGACACTTGGACAATGTAAAGCTCTTTAATTATTGATCAATTCGTCTTTATCTTATGCTTTCAGCAATTCTACACCCAGGAAAATAAATCATTTCCAAAAATGTTTTCATTTTTGAATGTTGACAAGAATTTTTGAAAGTGGAATTCAAAACTATTGCAAAAGCAAATGAAAAGATAGCTTGCTTTTTTTTTTTTTTTTTTTTTTTTTTTTTGGCAGTGGAGCCATCTTGATCCAAATAGAATACATAGCCATTGTGCTTGTCAGCCAACAGCATGCAGACTCCATGGGAAATAAAATAACCATCCAAAGAACACAGGCTTCTGTTTGTTGAATTAAAAGAACAGTGCTATTAGCTCTATGGCAGAGAGAATGAATAAACATTTGGTCCTTGCTCTAATACTGAGACTGTGGAAAGCCACTGACAAAGCATACAGCATTTCTAACAATACATTTTTAAACTTTTGTTTGGCAAGTTAAATGTGAACATTCTGATCATCAGGACAAAATATTTCAGTTAGTTTCAAAAAAGTACAATTAATTAGTAAGTTAAGAATTCTGACAATTCCTTAAATTTCCTGGAATACTCTCCAAGACTAGATGATTTTCAATGCATATGGGTAAGAAAAGTCATTTTGGGGGAAGGTATGTTTATTTAAGAGCTTTTATTTATTTAAATATTATTTATTTTTATTTTATTTATTTATTCATTTAAGGTGCTTTTATTTATTTCTATATGAGAATTCTTAAGGGATTGAAAAGAGAAACAAGAGTTGGATTGTCTTAGTTTAACCTATGGTTCAGATTTCTCTGAAGGTCCTCAAATCTATCCATGTTTGTAATTTATCTCACTGTCCAAGTGAATGACACTAATCTTTTTGATTAATTAGACTTTAAATAAACACTTATTGCCATTTTTGTGAAAATAAACCCTTGATTTTTCTATTGAGAAGGGGAGACACTTCTTGGGAAATTATTCTGCTCAAAGTTTTATCTGCCATACTCTAGGGTTAAAGTACTTTTTCAAGGGCTGTAGCAAATCTAAAAATGTTTTCCAGAGAAAAATTTGTGCTGTCCCTACAGGGCACTCCTTTTCAGTGGTGGAGGGATTTCTTTCTATGTGAATATAGGGCCTCAGCTTCTCATCTTATTAACATCTTACTGTCATTCACCTCTACCTAATGTTCTGCTCTTCAAAACATATGAAGCTGCATTAGGCTAGTGTCAAATAATATTAGCAAGTCAGAAATTGCAATGATTTTAAACTGATACCACATTAATTTCTAACTAAAACTTGCTAGATATAAGAGAGCCTAAGAAATACTCTTATCTTCAGTTCTAATCTTTTATCACATAACAATCATAAGAAGCCTACATATATCACTTCACTGAATTAATTTCTCATATAATAATTCATCTTCCCTTAAAATACAGGTGGCAAACACAAGGCCTGCAGGCCAAATCCGGCCCTCCACCTTGTTTTATCCTGCAGGGCACCTTGCTTCTACCCTGCAGCAGCGTCAAGCTCTTGCTTAACTGTTAAGGAGTAGTCAGATTTGTACAGTCCTAACATCACATTCAGCCCTTTGAAGGCAACCGAGAGGCTGATGTGGCCCCCGGTGAAAATGGGTTTGACACCCTGCCTTAAAAGCTCTGACCTTGAATTTACCCAATCTCCTTATTAAAAAGAAATCCCATAGCAATCACTTCTATATTTACTTTAAAATTACTAGAGAGAGACATACAGTCATTGCTTCTTTTGTATTGTTCTTCAATTTATTGCATTTGAAAGATGCTGCATTTTTTAGAAACTGAAGGCAAGACCTTCTACCATCACAACATTTACTACTCGTATTGCCACACCCGCTTCCTTGTGGTGGTCTGGGACCGAACCAGCAGTGTCTCTGAGGCATCCCTGTCCTCTGTACCTGATACATAAAACCCAGGATGGTAGATATGCCCTTAAAATGTTTTTCATTGGGAAATTGAAGTCTTCCCATGCTTCTCATTTTGTCACAGTCACTAGGAAACTCAGAGGTGAAACTATTGCCTACTGATGGCAAACATTTCAGACTTCATGGCAGAAAGACTGACTTATGTCCTTGACATTGATCTAATTTGTGTTATTAATTCCTGAAGTATATGTCTTAAGTCTTCTCAAAATTGTTTTTTGGGGGGAGAAAAAGAGCACACAAAATCAGCATTTTTATTTTTTATTTAACGTGATATGTAGGATTTTTAAAAGAAGTTTTTTGAATGTTTAGTTATTTTAGCTGTTTTGATGGACCTTGAAAAATGCATTTTTTTCTGTTATATTTATTTTTTTACTCACAGAGTATAATCAATAAATCAGCCCTCACTATCAATCTCCAAAATATATAGCTATATTTCACTTTCAAACTAAACATCTCCTGTGATGAATTACAGTCATTAGCAAGATGATTGTCTCTGCAGAAACTTCAGACCACTTGGAAATGACTGAGCAACTGACAGGAGAGGTGGAGGGGGCACAGGAGTCTCTTTCCAATTACTTTCTGGTTCTCAAAGGTAAATATTTCTAAACCTATGCAGCTCTGCTTGACACTCCATCAAAACAAATTTTAAAAATGTTTCTAACATTTTGTTGCTGCTATTATACTTTCAAATGAAGAGAGAGAAAAGTTTTCTCTCCATTCCATGCTTTCCCCAAACCCAGGCAGGATACCCCTCTCCCGTCTCATGTGTGGATAGATGGGAGACTGCCAGCCTTCAAATGTCAGTGCCAAGAAAGATGCCTTTTACACCTATTAGTTTTATTTTATGGAAAAGCTGTCTTATCCACATTTAGGTTTTAATTACTCCAATGGCCAGAGTCTTAGGGGGTATACAAAGTTACATGCTGTCTTATGAAACCCCTAGAGCCAAGAGTAATAAAATGAACAACAAGATTTTCTATACTGGCCTCGATTAGACCTCAGGATCTCTGGCTATACAAGTGGGGTGGGGCAATGTATGGAATATGCACAAGCTTTAAGGTCTCTTCTGCTTAGAATTAATTCATTCTCCCTAATTTCTTTTAAACTCTTTCCCCGTGAATCTCTAGTTGTTCTCGGACTTTCCAGAGAAGCAATTCAAATCACTTCAATGACCTGCAACTGAATCTAACAGTCTGCTGTGTTTTATTCAATCTTACTCAATTTGATCATTTTCCATACATGGCACAGGGTTGCCAGATGGACAGATCATATCCAAAGGCCCTGCCAAGGTTTGGAGGCCCGGCTGTTCTCTTACAGTGTCCAGGCTTTCGACCAGTGTTAGCCTCTCCTGTGATCTCTTAGATAAAAATTATTTATCAGGGCCTCTCTCCCACCTGTCAGCATCTTCTATCTTACTCTCCCTTTTTATACTCTACCTTTTTATACTCCCTTTACCCTTCTGCCAACCTAACGAAAGTTATAATACTCTTCAATGTCATGAAAATTTATTTCAAATAAAATCTTTGAAAGTCTGCACGTGCCTGTGTGATATAAGAATATAAAATTCTGAAAGGTAAGTATAAAAATCCTCAGTTATGGGAATGGGAAAGTCAAAGGTAAACTTTTTTTTATCGATTTATGTCTAACTTTATCTCTATATTGGTAAATACATTTTTGCATTTTTCTTTTTATTCTTTTGGGTATTTTTATGAAGATATAATTAACATACAACATTATATTAGTTTCAGGTACACAACATAATGATTTGATATTTGTAATATATATTGTAAAGTGACGACCACAAGAGCTAACATCTAGTTAACATCTGTGACCATAAAATAGTCTTGCTATTTCAATCCCAAAATTCAGCACTGGAAGGATCAAAGGCAGTGGGAATTTTCTGACACATTCACATATTTATGTTAATACTATAAATATACTCATGGTACTATTTCTCTAAGTATGGTGTTGAAGGAAAGGGGGAAAGTTTATGGGGGGGTGTATCGTGAAAAAAAAAAAAATGACACATGGCAAGATAATGTAACTGCCATAAAAAGACGTGAAGGAAGTACACTATGGAAGACCGAGGAAGAGAAAGGTCACTTCTGACCAGAAATTTGTTAGGGAAGAATAGTACTTGAGATGATTCTTCAGGGAGAGATAGAATAGGCCTAAATATGTAACAGGCAAAGAGAATCAGAAGGAATGCATTTCAAAATTGTCCCGTGATTCAGAAAGACTAGGAAACAGACCCTGCCGTCCTTATCATTACAGGATTAGTGTTTTTCAAGGAGAGAAAGGATTTGGGGTTACAGAATTTGAGTCCAATGTCTTAGACTAGTACTATGGCATTAGTAATAATTAGTACTAAAAATAAATTTTCATAGGTGTGATATATGTCTATGGAAAAATTTGTACAAACTGCAAAGCTCTTGTTTTAGGAATTGTAGTAAACTTATTTGGGATGCCCAGGAGTAGCATTCATTTTCAGAACAAAACATCCATCTCGATCCCACACTTGGAAAGAAGCTCACTTGTCTTCTCAGCTCTAGAACTCAATGAGGATCGATTGAGAGTGAGAAGACTGTGACTTGTCCTCTGGCCAGGACACACAGCAGTGAACACTGAGTAATTCATGCCTGAAAGGAAATACGAAAGAGAAAATAAGGCAAACTACCCTGCCTCTCAGTTCCGATTTCTAGGTTGTCTGCTTCTGGCAACCTCCTTAACTGATTCTCTGGATCCCCCCAAATCTTCCTGAATTTTCCATCCTTCATGGAATTCTTGATTTGAATTTGTTGCCAGCCTGAAAAGCCATAGCCCTCATTTCTTTCCCAGTGCCCCCTGATCCAGTCTGACTCACTCACCAACTGCCAGCCTCCTTCCACTAATTTAAGATTTCTAGATATTACCCTTCATCAACTATGCTGTGTGATAGTTTCCTTTACAACCATGTTCGAAATGCAGTTAGCTATCATTCTCTTAAAAACCTGATCTGTGGAATCTGAAAAGTCTCTGTTTGCATAGACTCTAGGTGCAATTGCATTATATATTTCATACAAGATAAAAAGAATTATGCAAGTACACTTTCCAAGTCCATTATCAATCTCCATTTTAAAGTAAAATAAATCAAGCAAGATCACAAATGTTAGGTCACTTAAGTAAGGAAAAATTTGAACTATCAAAATGACAACTGCTGGTTTGGCAATGCCAAATTAACAGGAAGTTCAATTCAAGACTTTAGAAGCAAGAGATGTTCAGCAGGTTGGAAGGAAATTAATTAAAAACTGGAAGGAATATCTTGTGGTAAAATTAGAGGAACCAGCTAATACCAAAGGCCTGAATAGGAAATAGAATCAAGATGATTATAAAAGCAGATGACTTTTTGGCGTGGTTCATCTGCTATTAATGAGCTACGTAAACTCATCTGTTATGTCTCCACTGAATCAATTCAAGAGCAGGTCTCATTGGCCCTTCTGAACCCTATAGCTAGAGACATCTTTCTAAATGCAGACCAGATCATGCCACTTGCTGGCTTAAAGCCCGTAAGTGGTACTTCATCACTCCCAGGCCCGAAGCCCAGATTAATTAATCTGGTCCACAAACTCTTCCTGAAATGGTACATGCCTCTCTCTTATACCTCATCTCACTACATCTCCAAATCTTCTCTTAAACCCTTTCTCCTAACATACACTTTTTATATTAAAGAATCCATGGTAAAAAAAAGTTCTAAATCCAAATCCTGTTTCTTCCGGGTAGTACCTAACTTTCCACAAGTAACCGAACTCACTCTAAAATGCACTTTCTTAACTTTAAAACTGGGCCCAACGTGATAATAACTACTATGGGTGTTTTGAGGGGAGAATTAAAAGATAACATAAATGGCCTAAGTGTTCAATAGATATCAGTTATTGCTATGCCCTCTAGCCAACAACAGCCATACAAAATCTGTAGTTATTGAACAATCCACAAACTAACACATGCGGGCACTGACCTGTTCTCTGCATTACTAGTACATTTTGACCCTTAGCCTAGGATCTACCTACTTGAGGAAGACCTCCTCCATGTCTCTTAAGTGAAAGAAGATGCCCAGTTTTGTCTTCACAAACTTGCTCTTTAGACAGCGTATCCCAATTTGACCCCTGTGGGGAACAACCAGAAATCGTTCGCACGTGTGCCTCTCCCTATATCTAATATAAGCTCCTCGGGGCGGGTTGCTTGTCCTGCCTCTGCATCGCCCCAGTGCCTCTTGACTGCTAAGTTCTTAGTATGCTCAGAAAGCAGATACCAACAATGATTTAGCTGTAAAATAGAGACAGGAAGTAGGTCTGAAATCCAAGTGTCTTTCTCCTCATCCCTCTGGAATTTATTATATTTAAATGAAGATTCCACTAATGCATGTGTGTTTCACAGCCCAGAAGCTACAGGGAATTCACGGTCCATATGTGCTGGCAGAGACCATAACTACTCCACGTCTTACTGGTCTAGGTAGTGCAAATTAGAAGTAGACTTTGTGGAGCAAGAGTCTTAATAACTCAAGGGGAGAAAAGCAATGTAAAAAGAATCTCATAGGGCCACCCTTTACAAGCCAGGATATGACTAACATGGCAGAGAAATTCCTAAGTTTCATACTACTTCTGCCTTTCCTTATCAGCAAGTCAGAATGTGAATTTAGTAGCTACAAAAATTAATTTCACTGCATTCACCTTTACAGCTTTAGAGCTAAAACCTTATGACCTCAATATTCAAATTAATGGAAATTTAAATCCCCAAGTGCAGTTTTGATCTGCTCTGAGCATTAGCTGCACATTCAAATTCTGGTGGTATTCTTGAGGAGTACATGACCCTTTTAGAAGAAGGACTAAGGGTTAAATTTCAGGACACTGGAAGTTTGCAAAACATATGTTGACAAGCATTTGCTTATTATTTCTCAGAGGGAAAAAAAAGACAAAGGAGGGCAGGAAAGGGTGTAGATAATACATTTTCTATCTACGTAATGTGAGTAGGAGACATTATAGCAGAAAAGAGGCCAGTAACAGAAGCAGCACCATTGGCCCGGGGAAACAACATGATAAGAACAAACAGAAATCAGCAGCTGGTGAACAGAATGTGTCTGTACATGGGATGGGACAGGAGATGTCTGACGGACGGCAACTGGAGCTCATCTCTTCATCTTCCCCATGCCAACAAATGAGCTAGATTAACAAGACCAGGATTTTCAGGCCTGCCACTGCCTTAATCATTTGGGACAAAAAGATCGATTTAGGTTAAATGGATAGACTGCAACAATTTTCTTCTTTCACTACTCAAAGGCTGATAATATTTAAAATATTATTAGACCAATATTCATTCATTCATTCATTCATCTTACCAATATTTACTGAACACCTATTGATTGCCAGGCACTGTACTTGGCAGTGTAGACACAAAGATGAATAAAGGTATAATCCCTGTCTTCTAGTAGGTGAGTTTTGTAGAAAAGACAAAAATCAGTGAAATACAGTGTCACAGAAATATTACAGAAAGACAATGGAGTGCTGAGCAAGGGAGCAAATGATTATTAATAAATGGCTAGGGATAATATTTACATAGATTTCTTACCAGGTTCCTCTGGTTCCTCTAATAGCTGGTTCCTCTAATTTTACCACAAGATATTCCTTTCAGTTTTTAATTAATTTCCTTCGAACCTGCTGAACATCTCTTGCTTCTAGAGTCTTGAATTGAACTTCCTGTTAATTCGGCATTGCCAAACCAGCAGTTGTCATTTTGATAGTTTAGGAGGCCAGTCTTTCAGTCTTAACAGGTGAGTTGTTCTCAGCCTTTACATAATACAAAATAAGCCACGAGAGCAACTGTAGGAAAATATAAAACAAAACAAGAAACTAAATCCAAAAATCTTCTATTTCTCCCACATCTAACTTTCTGTGATTTCTGATTTGAATTCTCATCCTCTTCTTACATATTCACTCTTTTTCAGTTCCCCTGAGTTCTGAGGCACAAGAGTCACAGTCTTTACATGACATGTACATATATGTGTATGTATGTATATGGTATATATATGTATATGTGTGTGTTAGACTCATCAAAATAATCTAATGCCTTTTTGAAAAAACAAATGTAATTTCATATCAACTTTGACTCCAGCCTGCCCTACGTATATTTTATGCTCTTATGATGCTGGTCTATTACTTTCTAGTTATTCATGTGATATTATTTTGGCTCTCCAAACCCAACAATATGTGTTGAATAGAAGAACCATACTTTCAGTCCCTTTTTCAGCTTATCCAAAAGTTAGTTCAGTTCTATGTTCATTGTAGGAAACTAGTTAATGAATAAATAAATTTTAAGTGGAGAAGTGAATTATGAATAGAGTATATTAATAAACAAAGAAATATAGGGGGAAATAAAGGAAAAGAGATCCGGGACAACTTCTTTCTGAACAGTTGGCAGAATGGCCAGTAAAATAACTCTGAACACCTTCAATATATCCCTCATGAAAACCAGCCTTGAAAAGTTTTCTTCCTACACATCATAAGCTATGCCTTAAATATATTGCCTTCAGTTAAGCAAAGCTGTCACAAGGACTTCCCCACATGCATTTTCAAGAATATTCCCCTTTAACCACTTTTAGATGTCATCTGCCTTCAATATAATCACTAAAATGAAAAAAACACTGCTTTATACGTATCCAAACAGCATTGCATGTATATTACCAAAAATGCCCACAAAGAGATAAATTCAAAACATACAAATTACCATCCATACAACACTATATACTAATTGTATTCTAGGAAAAATATATATAACTCACATCACAAAGGTTTAGTTTCTCTAATACAGCTGCCTCCTTGACCAAAGATCACAGCCCCTTAAGGTGGTCCTTTCCACACATCCTCTCTGTTGTTGGGACCTGCAAGTGTTCCCGTCCTTTGCATTTCTGGTCTAGTGGTGGAAACCTGATCCCCTTACTAGCCCTGTGACATTATAGCATGCCTCTATATCCTGCCCATATTTTGTAAACAGTCCATGTATTTAATCTTTTTCAAATTACACATTGATCCACCAACTTCATGCTGGGCGCCTAAGGATACATTGATATCCACAAGAATTTCTAGTTGTAGCAAAATAGTACAACTTTAGTTGGGGGAAATTAAGCAATATCTATAAAAATTCTAAATATTAATATATTAGCTCACTGGTCCAGCATTTTCAAATCTAGATACTCATTACACACATATACACACACAACTATGATATTACAAAGTGACAAATATTCATTGTAGCTCTGTTTATAATATAAAATATTGGAAACCCTCTAAATATCTACAAATGGAAGACAGTCCTAAAATAGAATATTTTGTAGTCTCTAGAAGAATGAAACTCTTTATATATGACATGAAGTGATCTTCAAGGTATAATGTTAAAGAAAGTGTAGAACCATGTATTATTATGCTTCTATTTGTGTAAATTATGTGTGTGCATATACACACACACACATATATATATATATACATATATATAAACACATACACATATAGACACAATCACGATACCCACATATGCCTCTATATACTATATATGCATACACTATCAGGAAAAGCTTCATAAAGTGACTATTTACAGTGGATATATAGAGAGAAAGGAAACTCAACGGCTGAATGGCTGGAGGTGGTGTGGGAAGGGTCACAGATGAAAAACTCCTAATCTTTATTTTGGAATCTTTGAATTTTGTACTGTGTACATGTGTTACTTATTAATAAAATAACTGAAATTGAGTTTTGCCTGCAGAGTGCCTACATGGACTTCTTTAGTGTACATAGGGAAAAAAGAAAGCCATCAGATGAAGTCAGTGATCAACTTTAATTCAATTCAGGCTGTTTTAATAAGGAAAATCCCAGGGACTTAAAATATGAGCCTGTAGATAAGGGGTTGAAGTTGACTACTTGTGATGGGACTGTGGAAATGATTATACAATTATACAATTTCAAGTACAGCTCAGTATATACATGTGTTGATTCTATGTGCAGATCAGGAGTGAGGTAGGAAAGTAGGAACAAAAATTCTAATAGATGTGACCCTGAACTAGGAGATATTTGAAGTCTGGAAGATGGTCATTATTGCACAATCCAGGAAAAACCATCCATTCAAGGCAGGTAGCAGGCATTGAGTGGGCTGGTAGGTAAGACAGGTATGAGCATGGAGCAGTTAATTAGAGGGTCAGTTTTCCCAGGAGGAGGAGGAGGCTGGCATAAGAAAGGCAGTGTAGCAGAGTCCCAGAATTGAGCTGAATGACGTTTAGGCTCGAGATTAACCTAGCTGGGAAACGGAGCTAGAGCCTCTTATAGGTAGTACCTCAGAGACACACAGGTCCAACAGCTACGCCCTCTAATGGCAGTGAGACCATACTGCAGGCTCACTGCTTTTCGCTCTGTCTTGCGGAGAAAGCGCTCTGGAAGTGTTGGTTGGTTGAGCAAGGAACAAGAAAAACTGTGGTGGGACTGGGTCCAGAGGTAGGCTGAATCTATAATTTCAGCAAAACAATTGTAGGAGACAAAAATCCCTGAAATGTGTCTGCAGATGAGAACAGATGGGATGTAAGCTACACCTTGCAGTATGGCTAAGATTCAGATAAGGTAAGAGAAGCAGGCCGTTTTCCAGACCCAAGAATTAGTACGCGTATCATTGCTCACTACTCTGAGAAAGGTTTAGTCTATGTTGTAAAGACCTCATATTCTTAGTTTTTGAAATTTCTCTTTTCCTTGAATTTGTTTTGCACACTTTTATTTTTCTACATCTTAGGTACCATCAAGGGCCTAGTTAGAAAGACACTAGAGTACAATTTATTATTCTTGCAGCAGAAAACAAAATATTTTTTGCAGTTATGATAAAAACTAGGCATAGTTAGGGAAAGATAACACAACAAAAAGGTGCTGTATATAAAAAAAAAAACATTTTCCCCTCTGAGTTCTTTCTGTAAACCATTATAAACCTCCTTTAAGATTGTTTTTATGTCACTTTCTCCAAATCTTGAGAGGGTATACATAAATTTACCTAAGAAACACAAGGTTTAAAGTCACTAATGTTTTATGAATGGCCAAGAAATTAAATGTTTTCTCGAATAAAAGAATAAATCTAGGAGGTAAATTGAGATTACCACGTAATGCACTGGAAGATAAATTATATGCAAAGTCATGGAGGGAGCCACACCCACCTGACCACCGCAATTGGCGAATTGCGTGGTCCTTACTCCACCTTCTTGCTCCGGCTCCACAGGCACCAGTTTACAAAGATATGAATCAAATGCAATATCCAGAGTTTCTTTTTTATCCTCACCCAAGGACTTGCTTATTGATTTTAGAGAGAGGGGAAGGGAGGGAGAGAGGGAAAGAAACATCGATTGGTTGTCTTTCACACACTCCCCAACTGGGGGACCGAACCTACAACCTAGGCCCGTGCCCTGACCGGGGATGGAACCACGAACTTTTGGTTTGTGGGGTTTGTGAGATGACACCTAATCCACTGAGTCACCTTGGCCAGGGCTAATATTCAGTTTTAACACTTTAAATGAAGAGAAAGGACAAATACTCTTTTTTCCACATATAAACAGCATTTGCTGGTTTGTGAACAATTTTTTTGTTGTTGAAAACATTTCTTTATACCTGGAATTCTGGAACCTATCAATAAAGTAAAAGCAAAAGCAAGAAGGTCTCAGAGGAACTGTACTCAAAACATAGGCACTAAAAATAACCTTGGTGTCTTATCTTAGCCTTCTCCCTTTCATTTAGAGATACATCTAGAAAACCTGCTGCCTAAAAGGATGTAGCATTTCAAAACCTACCAGTGCTTCAGTAAAAACCACATCTTGATCTGTGAGTGCCACCTTTTTAAAAAAAAATTTTATAGGCTTATTTTCCTCATGACAGTTTCATTGCATTTGTTGGGTTGTAAACCATGTAAAGCTCAGCAATAAAATGACTGCAATCTGTACAAGTAATAGCAAGCATGTCTCATAAACAAGATAAGTTGTGCCTCGCCAATATCGCTACACTTCATAAATATGAACTCAAGTCTGTTTTGTGTTTTCTACATCAGTAGCATAGTTTTATTTTAATTAAACACAACATATAAAATATTCATTTATGAAACAAACATCATTGTTTTTAAAAGATTATATTAAATTGAATTATACTGCTCTTGCCATAAAGCCTCTGCACAAAAGAACCATCCTGAATTTTAAGTGGATTGATACAGTTCAAGTGTCCATCAATTAAAAACTATATTAGGAACACAGTAATGCTACCATGAATAAATGAGCTATTTATATTTCCTGATAATGTAAGTGCTTATATGAACTCATTCCAATTTCTAAACACTAGGCATTTCAGCTGTGCTAGTAATTAAGAAACTATAATATCTGCAGAGGAAAGGTAGATGCTGCCAGAGCTTGAATGTGTTTCAGTGTTTCACTTCATCAGTGACAAAATTTGTTGTCACATTTTATTAGATCTGATCCGGGTAACTTTGATAAGCCAAATGAAAAGCCCTCAAAGGTGGTTTCTATTCAAAACCTGACTGCATAAAGTAAAAGCACAGAACTAGCAATGAAGAGATATGAGTTTTGTTCTTAGCTCTGATGCTAACTAGCTATGAATCAATTGCCTCTTTGCAATCTCTAACTTGCTGATTTCACCATTGTCTCCCAAACAGAGGTGGAAGCAGGTTTTGTGGGTGGCCTCAACTGGGAGGCCTTTAAAGAAAAAGAGTTTGAAGTTACAAATACAAAAATAGGTACAAAAGTAAATATTTCCTTTGAATGAAAAAAGAAATCTCAATGAATAACTAGTCTTTTGAGATTTCTCTAAGTACGTTAGCAAACATGCCCACGTAGATGTGCCTCTGGTTTGCAGCCCTGCTTCCCTCACCACCGCTCCCACACATACTGTTCAACTTCCTGCTCTGCAGGGCCTAGTAAAGTGGGGCCCTGAAGTCACAGCCTCGTCAGCTTAACAGTGAACCTTCCACTGCTCCCAAACGACCAGAAATCCTTATCACTCGTTATGAGTCAGTCAGAAAGACTTTACTCAAATTCTACCTCTAGGATTCTCCTGTCTATCTGCTGCTGGAAGTTCAACGTACCCAAACAAACCCCATTGTTCCTCCTTCTAAAAACCCAAAGTGCTTGCAATCTACTTCACACACTGGATTGTTTACAAGCAGTACAAACTGTCTCAGAATCCACCACTGTCTCAAACACCGTCTTCTCAGTGAGAAGAAATCGAAGGCATGAACTTTCTTGTTAGGCTCCATTGTGACAATGGTAGTTTTTATGACCAAGTATTGTAGATGGTCTTAAAAGCTAGTTAGTTAAATTTCCCAACTAAAAGAAAAGCTCTTATGTATTAATGATATATAATATTTTAACTTAATTATCATCTTTCCAACTTACACCATTCAGGTACATTTCAATTTCTCATTTCTGTTAAGACTATAAATGCAAAACATCATCCTGAATTCAAATCATAGGAAATTGGAAAAGAACGAGTAATATTTTGTCTTATTTTACTATAATGAATATAGGCTCTTGTAGGTGCTAAAGGAACACTGCCTTTGACTATATACCTTTGAGAATAGCGGTTTCAAACACCCAGTCTCAGCTCTATTATAAAACCTGTTTACATACAAAACAATTAATACTTACTTCTTGTGAAAATGTGAAACTTTGCCAAGTCTTAAAGGTTCACCTTGGGTTAATATATTTCTTATGGAGGAAGTAGCAAGACCCAGGTGAAAAAGGAGAGACATGTAAGGAAAAGATTAAGCTTTCACAAACTATCACAAATTTAACCTCTCTACTAGAAAGGACATTCTCAATGCTTTAAAAAAACTGTATTATCAATGTGTTTGAAGAAAACTATGTGCTTATTTGTTTCTTTACTCATTTCATAGTTTTGTGGATGAAGCAAGTTTGTTCTTAAAATTACAAATACATGCAGTTTCTGCCTTTAAAGGACTGCCATAATTGATACTCAGCTCAGTTGCCAACATACAAGGCCTGTCCAGAAGGTATCCAGCCATGTAATATGAAAAACAGAGATATTTATAGAAGAAACATTGTTTATAGGACAATGATGCCCCAGTCCCCTTTGAAGTAAGCACTTGGGGACCTTACTCAGTTCTCCCAATCGCCATCAGCTGCTCAATCATATTTTCCTGAATGTCATCAAAGGTCTGAAATCTCTTCCCTTTCAAAGGTGATTTTAGTTTTGGGAAAAGCCAGAAATTTCATGGCACCAAATCTGGGCTATAGCAGGGCTGAGTCACCTGGGTGATTTGATGTTTCATCAAAAAACTGCACCAGATGTGATGCATGAGCAGGCACACTTGTGATGAAGTTGCCAATCACCAGTTGCCCGTAACTGCAGCCATTTTCATTGTATTGCATCTCTCAACTGACAAAGACCATTGAGGTACACATTAACTGCTAGGCCTAGAGGGGCATACTCATGATGGACAACACCTTCCCAATCAAAAAACACAGTTAACTTGTGGTCTTAATCTTGCTTCAACTTTGCCACAACTTCTTCTGGTGTGGAGAACCAGGCGCCTTCCATTGGGACAACTGGGCCTTTGTTTCTGGATAATAGCCATAGACCCACCATTCATCTCACGTTATGACCTTCTTGAGGAAATCTGGTTCATTAGTAGCAGTTTGAATCAAGTCATTAGCAGCTGCAGCATGATGTTCCTTCTGCTCTGGTAGCAGAAGCCATGGAATGAATTGTGCCACAATACATTTCATGCCAAGATCCTGCATCAAAATCTCAGACACAGTAGTTTATGGAATCCCCAGATCAGCTTCTAGTCCTTGCACTCTCAGTCACTGATCTTTGTTGATTGCAGCTTGTACACATTCAACATTCTCAGGTGTTCTACTTGTTGCAGGCCGTCCAGAACATAGATAGATCACTTTCCAAAGATTCTTGACCATCTTTGAAGTATTTGTGCCACACTTTTATTTTTACTGCACTCATTGCATCATCCCCAAAAACCTTCTGAGTCATCTGAATAGTTTCACTGAGGAATGCTCAAGCTTAATGCAAAATTTGATGCAGATTCATTGCTCTACTCGCTCAGTCATTTTAAATCCAAGAGCCACACAGTGCACATGCTGACTCAGTGGCATCTACTGTCCCCACTGACTAGTACAGTGAAGTCGTCATTGTCCATGCATGTGCACTCCAGTCCACTCTCCTTGGCTGCCAGGTTACATCAACATCTTGCAAACCATTCTCATTATATTAACAGTGGCTGGACTTTTTCTGGACAGACCTCATATCTTTCCCATTTTTTTGGTATGAGAGAAGGGTCCTTCAAGGAATAAACTGAAAGATGATGATGAAATAAAGATATACATAAATTTTTCTGGATTTGGCACAAGCAGAAAATGATTATGTGAAAAAGCAGCAAAAGAGAAAAGGAGATGGGAGAGTAGAAAAAAAGTCACGTCGCATGACAGAAATTGAATGCCCTATAAAATGCTGTAGATCAGTTAGAAATTCTTAGTGACAGGGACATCCCGAAGGATCTTTAATATCATGGCTGTTTACATTCAAATATTAAATTATTTACTTGATAGCGGCTATGATGTTATTTCCTCTACCCCTGCCATTCCTGCCCTCCATTGTACATACTTGCCAAAACTTCAGTAAAATCTATATAGGTATAGATAATTTGTCTAAATGCTTTTTTGGGCTGATCAGGGAAAAGGATCAACACTTCACATCTTAATTGGCATGGGGAAAAGAACAAGCTATTGGAAGTGAGAGCAAGTAAGAATGCAAGTTTAGCGGGAATAGAAACTGGAAATTGATTTGGTTGGAAAAATATATACAATTTAGAATTTAGAAATCTGGAGGAAGGCATTGTATCTAAACCATACAGAAAGTTGGGCAGGCTGTGTTCATCAGTGATGACCATGCCTATATCTCCTGTCTCATATGCTCTTCTTAAAAGGTCACATGACATTTCTCCATTGAGAGCACATGCTTTTGTTCCCTGTCTTTGAATATGAACCAAACTTAGTGGAAAAGTTTCCAACAAATAAAATGTGTCAGAAATGATCAATGTTACTCCCAAGGCTAGGTAACAAAACACAATGAAGTTTCTGCCTGTTTTTTTATTTCTTTTGAAGACACTTATCATTAGAATCCCACAACCATGGTAAGTGGAAGCCCAGGCCACATGGAGAAATGACAGATAAATGTCCCACCATCAGTGGCAGCTTAAGACTCAACTGACAGCCAAGATCAACCACCAGCCATATGTGTGAGCAAGCCTTCAGATAATTCCACCCCCCAGCCTGTGAGTACAACAGACCTTGACAAGGCAGAACAAAGATAAAGGTCCCCCACTGTGCCTTGTCCATATTCCTGACCCGCAGAATCCATGGACATAATATATGGTGGGTTTACACCACTAAGTTTTGAGGTCATGTTTTACACAGCCATAATACCTCAATTTGAGTACCATTACAATGTATTCTCTCTGGTCAGTCAAGCCTACTAATGAAGTCTTCTGCATCTCCATGAAGAAGAGATGAAGAAAAATGGAAGTGAAAGTGACCACAAAATGATGGAATAGTGGGCGTTAAAAAAATGTTAACATTGCATCTTGAAATGTGTTAATGATGTTAACAAAATGAAACCTGGAGGCGGCATAGATAGTGCAGGGTGGGTGAAGAGGTGGGAAGGAAGTCACAGTTTCATTTGTTTATTCAATTAACAAATAACTAAGAAAGAGAACCAAGAATTAGATTTATTTGCCTTCATCTGCTTCCTCTATGAAAACTAGTTTTCCAAGTGAAATTCGAAGGAATGTACTGACTAATTGGCTAACTTAGACATTTTAAAGTGTGTGTTTGTGTGTATACATAGAAAGAATTTACATCAGCCTAATGTACTTGTAAAATATAAAGGAGAGAAAAGACTGGGGAATAGATTAATAAAAAATATGAAAAGTTTATTAAAGGTTATAAATGTCTTACTATATAAAGGACAACACATTTTCACAGAATAATTTGTAATCCTAGAGAAAAATGGTTAAAGGATGCGAACACATAATTTATTACTTCAAATAGCAACAACACACGTATGCACAAAACTTACTCTCACTAATAAACAAAGAAAAGCACATAAAATAATGAGAATAAAAAAGCTGTCCCTAAGAAAGTAATATAGGATTGAGGGTGGGAAGTGGGGGTGCCTGGAGATGGGGGGAGAGGGTAATGGAGACAACTGTACTTGAACAACAATAAAAAAAGAGAGAAATATAAAATAATAATAAAGAAAATGCATGTATTAAAAAAAGAAAGTAATGTAGTGACAGGATAGCTCTCTCCTATAATAATGGGGAAATCAAAAAGGGCTCAACACCCCTAGAAAGCAAGTAATATGAAAGTATTCCTTAAACATGCCTATAACTCTTGGCAAGTAACAAAGCTTCTGGGAATCAATATGAAGAAGAAAAATATGTTCATTGAAGCATTTGGAAATATGGCTGTACTAAGCAGAAAGCTGGCAGGGCCAAGGGCCTCTCCCCAGTCCTTCCCCTGGTGCGGTGGGGATCACCCTGATGATTTGGGCCACAGCCTCAAAGCTGCTGTTCATGTGAGCAGCCTGGAGGCAAGAGTAGGATGATTGGGTTCAGAAACCCAAACTCTAAGAGAACAGCTATCTCCAAACACGAAAATTAATCTATAAAGGAATAAAGTCCCCCCAATAGGGCTTTTGTCTCTTCTCCTCTGTTCCAACGTTATTGGAATTGTTAATGATAATATGAATTTATAACAAAAAGCCCTCCAGTTTAACAATGAAAAGGAAGATTTTTTTCCCCTAAATATCATCCAGGAGGTGAGTGGGAAGATCCGAAGAGATCATACCCACCCAGATTTGAGAGAATATTTGGCTTGAATAAATCTCTTGTCTTTCAAGAATAAGTACCAAAGCACCAACCATATCAAGAGGGACCTCTAAAAAAATCAACAAAACAGAGAAAAAGGAAAAGTATTTTTTCTTATAAAATAAACTTTGGTGTTATAAAAGCATATATTCAATAAAGCAAATTTAGAAAATACAGGTAAACAAAAAAGTAAACTTCATCATCTCCCCTATGCCAGAAAAATATGTTAGTACAATACTTTTAAGAATGTCAAAAAAAAAAAAAAAGAATGTCGGAAGTCTTAAATTGACTAATTTCAAAAAAAGTGAAATTTGCCGTAGCCTGTATGGCTCAGTTGGTTGGAGCATCATCCTGTAACCAAAAGGTTGTTGGTTCTATTCCCGGTCAGGGCACCTAACTGGGTTGTAGGTTCAATCCCTTGCCTGGAAGCATACAATCTCTGGGCTGGGTGTGTACAGGAGGCAACCAATTGATGCTTCTCTCTTGCATCAGTGTTTCTCTCTCTCCCTTTCTCTCTCTATAAAAGCGATGAAAAATGTTCTTGGATAAGGATAAAAAATTTTTTTTAAAGAGTAAAATTGTATAAAGTATCAACATTGTATTTTTAAAAATTTAGAAAAAATATAGATTATCTGATACAGTAAGTAAACATAATGTAAAATATTTATAGATAAAAAAAGAAGTGACAACATCAGAAGATATGAAAACCAAAGTATAAAATATTTAAAATCTAAAAAAAGAGAAACAAATACTTAAAATGGAATTTAAGCACTAAAATTAGGCACAAGCATGCATAAAGTTTTCTCAGAAATACACAGCATCAAGTTGAAAACTTTTACACAATGCGAAGACAAAACAACCAAAAAGACTTCATAAAGATGCCAGAGGCTTCTGGCCAAGGTGGAGCAAAGGGGACCAGCTTTACCCTTTCACACGAAACATCAGCAATAACCACAACAAGCAAAACAAAAACCGACAAAATACATGGCGTACTGGTGTGCAAGTCCCTTTACATCAGGAATGAGGGGGGTGCGACATCCGAGCGATGGGACTCTCAGAGTACTACCACTGCCCAGTTTACTGTCCCGAGAACCTGTTCAAACTGCGGCACATGAGGGGAGGGGCAACCCCTGACCTGGGGAGATGGAGCTGAGAGTCCAAGGAAACCGCGCAGATAGAATCCACAAGGCAGAGGGCTGAAGAGGGGAGTGCTGCACATCGGGAAAATTCCAGAGACGCTCTAAGTACTCAACAGATTACTGATCAGTGTAAGTATGGGAAGAAACTACCAAAGGCTGGGGAGACAATCACCTGAAGTAACTAGAGGATCAGTACCTGACCAGGAATGGAGTCTATTACCAGTCAGTCTGGAAAAGTTCATGATTCACAGGAAGCCTGATTTTGTATGCAGAAGGGTCTTATCTCAATAGCAGGGATTAAACTTAAAATAACACTGCTTTGGCTCCAAAATAATGTTAAAAGCAATATTGGAAAGAATAAAAAATCTTTATGTAAGGAAAGACATCAAGAATATTTACAGGAATACAAAAATATAAGGTACGAAATGAGGTGAAATTCACAATATCTACCATCCAAACAAACAAATAAACAAACAAAGGATTGGGATGGAGACAGAGAAATACAACACATAATGAAGAAAAAAATCAATTGAGAACAATCCAGAACTGACACAGATCTTAGATTTAGTAGACAAAAATAATTTAAAATTATTATAAATATATTTAATTTGTTCAAAAGTTAAGCAGAGATCTAGAAAACACACATATAAACACACACATACACAAGCACACACACACACCAAACATGAACTTTTAGAGGTGAAAATTAAAATATGTAAGATCAAAAATACACTGGATAGGACTAAAGCAGACTAGATATCGCAGAAGTAGAGATAAGTGAATTTAAAGATGGAAATAGAAACTATCCAGACGAAACACAGAGGATAAAAGTGAATTTTTTTAATTAGCATAAGGGCACTGAGCTCCAGGACTTCAAGTGGCTTAATAGGCGCATTATCAGAGTCCTCAAAGATAAGAGACCAGGAGAGGGACAGAAAACAATGTTCCTCTAAGAAGGACATTTGCCCCGAATTTCCAAATTTGCTAAAAATTATAAACCCACGGACCCAAACAGCTTTAAAAAAATCCATGAATGAGAAATATGAAGATAACCACACACAGGTCCTAATTAAGGAAATTGCTCAAAGAACAGTAATAAAAAGAACATCTTAATTCTTCCTACCCATGAGCACGGTATACGCTTCCATTATTTCTATCTTCAATTTCTTTCTTCAATGTCTTATAATTTTCTGAGTACAGATATTTTACTTCCTTGGTTAAATTCATATCTAGGTATTTTATTTTTGATACATTTCTAAATGGGATTGTTTTCCTAGTTTCTCTTTATAATAGTTTGTTATTAATGTATAGATATGCAGCCAATTTCTCAATATTTATTTTGTATCCTGCTACTGTACTGAATTCATCTATCAGTTCTAGAATTTTTTTAGGTGGAATCTTTAGGGTTCTCTATATACAGTATTATGTCATCTGCAAGTAATAACAGCTCTACCTCTTCCTTTCCAGTTTGAATGCCTTTCATTTCCTCTTGCCTGATTGCTGAGGCCAGGACTTCCAGTACCATGTGAAATAAGAGTGGTGAAAGTGGACATCCCTGTATGGTTCCTGTTCATAAGCAAGGAAAACACTTTCAGTTTTTCCCCATTGAGTATGATGTTAGCTGTGCGTTTGACACGTATGTGCTTCATTATGTTGAGGTACAATCCCTCACCAATGGCAGTGGAGGCTCTTACTCCACCCTGTATTTGCTTTTCACTCTGAGAAGAGACCAATTTGCAGGCTGCCCTGTACCAACCTGGGCACAGATACATCATTCTGTGCTGGGTAGCCCAGTGAGGTCACAAAGATGCCCTTCAGGCTTAGCTCTTCCCAGCTGTCCCCATTTAACCCGTGGTACAGAAAGAACTCTAATCTTGGCTTTAGGATCTCACCAAAAAGCTCAGTGTATACTGGGTAAAGTGACTCTGAGCAAAGACAGTTAAACGGCCACCCAAGCCAGAGAAATCCCAAAGGAGGAGACATGGGCCAGCTGGACACAAGTGAGCATCATTGTGTGCTGAAGTGGGTCAGCTTGGCCAGCAAGTGGTCCTGGGAGCCCTGCCTGAGCCAAAAACAATACTACATGAGACACGAAAGCCCAGCCTTTAGCAGGACTTGCATCAATCATTACCTGCCCCCTCAATTCATATCTACAAAAATTCACATACAGTAAAATCCCTTTTTAATTGCAGAGATTCCTAGGAACAAAAGCTCATATACAATTTCCTCCCACTTGGTCTACATACTTGTTCTTTATATGCAGATATTGCATTGGAAAGAGGCTATTTGGCAAAAAGCCTGAAAAAATCCCTGACTTGTATTCTATCTGGACAAAGTGAAAACAAGAGAGCAAAAGCTAGAATAAAAGTGAGAGAGAACTCATATTAAAAAAGTTTCTCACCTTTAACTGGAACATAATAAATAGAAAAAAAAAAGGAAACAAAATATAACCAGAGACATTGAAGTTAAGAACAATCTAACAATGGACAGGGGGGAGTGGGGAGGGGACAGTGAGGAGAGGGGATGACAGGAACTACTATAAAGGACACATGTACAAAATCAAGGGGGAGGGTGGAAGTGGGGGAGGGATGGGGGTTTGGCTGGGGTGGGGTGGAGGGATGGGGAGAAAAGCCACACAACTGTAATTGAATAACAATAAAAAATTAAAATTAAAAAAAATAAAAAAATAAAAGTTAACTGACCAATTCAAAAAAAAAAAAGTTTCTCAGTGCTTTCAATTGTGATAATGATTTTTGGTATAAAAATGTGGTGCATGGTTGGAGAATTAGTTTGGCAATTGGAATCAGGGAATAAATCTATTCTGAAAATCAGGCAAGTAGAACCATAGCTGTTACAAAGTATTTTGATTATACAGTATTCATTCAAGTCTCTCCAACATGTAACATATTTACACTATCACACAATTACCCAGTGTACTAAGTGTGCTTGCCAACAACAAACAAATAAACAAAAAGAACTATTAAAGAAAAAAATTTAACAAAGAAATGTTCTTGCCTGAATATCTGTGCAATGGCGTGGAGCTAGACCATAAACATAAACCGTAAGCATTCATAAGTGATATTAAAATGACTTATAGTCTACTTACCAATAAAAATATTATTACTTATTTCCACAATCACAATGAAGCTAGATCAAATAATAATATTGGCAATATACTGTGGCGAAGGGCCAAAGAGAGATTAATTCCTTCATTAGATAATATCAAATAATAAAATATTTCAGACTTAAATTGTTTTTCCTTCATTAAATTAATGACTTTTCATCAGTGAATGAAAACAGCTTTTCCATTTCTAAAGTGCGCGATCATGGTTGAAGGGTTAAAATAACAAACCTATAATGTCATTTGGGATTTCCTGGTATCAACTTAAATTATGCTGATTACAAGGTTTATCAGTGCTCAGCACACACTAGGTACTGTGATAAATAAAATGAATCCCTTGCAATTGGATAGTTTCTTTGAAATTACAAAGCACATCCAAATACCACATCTCCCTAGATCTTCCTAACAACCTTATGGCATTATAAAATAAAAATAAACCCTTCACACTGCAATTGCATAAAGGTTTAAGTTCAAAAGCCAGTCTACAAAAGTATACCATTTATGACAGAAATATAAATAGTATCCACAAATTGGCAATTTTTCTAGGTGGTTGAAACTGTGACATATAAACTAACATACATAAGACTTTCTTAAAGTTAATGGTTAAAATGAAATAGCTGAGAACATGAATAAATTAAATAAATTATGCTGAGCTTCCATATTAAGCTTTAATGAATGCAAACATAGGCCTTCTCTCTCGTAATAAAGCTTGTTGATATTCCATACACTCAGTCATTCCATAGTCACGGAGTATGTGACCAAATTACATGCAAGAATGAACGGGACAGATCATACTCACTAAGATTATATTTTAACACACTTGAAAGACTGTACTTCAAGGCGCACATGAGATAAGGTGATTGCAAAATAACCATATTTTAGCAGAAAAAGTATATATGTTATGACATAAAAAAGAAATGTCTAAAAACCTACAAATTGATTTAAAAATAATGATTCGTTTGGTTCCAGGGTTTTAATGTCATTAGTGCTTTGTTTGGCTTCGATGCACGGTTGAAATGAGACCCAGAGCATACATTTTCTGGACTCTGAGTCCTTTGGCCTTCCTGCTTAGCCACCCCTACCTCCCATGGAATGTATTAAAAGGCATTATGAACACAATGTTCATCTTCAGAGCTATTATGTCTTTATTCAGAGAACTGAGATTTGATAATGCTTCCTATTTTGTTTCCTATAACCTTCTGGCAGTGCTGAGTATACTGTTGATTTTTTTCTCTTTTTTTGGCAGCAGCAGACCTTTATAAAATGGCATTTTTAAGCCAAAGATGACATCATTTTACAAAGTTTACCTTAGAGAACTCATTTCTTCAAATTATGAAAGAAGGAAATGTGGATTCGAAGTATTTCTCATCTCTACATAGCAGTCAATGATTCTGAAGCATTTTTAATTACATTATCTAAATTAATAATTTAGTAAAATATGACTTCAATTATGAAGAATGCACAATTTTAGGGGAGGTTAAAGAAATTGGGGTCCTTGCACTCTGTGTGGAAAAAAAGATGAAAAAGTATCTAATTCCTGTCTTCTATTCATAAAATATTTTTGGAAAGAAAAGAGAGTCTGTTCTCCTGCATCCTCACTGAAGAATGAAAAGCATGATAGCATTGGAATGAAGAATGAAACAGAATAATAGATTTAGCTTGTTTAGAAATTACATGACAGCAAACGCGTTGTGAAATTTCCATGTTGATTTCTTTAAAAAGGACTATTGAAACAGCATTTACAAAGTATTTACTCTTATTCCAGAGATTGTTATTATTGTAGTAGAGATTCAGATATGACCTTCCCCTCAAAGACTTCATAATCCAACACAGAAAACAGATGTCAAATGTCATCATTCCACAGAATAGTATCCTTAGCATATAATACATATACACAGTGCTGTAGAATACACAACAGGTGGCTATTAACTACAGTTAAAAAAATAATCTTCACTGAGGAGCTAACTTTAAATCCTGAAAAAAGAAAGATTCACCAGGTACAATAAAGCCTAAGAGTATTTGGATGGAGTTATAAAGGTTTGAGATTCAAAGAGAGAAAAGTGAGGCTGGAGTCATGTAACTTAGCAACCACAGAGTTGGATATAATGTTTCTATGGTTTTCCTCCAGGAAACTAGGAGAAAAACAAAAAAACTAATTCAGATGCTTTTCTTAGCCTGAAGCTTCTTTGCTTATCCTCTTCAGAATTTGTGCTTTCATTTACTTTTTAAATAATAATAAGAACTGGAAAAAATCTACCCCAGTGGTCTATAAATTATTATTCTTTTGTAAGGAATAGTTAATTCTGTTCAAAACACAGGCATATTGCTTTTAAAAATTAATAATGTTTCCAATAACACACACAAAGTTTCAATCATGAAAAATAAATGTGTTGGAGTTTCTCTAATGAAAAGCCCAGTGTTCTAAACATAAGTTAAAAATAAATTTATCGACCCTTTTTGATGTGTCCACTACCAAGTATCTGTTGACAGTGAACTTATGGCAGGAAATAACACCATTCTGAAAAAGTTAGAGGTTCTGTTTTTTATTTTAAATAGTATTTGCTGTTAGGCAGACATCATTTTTTCATTCAACACTGAGCTAATACATTTGTAAATGGTTTTATTTTAATTTTTACCACTTTGGTGGATTGGCTAAGCTTATATGTCCTGGTTAAAAAGAAGCATAAGCATGATCAACTATATAAATGTCTACATGAAATAAAAATTATTTATCTTCAATTTTTAAGCTGAACTGGATATCTCTATCTAAATAACTCAATTTATTTCTATGTAATTATTTCAAAACAATAATTCCTATTTAAAATACTTATTCTTTTATATGCTAGAACAAAACCAGATATTTTCAGTTTAATCTATGTGTGAACAAAATATTGGGAGAAACAAATAATCATTTCATCTGATAACTTCTATTACTTTAACTGATAACTTCCATATTCTATGTATCTCTTGCTGTTTAAAGGTGAGCTCTGAGCAAAACCTACACATTCTAAATTATGGAGTTACTATGTAAGCCTACAGTTAAAGCTACTCAATAACATCCTGACTAGAAAATAATACAAGTAATATAATTAATAATATTATATTAAGTATAATTATATATAATTATACACAATTATAGTATATTTAATTTAATTATATTTATATTTAATGTATATATAATTACACATAAATGTATGTTATTAATTATAATTATATATAATATAAAACATATATTATAATATAATTAATATAGAATAGACTAAAATATAGAATATAATCAGGGTTTAAAAAACTTTTGCTTATTTGAACTTTTATAGAGTAATAATATTCAAAGTTAAATTCAAATATTCTCAGTGCTTAGCACATTACCTGGCACTTAATGGGTGCTCAATAAATACTTGTTGAATGAATTAAAAGCTAATTCAGGTGGATCAACATTGCATTGCCCCTGTGGTTGAGTAGTCTGTTTTGCAAGGTAGTCCAAGAATCAATAGTAAAATAATTAGGATTTTAATAAACATGCAAATAAACTTTAAACACCTAAATTAAGCCCTGATTGGTATAGCTCAGTGGATTGAGTGCTGACCTGTGAACCAAAGGGTTGCTGTTTCGATTCCTAGTCAGGGCACATGCCTGGGTCCTGGGCCAGGTCCCCAGTAGGGGGTATGCAAGAGGTACACACACTGATGTTTCTCTCCCTCTCTTTCTCCCTCTTGTCCCCTCTCTCTAAAAATAAATAAATAAAAATCTTTTTTTTAAAGCCTAAATTAGGTTTTATGTTGGTTTCTCTGTCTCTAAAGTGTAGTGATACCTTGCTTTCTAAAATGAACCAACAAAAACATTTTTTTTTTTACCTCCAAAAGAGGTAAGTATTCTTTAGACATCAACACCACAGTTTAATGCATGGTATTGAATAAATGTGTTTTCCCAGTAATAGCCACAATTTCATCTCTCCTATTACAAATATTCATCCAACATGAGTATACTTTAGGCTGGTCAAAATCAACATCTCTATTAAACAGTATTTTTCTCCAGTCAATATTTTTCTTATTCAAACATTTACTTTCAGCAATCCTAAAACTTCAGAGATCTAAATATAGGCAACCTCAACTTGAAAAAATTCACAGCTAAAACTAACATATACTCCATGCCAATCTGTGCACCAGCTGTGGATTAAAATGTGCTGAAAAGCAGAACATTTTGTCTTTCTCAATGATCAAATAGTCTCTTACAGCATATACAGCTCTCCATTAATGAGGGGAGGATGCTGTGGCAGGAGGGGGAAAGAATCTGGGTAATTTTGTTTGAGGTATCTGGAGGTAATGAAATCCACTTAATTCATAGTAGTTAAGTGATTCTTTAAACAGAAAATGGTGTGAGTATTAAATAGATGTGGAGAGAACAGTGGTAACTGAGTTGGGTTGTTGGAAGGAGAGTATCTTTCTGACCTTTCCAAATTACTTACAGATTTTCTTCCTGTATATTTTCTGACAAGCACTTAAAAATATCTGTCCAAATGAGGTTGTATTTTCAGAGACTGTAAAAATCCCTTGTAACTGCAGAGTTCTAAGAGAAAGATGACCAATTTAGTATAGGGGCAAGGATTAGCCAAGGAGTTCATTTAATTATTTAAAGTCTCTTGAGGGGAGAGAACTGAGGGAAGAGAAGCCAGGACCCAGGTGCTGAGTCATTCCCCATAATGCAGGAGCAATTACTCTCAGGCAGACCACTCCTCTCAGAATGACATCAGCATGAGGAGAAGCAATAGCCCGTCCACAAGAATCACTCTGCCCTGCTCTGTGGTGCTTAAGCCTGACACTGATCATAGATTGATTACATTAACAACTGATCAGATTAATGATTAATTATTTTAACATCTAAGGCAAAAAATACAAAGAAAGTGCCAAAATGGGAAGACAAAGAAACAGACCCCAAATGAAAGAGCAAGAGAATTTTCCAGAAGAACTAAATGCAATGGAGGCAAGCAATGTATTAGATAGAGAGTAGAGTAATAGTCCTGGCTATTGTAGGTCAGTGGATTGAGCGAGGGTTGCGAACCAAATGGTCACTGATTCAATTCCCCATCAGGGCACATGCCTAGGTTGCTGGCCAGGTCCCCAGTGGGGGCCACGTGAGAGGCAACCACACACTGATGTGTCTCTCCCTTTCTTTCTCTCTCTTTTTCTTTCCCCACTCTCTGAAAATAAACAAAAACAATCTTTAGAGTAATGATTATAAGGATACTCAACAGTATGAATAAAGGCATAGAAACCATAAAAAAGGATCAGTCAGATATAAAGAATGCAATATCTGAAATAAATAATAACTGGAAGGAACAAACAGTAGATTAGATGAAGCACAGGATTGAATTAGTGTTTTGGAAGGCAAGAATGTAGAAAAATACAATCAGTAGAGCAACAAAAAGAAAAAAGAATTTTTAAAAAATGAGAGCTTAAGAAACATCTTAGACAACATGAAGCATAACAACATCCATATCATGGGAATCCCAGAAGGAGAAGAAAATAACCAAGGGGATGGGAAACTATTTGAAGAAATAATAACTGAAAACTTCCCTAATCTGGGGAAGGAAAAAGTTGCACAAGTCCAGGAAGCTGAGAGAGTCCCAAACAAGCTGGACCCAAAGAGGCCTACACTGAGACACATCATAATTAAAATGACAAGGCTTAAAGACTAGGAGAGAATTCTAACAGCCGCAAGAGAAAAGCAGGGAGTTACCTACAATGGAGTACCAATTAGGCTGGCATCGGATTACTCATCAGAAACATTTCCAGTCAGAAGGGGGTGGTGTGAAATATTAAAGGTGGTGAAAAGCAAGGACCTACAACCAAAGCTACTTTACCCAGCAAGGCTATCATTTAAAATTGAAAGAGAAATAAGAAGCTTCCCAGACAAGAAAAAGCTAAAAGAGTTTGTTAACACCAAACCATTATTGCAACAAATGTTAAAGGGCTTGCTTTAAGAAGAAGAAAAAGAGAAAGGAAAAAAAAAAAAAGAGGAAAACAGTCTAACAATAAAATGGCACTACAAACGTATCTATCAATAATCACCTTAAATGTAAATGGTTTAGATGCCCTGACCAAAGGACAGAGGGTAGCTGAATGGATAAGAAAACAAGACCCGTATATACGCTGTCTCCAAGAGAGCCACCTCAGATCAAAAGATACACACAGACTAAAAGTAAAGGGCTGGAAAAATATTTCATGCAAATGGAAAGAAAAAAAAAGCTGGGGTAGCAGTACTTATATATGACTAAATAGACTTTAGAACCAAAGGCATAGTAAGAGACGAGAAGGACACTACCAAATGATAAAGGGAACAATCTAACAATAGGATACAACCCTGGTAAACATTTACACACCCAACACAGGAGCACCTAAATATGTAAAGCAAATCTTGGCGGATAAAAAAGGAGAGATCGAGAGAAATACAGTCAGTTGAGGATTTTAACACCCCATTAACTTCCATGGATCTTCCAGGAAAGAAAATCTTCCAGGCAGAAAATCGACAAGGATACAGCGGCCTTAACATACTAGATCAAATGGATTTTGTTGATATCTTCAGAGTGTTTTACCCCAAAGCAGCAGAATATACATACTTTTCAAGTGCATGTGGAATGTTTTCTAGGGTTACCATGTGCTAGGACACAAACAAGTCTCAAGAAATTTAAGATGACTGGAATCTAATAAAGTATGTTCTCTGACCACAATGCTATGAAACTAGAAATCAATCACAGGAACACTGAAAAACACACAAACACATGGAAGCTAAATAACATGTTATTAAACAATGAGTGGATCAACAATGAGATCAAGAAAGAAATCAAAAGATACTTTGGAACAAATGAAAATGAGGACACAACAATCCAAAATCTGTGGGACACTGGGAAACCAATCCTAAGAGGAAAATTCATAGCACTGCAGGCCTATCTCAAAAAAGAAGAAACAGATCAAATAAACAATCTAACTTCACACTTAAAGGAATTTGAAAAGGAACAACAAACAAAGCACGCAGTGAGTAGAAAGAAGGAAATAATAAAGATTAGAGGAGAAACAAATGAAGCAATCTAAAAAAAATGATACAAAAAAATCAAGGATGAATCCATGAGATGGTTCTTTGAAAAGATAAACAAGATCGACAAACCTTTAACCTGACTCATCAAGAAAAAAAGAGAAAGGGTCCAAAAATATAAAATTAGAAATAGAAAAAGAAAAATAATAACTGACACCAAAGAAATACAAAAAATTGTAAGAAAATATTATGAACAATTATATGCCTACAAACTGGACACCCTGAATGAAATAGATAAATTCCTAGAAACATACAATCTTCCAAAAATAAATCAGGAAGAATCAGAGAATCTGAATAGACAGATTACACTTAATGAAGTTAAAGCAGTCATCAAAAAACTTTCAACAAACACTAGGTCTGGATCAGATGCCTTCACAGAAGAATGTTACCAAACATTGTGAGAAGAACTAACACCTCTTCTCAAACTATTTCATAAAATACAAGAGGAGGGAAGATTCCTAAACTCATTTTATGAGGCCAGTATCATCCTAATTTCAAAACCAGATAAAGACACTACAAAGAAAGAAAATTATAGGCCAATAACACTGATGAATATAGATGCTAAAATGCTCAAGAAAATATAAGCAAACTGAATACAGCAATGCATCAAAAAGATCACACACCATGATCAAGTGGGAGTTACTCTTTGAATGCAAGGATGGCACAACATTCGCAAATCAATAAATGTGATTCACCACATAAACAAAATGAAGGATAAAAGCCACAAGATCGTATCATTAGATGCAGAAAAAACATTTGATAACATCCAGCACTCATTTCTGATAAAAACCATCAGCAAAGTAGGAATAGAGGGAGCATATCTAAACATATAAAGGCCATATGTGATAAACCCCCTGCCAGCATCATACTCAATGGGCAAAAATTATGAGCATTCCCCTTAAGATTGGAAACAAGACAGGAATGTCTGCTTTCACCACTCTTATTCAACATAGTACTGGAAGTCCTAGCCACAGCAATCAGACAAGAGGAAGAAATAAAAAACATCCAGATTGGAAAGGGAGAAGTAAAATTGTCTTTATTTGAAGATGACATGATACTGTACATTGAGTACCCCAAAGATTCCACCAAGAAACTACTAGAACTGATAAATGAATTCAGCAAAATACAGCAGGATACAAAATTAGTATTGAGAAATCAGTTTTATTTTTATATGTCAGTAATGAACTAACAGAAATGGAAATTAAGTAAACAATTCCATTCACAGTTGCTTCAAAAATAATAAAATACCTAGGAATAAACCTAACCAAGGATGTAAAAGACCTGTACTTGGAAAATTATAAGGTACTGAAGAAATAAATTGAAGGAGGTATAAGTAAGTGGAAGCAGATACTGTGTTCATGGATATGAAAAATTAACATCATTAAAATGTCCATACTACCCAAAGTCATCTATAGATTCAATGCAATTCCTATCAAGATTCCAATGTTGTATTTCACAGAACCAGAACAAACATTTCAAAAATTTGTATGGCACCACAAAAGGCCCCACAGAGCAACAATGATCCTGAGAAAGAAGAACAAAGTTGGAGAAATCATCCTACTTAATATCAGACTACACTGTAAGGCCATAGTAATCCAAACAGCTGGTACTGGCAAAAAAAAACAGACTCATAGATCAATGGAACAGAACAGAGAGTCCATAAATAAACACACACCTTCATAGTCCATTAATTTTCTACAGAGGAAGCAAGCACATACAATGGGTTAAAGATGGTTATTCCATAAATGCTGTTGGGAAAATTGGACAGATACATACAGAAAAATGAAATTAGACCACATCCTTACACCACACACAAGATTAATTCAAAATGGATCAAGGACTTAAATGTTAGACCCCAAACCATTAAAATCCTAGAATACATAGGCAGCAAAATCTTAGACATTGCTGGTAGAAATATTTTATCAGATATATCTCCCCAGGCCAGGGAAACAAAAGAAAAAATAAAAAAATGGGACTTCATCAAACTAAAAAGTTTTTGCACATCAAGGGAAATCATCAACAAAATAAAAAGACAACCCACAGAATTGGAGAATATATTCGCCAACATATCTAATAAGGTGTAAATATCCAAAATTTATAAGAACTTACAAAACTGAACACCAAAACAGCAAACAACCCAATTAAAAAATGGGCGAAGGATGTGAATAGACATTTCTCCAAAGAGGACACACAGACAGCCAATAGACATATGATAAGATGCTCAATGTCACTAATCATCAGAGAAATGCAAATGAAAACCACAATGAGACACCATCTCACACCTGTCAGAATGGCTGTCATCAATAAATCAACAAACAAGTGCTGGTTATGATGTGGAGAAAGGGGATCTCTTTTGCACTGTTGGTGGGAATGCAGACTGGTGCAGCCACTGTGGAAAGCAGTATGGAGATACCTCAAAAAATTAAAAATAGATCTGCCTTTTGACTCAGCAATTCTACTTCTGGGAATATATCTGAAGGAACCCACAACTCCAATTTGAAAGAACGTAAGCACCCCTATGTTCACTGCAGCATTATTTACAATCACCAAGATATGGAAGCAGCCCAAGTGTCCATCAATAGATGAGTGGATAAAACAACTATAGGACATTTACACAATGGAATTCTACTTGGCTGTAAAAAAGGAGAAAATTTTACCCTTTGCAACAGTATCAGTGGACCTGGAGAACATTTTGCTAAGTGAAATAAGCCAGTCAGAGAAAGACAAATAACAAATGATTTCACTCATATGTGGAATGTAATGAACAAACTGAACTAACAAGCAAAACAGAGACAGACTCATAGATGGAGAACAGATGAAAGCTAGTGGGTGATGGTTAGGGGTAAAGGGATTGAATGAAAAGGAAAAAAACTCTCAAAAAATGCAAATGCATTTTTATATCAATGTAATATTTACCAAGATGAATTCTTCTAATACTTGTAGCATAAAATTGTTCAACCTTTTTCCAGAATTCCATATATCACAAATTCTTTGCTTATTCATTCATTTTAAATGGCCTCAGAAACTGTACAGGGATTATCTGGCACAGGATGTTTTACTTAAAGAGATCAGATGTTAATCTGACCTACTTAATAGATCAATGAACCACAGCATTGACTGCAACTTCCTGATGAATAATTCCCCAGTATTTTGCAAACTGGTAATATTTTAGCAGAGACTTTGTCTAGTGGCAGAACTATTTGTTTTACTTATTTAGCTCCCCCAAATATATATTCCGTTGTCTATAAAGATAAAGTGCATATATGTTCATTGGGTTGCTAAATTTGGAATAATTATTCACTGACAGTCAAAAATGAAAATCTTACACTAAATTAAAAATATTACAGAAAAATATTTGTATGTATATATGTGTATACATATATCATTACATTAAAATACATAGAAACTTTATATTTAGATATTATCTTAATGAAAAAATGACAAATGTAAAGAAATGACAAATGTACGGTTTAAGTAACACACCTACATTTAAAATACACAGTTTAGAAAAGCAGAACTATGAAAAATCAGAGCAATTTTAGTAATATCATTCTTATATTTAAGCAGGATTTTATACTTTTAAAAACACAGTAACTGTTTTTAAAAGTATAATTATTATCTTACTGTGAACATTACAACTACCCTTTGAGATACAAAAAACATCCAGATACCGTTATTTTTAATTTCTACATCAGGAGACATAGAAATAATTGATTTTCACAAATTAAAACTGATCTCATAGGGTTTTTAAAAAATTTTTTATAACTTCAAACTGATGCACGCACACACACATATCCACTAAATGAAGATGACAGAGCCAAATAAAAACAGACTCCAACTTATAATGTATATCAAAAGGATATAAAAGCAAAAAACCTGATATATGTATTAACATAAAATGGCAATCAGTTCAACTAAAGTCGAAGCATGGGAAAAAGCAATGTCTTTCTCTCATCTTAAAAAAAATAAAAACCTAATCAGAAATCACCCAAACAAGGCCACGCCAAGGAAGTTAAGAGCAGTACAGTATAGGTTAAGGCCTACTTATTTACAAACTACAACCAGACTATTTCAATTGACCTTTTAGATATAATCAGAGACTTTGTCACTGAATTTCACAGTTTTTTTCCCAGACAACTTGCACCATTCTCTATCCTTGACAAACTTGCAAAACACTAGCGTATTAAACACACCATGTCATAGGTACCATTGATGCTTCCATTTACGCCAGTCCTCTGATGAAGAGAGTACGTAACACTCATCTTAATGAAATCATATCAATAAAAAATCTAACTTCATTTGACACTGAAAATCAAAACTGTTCCCAACTACATAGTTACATTTTTTAATTAATTTTTAAACATTAGGCATTGCACCTAAGCAAAAATGAAAAGCTAACATTGATTTCAGAGAAACTGCTTTGACAAAGAACTGGCCAAATGTCGAGCTCAGTTAGTTAGCAGCCTACGTTATCTGAGGTGATGAAAGTCTCACTTGCCCTCGCATGTTTCTATCTTTTAGCGAGCACCTCATGGTGACTTCAACGCTTACTCAACCTACGATCCTGAAGGTCACCCAAGAAATGTCAATATTATCAGCATCCGAATTAACACATCTAACACATCTAGTCCTTATCAGCTATCAACACCTCAACTTGGATTCAAGTAATCAGTTACCTTGCAAGGACCTGAGAGAATAGAATATAGGACTTGGGCATTTTAATTAGGAGAAAAATGTTACAGACAGACTAATTTATGAGGTAGAAAGTATAGATATAATAGGGGAAATGAGAGTGAGGGGCAACCAGAGGTGACAGAAAGGGACTAAACATGAGAGAAACAGATTATTCTGTCTCTGCCTTTTCCAGCTTCATGAAAAACTGCAGGTCTAGGCTCCTCCTTGGATAAAAACCAGCCATTGCAGTCTTCTCAATAAACCAATAGATACAATCTTTTATTTCTCAGATTTTCACCACACACTAACATCATCTCCACCACACATTTGAAAACGTATGGAGTTGCCATGGAACTCTTAAAAGGGTTTCCACTTCAGCCTCTCTGACACCTGATGTAGCGGTGATCAGGAGGACTTTGCCAAAGTCTGACACCAGCCTTAGTTTCTCTGCGGAATTCTTTGAAGCTCAGGCCTATTATGTCCACTACCACTGACTGCTGGGGAAAGAGAAAAAAGGAAGCAAGAAGTCTGACCTGTGAGCATAAAGGCAGGGTCTTAGGTGAGCAGCATGTAACTGGTTCCTCCTGGCCAGGGGAGGCACCATAGACAATAGTTCAGACACATCCAAGAAATGTACTCTAGTGGACAAGAAATAGAAACATGAGAACAGTTGCCTGCACAATCTGACTTATTTATTCTGCTAAACAGGAGTCTTTCTCCTGTTTTTAAAAATTTTTCCCCGTACATGCTTTCTCTTTTTCTGTAAGTAATGTTAACTAGAGAAGATTTGTTATATAACACCTGAGATTCTACCACCTGGAGATAATCACTAATAACACCTTCCTCTATTTCTTCCCAATCTGTTTTTTTCATCTACATTTAGAGTTGTATATTAAAAAGAGAGAGCGAGAGAAAGCAATTTGCCTCATATGTTACATATAGTTCTACAACCATTCTTATTGCTCAGTTATTTGTTATGAATAATTTCCCAGTCATCCAAATTCTGTAACATGATTTGAAGTCCACACGGACAGTTTGGGTGAATAATTTACCACGTCTGGGTACTAATGGCTTATAGGAACTCACAGGCAAACTGACATTGACTAGTTTTTACCAGACTTCTCCTTCAAACATTGGAACATTCTTGATCCTCGCTTTTTGCTAAGATGCACTACTCCTGGGTCCAGTCCCCAGGATGGCACCATCACCATCTGCCTTTGAGTATTTCACAGCCTACACCTCCTTCATGTCTGAGATTGGACCTAGGTGGAAAGAGAAACATCTGTGTCTTGGACTGACAGGCCCCCTGGGCCATAGTCAACTCCTCCTGCAGCCCCACTTATTCCGCCCCACCGCATCCTGTTTTCCGCCCTGCTTGTCCTTGTGGGCAAGACGCCAGCACATCGTCTTTCTGAGCCTGTTTCTATGATGAGAAGCATACAGAGGCCTGCTGAGAAAAACAAACGTCATGTATTGTTTTGCCTGGTGATCCCTACAAGGGTATGTGGATTTGGGTCTGGCAGTACCTGAAGTAGATCTTCTCACAATGGCAGAGGATCTTCATTGCAATTCTGTCATATTCATTCAACAATTACTTTTATTATAAATCTTATTTTTAATTTTGTGTCTCCACCCCCGGCCCTGCCCTAGGCTCCAAGGTAGGCCCTCTAACTCTTGCGGCTCGACATCCGACACTGGTATGTTGTCTACAAAGGGTTTAGCACAGGTTCCCCAGGAGCATGTATTGCCTGACGAACAAGGGGGTGGCACCCTTTCCAGCCACCCAGTGTCCGGGGAGGAGGGCATCTCCGCTCCAATACCGGTCGGGGAGCACACACATTACACGTGCTGTGCTGTACAGGGCGCCCACCTAGGGTGTCACGGCGTGCTGTCAGATGCCAATCAAAGCTCCCTAGTGCCGCCCATTCGACAATTCCCTATCGACCGCTAACTATGTGCCAGTCTCTGTGTGACATGATCCTGGTCTTTTGGGAACCTACATTCAGTAAAGAGACTGAAAATATAAAGAAAACCAGAAAAGCATAATAATTACAAGCATAAAAACTGCTATCAGGGAACCACAAAATAGGTTAAGATAAAGAATAGTTAGGGGGCCAATTTTAAAGAGTGCAGTCAGAAAACATGATTATCCCCAAGGATGTTTCCAGCACATTGGGGTCCTTTCCCCAGAATCTCAAAGAACTAAATTATTCGTCTTACAATTGTCTGCATCACCTTCTGCATTATGGTCTAGGATTCTTAGGACTTTGCCATTTCCGTCTCACACATCCCTCAGCCCCACCAATGCCCAGGCTTTATTCCTTCTCATCAAAATATGTCTACTGCAGCCTCACTCAAAGTGCTTCAATACCCGTAATGAATGAGTTAAAAAAGGATTAAACATTATAAAATGCGTTTTTCTTTCCAGACTGCAGCAGTTCAATGCATAAATTATCTTCTTGATTCTGGCAACTGCAAAGATGTTTGAAATAAGAAAACAGAAAATGCCACTGAGAAATGTGTCTCTTTGTTTGTTTGGGGAAAAAGCTTCCCATCAGTGGTGGCAGAGTAGTTTAAGTCAGCCAAACCTTGGGACTGAATTCCAGCTCTGCCTCTTGCTTAGTGTGGTGACCTGAGGTGAATTATTTAACCACACTGAGCCTTGATTTCTCACTTATAAAGTGAGAATACAGTACAACTTGCAACAGCATTCTAAGAGCTAGAAATAATATATGAAAAGCATTTAGCACAGTGCCCTCACACGGTGACACTTGATACATAGCAATTGTCATCAGTATCTCACAACTTGTGATATATGAATTGCCATGTCCAAGCTATTTGTATACTATTCTCATATATTGCCCATCATGCTCAGAGGGGTTAAATAGCTTGCCCAGAATTAGAATCAAGGTGAGGATTTATCTCCAAAACTCTGGTCTTAACTGTATTTGAGCCCTGGAAAGGACTTCCATGCAGAATACCATCTTAACAGATTCTGTAAGCAGTGTTTCAGGCGTAAGGCCATTTAAAGAAACACTTGGCAGATGGAATTTTACTTGGTGCCAGGATGTGCCTTAAAATGAAGAACCATGGCAAAGGGAGGGCTGGTAGCACTGACTTGCCTGCAACTGCCATAACTCAGGCACATGTGAGTTCCAGGAGAGCAAGAAGGATAAGGAAGGTGGGATCCAACAGATGAGGGGCTGGTGAGAGGAATCTACTGTAAGGAGTCCCAAAGGAACACCAATATGTAACAAACACCCCTGAAGGAACCTAATTCAGAGCACATTTTATATATTTTTTTACTTTTTATGGTGGGAAAACATTTTATTTCAAAATATTTATCTAAAATGGTAATGCGTTAACCAACAGTCTGGACTGTACACAGATTAGGAATTTTGTCTTGCTTTAACCATGAGATTAAGCTCCAGCCAGAAGTTGAGAGCAGGGCCATGGCAAATCAAAGCCTTTGGGCTGAGCCAACGTGGGGGCAGAAAAGGGAAGGGGCATAAGGATTCACAGCCTCACAAGGAATATTCCTGGGGCTTTGGTCATAGGTTTCTTGGCAGCAGAGATATTAGGGGAGCAGCAGGCCATGACTAGATCAACTGTTCACCTGAGAGTCTTCATTCTAAGCTCCAACAGACGGAGGGACTCAGGCATTTGCCATAGTTCCTTATTTATTCAAGAATGCTTCAGAAAAGGCAGGAGATTGAGTCCACTTTGAAGACTTGACTGCACATATCCAAAATTGTTGTGTAAAATAAGAGTAAGGAAAACGAGGACTAAATTGTCTTTTACTCAGCATAGATGGACATACTTAGAAATGGACTTCCAACCAGGAGTGTAACCTGTACAGTCACTATTAGTCTAGTACTAAGTAGAGAGATAATCTCTGGAAAGGTCTTTCAGCAAAAAATTATTATACACAAGTAATATTGGCTGAGGGTTCATTCTCTGCAGCACAATATACTGAACCCCAGAGATTAAGAAAAGAATAGGGGACAGTTCATATTAGAGTTTAAAGTTGATATAATAAATTCTCAATCGTATAAATCTTTCTTGAGTATTGAGAATTTAGATATTAGTAGAATTACAGCAGAAAATTAGTTAGAGCTGGAATATAGTGAATCTTGCACTGACCAATTGTAAAGCACTGACTTTAAAGTCAAGCACTGACTTTAAGATGCTCAACGGATATGCCCTCTGACATATGCAAATACTCCGAAGGTGATGCAAGCCCCAGAGGATAAGGGGGTGAGTATGCTTGACAAGGTGTGCAAGAATTGCATGGCTAAGTGTGCTGGGGTGGGGGTTCAAGGGAGCAAAAATAGAACCAACTGTCTTTCTACAATGTTAAGAAAGAGAGCAAACTGATTAGATAGAATATCATGAATTTGAAATATTAACTCACCTTTGAAAATGAGTATATTTTCCATCCATATACTTGTTTCCCTAGAAACTTTTGCCTACTATTCCTTTTCCCATGATTGACTATGGTTTTTAAAGTTCTTTGATATAGGGGACCACCCAGGTCATCCCTCCCAGGGAGGACCCATTTTGATCACATGATCACAATAATAGTGTCACCTATGAAAACAGCTGCTGTTACAGTGATAGTAAAAAGTCTACCAATAATGTCATTAACAATACCGCTACTGTCACTGCTATACTCCTACTATTGTTATTATTACTATTATTACTACCATTATTCTCTACTATTATCAGCCGCCAGAAAGCATCTTTCACGTGCCAAGCACTATACTTGGCCCATTAAACACATTCTCTCCTTTATTTAATAGCAATACAATATAGGTAATATCGCGCTCATGTAACAGTTAAGGTTAGGTGTTTGGCCAAAACCATTCAACTATTCAATGTTTAAACCAGATTCCAACCCAGATCTTAGAGATTTCAAAATCCATGTTCTATTTCACCATGCCATCCCCCTATGGAAAACTTTCCTAAAATGCTCATTTTAATTGCATTTTTATTTTAATATATTATGTTTATAAAGACAACTCACTTTAAAATTATTTTTATTTAAATATATTTAGAAACTTACAGAAAATGTATGAGACAAAACCTTTTTTTCTGTCACTTAAGAGTAATTTGTCAACCTGATGCCCCACCATCCTATATCTGTACTTCTTACCAACAAGAGTATCTCCTATATAAACAATGAAGCAATCAATATAATGACATTAACAATGACACATTACTATCATTCAATCCTTAGAGCTCATCCAATTTTTACTAATTGTCCCTATAATGTCTTTTACAGAAAAATGAATTAGTTCGGAATTACATGTTGCACTTAATCTCTATTATTCTTCACACTGGAATTGCTTCTCCATCCTTGCTTGACTTTTAGGACCTTGATGTTTTTGCAAAGTTAGAAACCAGTTATTCTGTAAAATGTCCCTCAGTTGAGGTTTGTCCGTTTCCTCATGATTAGAGTCAGGTTAATTTTTTTATGAGAACATCACAAGAGTGATGCCGTGTTTTCCTAATTGCATCCTATCAGGTGGTACACCATTTTGATTTACCCCATGATTGATGAAGTTTACTTTGATTATTATTGATTAAGGTAATGTCTGCCAAGCTTTTCCTCTGTAAAGTATATCTTCCCAATCCCCTTGTAATTAATATTTTGTAGGGAGATATTTTTAAACCATGTATATTTCCTATTTTTCTTGAAACTTTTAAGTTATTCATGATTTCCTAAGTTGTTGAATAAGTAATATTCTATTGATGTCATTATTCATTTTGATGCTAAATGTACTCCTTATTTATCCAGTGACGACTCTTCAAACCGGTTTTCTGGAGCTTTTTGACATGACCTCACTGTTCAGTGACCTTTGTGTTGGTTTGTTTCTGGAACAAGAAAGATTTTCTAGACTGATATATTCTTAGCCTCAGTTCTAGAATCAACCATTTCTCCAAGAAGCCTTGGTATATCTTTCAGTAGAGAATGGCATTAAGAAGCCACGATCTGGGCACTAGATCTGCTTATTGTTGCTAAGGTTTCACTGTTCTCCGATCCATCTCAGTAGATAGACAGAACTAGAGAAGGTATTTTTGAGTGTGTGAACATACTAAATTCACTTCTATGTTTATTTATTTTTACATATCTAAACACATTGAAAACTTCAGTGTTCATTCCAGATTTGGTCCTTTCCATGTTTGTAACCCTCTTCTGATACCTGGATCCTGTTATCTTTAACGTAGTTATTTTTTCAATCTCCTGTATTAAACGAGGCCCCTGTCTCTAGTCTTGGACAGATGCCCGCCTCACCTCACTTAGGCTCTGGCTCGTGCTAGGCTGCTCCCCATGGCTATGCTGAAGCCACCTCCACACTCTTAATCTCCAATATGCCCAGTACAGCAACTTATTCAAATATAAATGAAGAAACATGTTGATAACTTTAAATATCTATGATCTACATTTTCTTTTTTAGTACTTTAGGGAAAGTTGATTTAAGTAGTTTTAGTTTCTATTAAAGAACAATTCTGCACTCTGATACATATCCAATTATATTAGTCTGGGGCAGGGGTTGGCCCTATGGCCCAAATTCTGCCTATAGAATAGCCCAGCAAACTTAGAAAGGTGAATGGTTTCTACATTTTTAAAGAGTTGTTTTAAAAAAATGTAACAGAGACCATATGTGACCCAGAAAACCTTAAGTATGTACTATCTTGTTCTTTAGAGAAAAGTTTGCTAAACCTAGTCTGGGGCATCTGCCCGCTCTGCCAGCTTGGCTGACTCGTTGACCCAGAGGTAGTGATACAAAGTGAAGTCAGTTTGTGAGCTGCTTTCGGCCTCAAGGGCTCTAAATAAATTGCAAGAGACCATTGAAATTTCCATCTTACCAAAAACAGAGATAATGAATAACTTGGGAAATCATCAGTGAGAACAGCATAGTGCTAAGGGTAAAATCTAAGTCACCCACTCCTTTTTTAGATTAAATATGCTGAGCTCCATTAGCCTCTGATTTGCATGACCATTAGCAGAAGGCTGGCCTCCAACACTATTTATTTCAATCAACATCCTCTTATGTAAACTCCTCATGCTTAATTATAGGAGTTTGTACAACTACAGAATTAATTGATTATAAACCCTAATTCAAATTCAACATTAGGCCCCTTTTGAACTAAAGTATGATTGATTGCAAGAATTGCAGAACCTTGGAAGTAGAGTATTTCTAAAGAACAGGGTCATTATTTCTGCATTACATGCCAAATATTAACAGAGTGGGAGGTACAAATTGACACCTTTGGACTAGTGTAGTATCCACTTATTAATGAACCTCGCATATTTGATTACCACTTTGTATTAGGAAACCATAAGCCTAGTTTCATACAGGCAAAACTGCAATTTCTGGATGAAGAAAAGAAAATCCCATTTGGGTTAATACAAGAAAAAGAGAAATGTCTAGAAACAGTCCAAAGTCCAAGTAATAAAGACATGCCTGACACAATTTCTCTTTTCACGAATAAAAGAGAAAGAAAAGCCATGCGCGGCATTGTTTATCAATTTAAGTGCATCAATTCTATTTTCCACATATTGTGATTTTCTTGCCTTAAAAAAATCAGTCTCTCCTTTCAAAGGGAGGTTTTGAATAGCTGCAGTCTATTCCCTGTATTTTCCTTTCTTACTGAAGCAATGCCCCTAGACAGTTAGTTACATAAAGGAAAGGTAAGTGAAGGGTGAAAAGAAACAACAAAATATAAACAATTTTAACGGTGCCATGAATTTATATTCCACTATTAGTTTATAATCTCACTTAACAGCTTGGGCTGCAATGTGAGTTGCAGTGCAATGTTGGTACTAATTGCCTTGAACAATTCGGGTTTTATCACTCTCCAGGGCCTCGCTGGAGCTGGGCTGCTGGAAGCCATATTCGGTACTTCAGAACCCACAGCATGATGATTCCCAAGGCTGCAGACTGCACCGTGACCTGGAGCTGCTTGATTGGGTAAGCTGGGAAAGCCAAAATAAAAGGAGAGCTTGCAGAGCATTCATCAGTCCAAGGAACCAACTGGTGTTTAGTGTATTCCATACACACAAAGACTGAAATCTTACCTAGGTTCATGGATTATTGTTTTATGTGCCATTCTTTTAACAAAGTTAGAGAGATCTTTCATTGCAGGTTTTGTTTTCTTTGGGTCAAGAAAGAAATTCTGAAGCTGCTGATGACTTGAAATAGGTCCTGGAGAAAATAAAATGAGAAAAAAACATATAATATATATAATACCTCACTCCACTGCCTGGTCTGCGCAGTAACATTGAGCACGGCTGTCACTCTGAAGACATATTAGCTCATTTAGGTAATTAGTGTGAGCAGCATGTTTCCCTACTTATTCCATTCAATTACAGGGTTCTCACTTTGTCATTACTGGAGTGTCTTAATGTGACTTGTAATTAGTGTAATTACAATCCAATGTTAATTATATCTGCCACTTAGACATAATTTTATATAGTAATGGTCTCTAATCTCAATAACCTTATTATGTTGTTTATTCAAACAGGAATTAAGTCTTCTTTCATGCGTCAAATATGGAGATTACAAAAAAGTACTGCTTGTGCATTTTGGTAGTTACGACAAGGGAATATCTGAAATAGGATAATCATGTTTGAGACAATGTCTGCATGTGCAAACAATTACAACAGTCCCTCCCTCTTTCCAGAAATATGCCTCTGTATCTCCAAATAACTGTGTACAGAGGCAGTTTGAGCTTTGACTTGCTCACGCATTCTGGGAATAAGTGACGTATATACATCTAAAAGAAGCCTATTATAGTGGTTCACTTCATTAGTATATCAAATACACTCATCACTGACCATTTAATGGACCACTTCTCTGAGTAACTAACCAATGTATACAATGTAATAATGTCACCTCACATTTGAAGAGCACATTACCCTTTAAAGTGCTTTTAAATATATTATTTCAGTTAATCCTGAAAACAACTCTGTGGGAATGGAAATGGCAAGCATCAGATCAATTGAACAGATTGAAAAAAATAAATAAATAAAGAGCATTGGCCAGGTTCACTTAGCAAGAGTAGAGCTGCTAATCAAAAGGCAATTGAGCAGAGCAGTTAATAGGATGGGCTCCAGAGTCAGAGTCCTAGATTTTGTATTCCAGCAACTCCACTTAGAAGTTCAACACCCTTGAGCAAATTACTTAACCCCTCTATCCCTCAGCATCCTTTTCTGCAAAACAGTAATAACAGCAGTCTCTGTCTACTCCAGAGAGTGGTTACAAGGATTAAATAGGCAATAGAGAAAAAGCCTAAAACGGTTCTTGGCACAAACAGAAAACTGAATAAATATCAGCAGCTATTATTGTTACTCAAAATAGCACTCTCATTTCTTGATTTGTGTCCTGAAGGTTTTTTTTCCCCATAAACCACATCACCCCCTTATAGATTTTCTTATGCTTATTACTAATTAAAAATTTGATCTATACATTGCATGGTTTTGTGTATGTGTGGTAAGTTCATTTACAAATAGATGACCCTGCTCCATGACTATTTACTAAAGCTAAAATAAAGAATCTTTTAACCAATTCGTCTGTTATAAGAAGGCAATACTTTGAAGTTCCTTGGGAAAAGATTCAGTGATTTTATAGCTTGATACCAGCACCAATAACTGCATACTTCCTGACATACACCAGTGCATCTCGTTACTATGTAGTATTCCATGAATGCTGGAAAACAGAACAGGGCCAAGTGCAATAGCATGTGCAAAGTATTCTTTATACTACAACTTACAAAAATGTTAGTGATTTGTTTCGTTTTGGTTTTTATTTAATGAATCTCAGTATTCATATGTTTAAAAGAAGTATTAAGTCAGAATGTAACACAATTTACAAATTTCCTGTTGAGCTTCTCTGTTCCCTTTAAGCTTGGGTTCTTTTTCTAATTTTCCAAAAACAATAGGTTGCATACCAAGTTTTGAAATGACTTGGCCTCTTTGGACATATAAGTCCTTCTCCGATGAAGCCAGCAAAAATGGGTATTCCCACAATCTATTCAGCAATAAACAAGAGGATGGTTTTGCTGCTGATTTCTCTAAGTTAACACAACAACAACATCAACAAGGAAGCAGCACATTTCTGGCTACGGATTTTTAGACCATTTTTAAAGTTCTGAGATAGAGGAATATTGGCTCTTGAAGTGTGCTCTAAGCTCAGAGGAGACCTGGGCCTGCTGGCATTTATAACAGAGAAACAGAAATAGTTGGGAAATCTTTGGAATGCGTGCTGCTGCCAGAGAACTGGTCATTAAATATTAACTTTCAGCTCTTCTGACTTTTTGTTTTATTCATAATTATTTACATGCAGAGTTGGGACAATTTTGCCAACTAACAAAATACACGGAAAGATGTCAATTTCTTTATCTTTCAGTTCTTTTGATAACTGCAATGCCCAGGTTTAGACATGAAGCTTCAGTTATGGGTGCAGATGACTTTTTCCCTCCAGACCATCCTTTGCAAGGAGGCATCAGGCTTTAATGTTCTCAGCTGCACAAAGGCTTCAGCCACTTCAAACTGCACATGGGTTAAGAGCTCCGAACCCCTCCAGTCTGCTGACCGTGCTTCAGAGTAGACGATGATGTCCTCCAGGCTGCTTCTCCTCAGACCCCAGTGTCCTCCGCTATTGTCTGGAAGCATGCCCCTGAAATGTTATCCATAAGTAGTTGAAGAGGCAGAGGCAATATTCTTATCAAGAAACTCCCATATTGGTGACATGGAAGGAAATGTTTTTGGAATCTTGACACACTTCCATTCTTGGTTCCAGAATTGTCTGTTACTTTGCACTAGTCACTTGACCACCTTGGATCTTACTTCCTTTCCCCATCTGAAATGAGCTTTCCACCCAATCATTTTTCAAATATTCCATGAGGACAAAATACAAAATTAACTCACATTTATTGAATACTTTATATAACTAGAAATAAGTATGAGTTACTAATAATGATGATAATTTTATAGCTGTGGGAGTTGTCTGAGAAGTTAAAGTGATGTTTGTTTAAAATGAGGACAAGAGCTTGGAATGTTTTTATAAGTAGACATTTGTGTGTGTGTGTGCTTATTTATTTATTTTCTGTATAAGTAGACATTTTAATAATAGGTATAGTAGAGCTTTGGAATGAAACAGTACTGTGTTCAGACTTGGGCTTCACTGCTTCCCAGTTGTATGACCTTGGGCTAGTTACTCAACCTCATTAAGACATAGTCTCTTTCTTTACCCATAACATAGTGACAATAATAGCATCTGTGAAAGCTATTGTGAGGATTTCAGGAAATAATGAATGTAATGTACTTATCATGTTCTGAACTCAAAAAATGACAACTCTTGTTATTAGAATAGACCATCATGAAGATCATCAATTTTATGCTAACTGCAATGGGAAGCAATTGGAAAGTTCCAAAATATGATATACGCTTTACATTTTCAGGAGATCACTACTGTGAGGAAAATGGAATATAGAAAGGTAAGAGGTTACACAAGGAAAGCTATTGGAAGACTATTGTCCAGGTGAAGGAAAACAATGCTTTGGATATAGAGTTTTGCAGTGGAAATAATGAGAGGTGAAAAACTTTAAGCTATATACTGGAGGTCTCATTAAGCAATCTCTGATGGATTAGAAGTGGGATGTGAAAAAGAAGAATCCAGGTTTTGAGCCCAAGCAGTTGGGTGGATAGTGGTGTAATGTAGCAGATGGCGTGCTGCCTGAATCATTCCCTCCCGCATTCAAGAAAGGCACTCATTCTCCCAGCCTCTGGGAATGTTGGCTGTGGCTCACTCATAACCAAGTTTCTCTCCAGAAATTGCTCTCTGCTGAAATTTGCTGCCTTACTCAAAGTTGAACATCCTCCTCAGAGGCAGCCTCTAACAAAACACTGGACAATAGTGGGTTAAAAAGGCTTGACCTTTTATTTTATTTTATTTTATTTTATCTAATTTTTTATTGTTGACATTATTACAGATGTCTTGCATTTTCTCCCTGTTTACCCCTTCCACCTATCCTCCCAGCCTTCACTACATTGTTGTTTGTGTCCATTGGCTATATATGCATACGTGTTCTTTGGCTAATCTCTTCTAGGAGCCCCCACCCACTTCCCTCAGAGATCTTTCAGTCCATTCCATACAGCCATGCTTCTGGTTCTATTTTGTTCATCAGATTCCACATATAGCTGAGATCATATGGTACTTGTCTTTCCCTGACTGGCTTATTTCACTTCGCATAGTAATCTCCAGGTCCATCCATGTTGTCACAAAGGGTAAGAGATCCTTCTTTTTTTTACAGTTGTATAGTATTCCATTGTGTAAATGGCCTTTTAAAATGTGGAACAAAATTCAGAATTATTCTAAAGTGACACCCCAGCTAAAGAAGTCCCTATGGGTACATTTGAAGCTTTTATTGTGGAATGCAGCTCAGCTTCTCTCTCTGTCCAATCTTGCTTTCTAATCCCTTGCTGGTATTGTTGCAGAAAGACCTCCCAATAAACTCCTTTACAACAATCTCTGCTTCAGAGTCTGTTTTCAGATACCCAGCCTAGACAATTTGAGTTAGTTGTGGCTCTACAGGCAAAATCTAAAATGGGATTTTGGACCTTGATCACCTGGCAGACTGCAGATGAAAATCCTGGGACTGATGGATTCTGATAGCTATTGTGGCATACTGTCCTGATGCAATTGTTAAAACTGTCCAGTTGGTGAACTAGGCTGGATTATTGGTGGAAGGAAATACACTGGTTGGTGAATTAGCTCAAGTGACTGAGAATTTCAAGACTATGGCTTTGCATCGCTTCTTTTGAAAACTGTCAACGAACTGAGCAAATCCATGTCAGTCTGAAGATGACTGATTAGTAACTTACAAAATAAAACATAAAGGCTTGGGACATTTTGGGCAGAATATAAAGATATATTTACTGATGCTAAAGAGCAGCAACAGTGAGTATTAAACCTAAAACTAATATAGAAGATTAACAGAGCTCTTGGAAGATGGAATTCCCAACCACACACACACACAAAGTAAATCTAAAACCACAGTCAAGATTCTGATGCAGAAGGAGATGTAGGAAGGAGTTACTTGGGTTAATGTAGCTTAATGTACTAAAAAATCTTGAATCCCCATGTTTCCTTGCAGAAGAGACCTCTTTTCTCTATTAAAGGTACACACATCCCTCTTGCTTAATAATCATACAAAGGCATCTCCCTTGCAATACAAAACAAGTTTTCTCAGAAACTATCCTTACCCTCCCAACCAGCCACCAGACTGGTAATTATAAAGCGCTACATAACAGGGAACAGTTGGGTCAGTTAAGAGAAGAAAGGTAGTATACGCTAAGGAGCTATGGGACATAACCAACGTATTCCAACAAAACTGGAGAAGGTATGCCTGGGTTTGGATTCTGAGACTGCTGCAAAAATGATGAGGTGTAGAATATAAGGCTGGAAATAAGGAGGGAATTAATTGATAGAGAAGCACTATCCTGTAATAAGATTTAATACCATATCCATAGCAGTCAGGGTCCAACCAGAGAAGCATATACATGTATGAGTATATGTAGTGTGGTAGATATAGATAGAAATAGAAATATAGAAGTAAAGACTTTTTTGTCAAGGAATTGACTTACTCAATTGTAGGGACTGGTTAAATGTTTCTGGATGTACAGTTCAGGCAGTCAGGAAAGGAAGAGCAAGAGCAAGATGAAATTCTACTAGCACAGACCAAAGCTGTCATCCATAAGTCTCTATAGAGAAGTTTCAGCCCTGCATTAATGCCTTCCAAGTGAATAGTTCCCCTTACTTAAAGTCAACTGATTAAGAACTTCAACTGTATCAGCAAAATTCCTTCACTGCAACATCTCTAGATTGCTATTAATGAATGCCTGGGGACTATAGCATAACCAAATTGACACATCAAAAATGTCATAACCAATGGTTTCTTACATATGATACCAAAAGCACAAGCAACAAAGCAAAAATTAGATAAATTCAACTTCATTAAATTAATAACTATTACCCTGGCTGGATGACTTAGTTAGTTGGAGCGTTAACCCATACACCAAAAGGTCACAGGTTCAATCTCTGGTCAGGGAATATACCTAGGTTGCAGGTTTGATCCCAGGTCAGGGAGCATATCAGCCAATCAATGTTTCTCTCTCACAAAGATGTCTGTCTCTCTGTCTGTCTGTCTCTCTCCCCTACACCCTTCCTCTCTCTCTCAAATCAATAAACATATCCTCGGGTGAGGATTAAAAAACATTAGTAACTATTGCACTTCAAAGGACGCCATCAAGAAATTCCAAAAACAACACAAAGAATGAGAGAAAAGTTTTGTAAATCATATATCTAATGAGGGATTTATATCAGAAACACATAAAGAATTCTTAAAACTTAATGAGACACAACAAATAGCCCAATTTAAAAGCTGTCAAAAAACCTGAATAGACATCCCTCCATATTTACTTCATGTGACCATAAACACATGAAAAGATTCCCAACATTATTTGTCATCAGGGAAATGTAAATTAAAACCAGAGTTCGAAAGCACTTCACAGCCACTAGGATTACTATAATCAAAAAAGAGAAATAGTAACAAGCACTGGAGAGGATGTGGAGAAATTAAAACCCTCATGCCTAACTGGAGGGACTGTGAAATGGTGCAGTGACATTGGAAAACACTTTGGCAGTTCCTCAAAAGGTTAAATGTAGAGTTACCATGCAATCCAGGCATTACATTCCTAGGTACACACTCAAGAGAATCGAAAACCTATGTCCACACAAAAGCCTTTGAATGAATGTTCAGTGCAGCATTACTACCAGAGTCAAAAACTGAAAACAAGACAAATTTCAAACTGATGAAGGTGTAAGCAAAATGAGGTATATCCGTACAATGGAATGTTGTTCAGCAATACAGAGGAATGAAGCACTGACGTGTGCTACAACATAGACGGACCTTGAAAATTAGTGGTTGCCTAGGACCAGGTGAGAAAGAGGGGAGAAAGGGTAGCTAAAGTACACTAGGTTTCTTTCCAAGCTAATAAAAATGCTCTAAAATTGCCTGTGGTGTTGATTGCACAACTCTGCTAATATGCTAAAAAACCATTGAATTACATACTTTAACGGGGTTAGTATATGAGCTACATCTCAATAAAGCTATTACCAAAAAAAAAAAAAAAAAAGAAAAAAAGACATCACAAAAACCCTGCATCAGGAGCTTAGAAAATTAGAAAAAGCAATGATCCACATTAAATGAAATGCCAAAGCTGCCATGGAAGGGGTATGCTAGAATGGACAATCTCCATAAAGCAGACAACCACCAGCTGACTTTTCTCCATGAGAGCCTGTAGGAATCATTCAAACAAGTCACAGAATGCTTTGGTAGGAAGGGCTCAGCATTTTGGGAAGCACGGTGCTAACTGATCGCAGCCAGCCCTGGCAGTAGGAGATGGTGTCACAGGACAATGACAGCAGATCTAATGAAAAAAATAAACTGAGGAAAACATAGAGACAGAGGCATGGACACATGGAACAGACTGACAGCTGTCAGAAAGGACAGAGTTTGGGGGGGACTGGAAAAAAGAAGGTGAAGGGGTTAACCAAAAATCACATATCTGAGTACGTAATACATAGACACAGACAACAGAGTGGTGATAGTCAGAAGGAAAGGGGGTGCGGAGTAGGTGGAGGTGGGAACGGGTGGGAGAATGGGGATGCAAGGAGACTTTGGGGCGATGGGTGCAAGATGCAGTCTGCAGATGATGTTTTAATGAATGGCACTCTTGAAAACTGTGTCGTTTTGCAAGTCAATGCCACCCCGGTAAATTTAATTTAAAAAGCAGACAATGATAGTAATGAGAGTGTGAGAAAAGAAAACAATAGCGGAAATGTAGAAGTACTTACTGATCAGAAGCAGGGCAGGAGCCATTATCACATGGAGCAGTGAGGCGGGTTGCTGCCCCGCAGAAAACTGTGGAGACAGTTAACAAATTTTGCACCCATAGACTAGACAGATGGGCAGCTATCAAGGGTATTCCTCAAGGATGGATAATTAGGCGACAGAGAAGGTCACCTGAGTAAAAATCATAGCATGTTTTCCAGTTTCCAGACCCGATCTCGGGTCTGTCTATTTCACAATTATATATTCAGAGCCTAGTATAGGGCCTGGGATATATGGTGTTTGATAAGTATCTTCCATTAGAAATTATCCAAGAAAGCAGGGAGATAAGCACATGCTACTACCCACTATTATTTTTTTATAAAATATAAACTATATTATGTTTATTCCATTACTTACTATAACATGAACATTTTTAGAGATTATATGACATACAAAGACTCAAAGATTTGTACAGTATTCTTTGCTATTCATCACTATCCTAGTTCATTGTCATCACTGTTTGCCTAAGTAGATAGAGTTTTTTGCTACAATGAGAAAGACTTTTACTGTCTCCTGAGTACTTATTGCCTATCCTTACTTTCTGAGTGGTCCACCTTATTCTTTTCTTCAATCACCTCAAACAGAAACATCAAAGCTGACCATCAATTTTTACCACTCTTAGATTGCCAGGTAGGATAGAAACCACCAGTGATCAGCTCTCTCAGCTCATCAGTATCTTGCAAACCTTGTTGAATCTTTCCTTGTTTCTGTGAGATCCATCTCTCCCCATCCGTATCAGAAATACACAAAATCCAGAAAGAACTGTGAAATCACAATAGTCCATGACACTTCTCTCTTCACCTATCATTTTCTCTTCTCTTCTCATCCTCCAGTGAGATTTTTGTCAGTTATGCCCTCTCCTCTGTCATTCATATATAAACTTTCCCTTTCAGGTGAATGAAAGTGTTGTCTTCTCTTTCTAAATGCTGATTTTTTTTCTGTCTAAGCATCCTGCTTATCTTAAAACTAAAAAATATAATTATTTAAAAATGAACATTAAAATAAAAGCTTGAAGAACACTTTGATATTGAGAAGCTTACCTGTTAACAATGAGCTAGGAAAAATGCTTTACATTAATATTTATATAAATATAAATTGCTTATGTAAATAAGTGTGTTTGCCTCAAAGACTTTGTCAAAATCGAAGATTATATAGAGCACCTATTTTGCATGCAATACTACAAGTGCTACGGAGCCCCTGAGTCCATAGAGCTTATTTACAATTTAATCATAGAGATAAAAGTTTTGTGAGCAAAAGTCAACCAAGTGTAGCCCATGTGCTGAAAAAAAATGTTGTATCAAGGGCCAGAAGCCCTGAGTTCTTGGTCTTGTCTTCTTAGAAATTTAAGCAAGTCACTTAATCTTTTTGCTTTCCATATACTAAAAAAAGAGGTCTTATCAACCCTATTTCACATATTGAAATAAGAAAATGTATGTGACATTGCTTTGAAATGTAAAGTACCATATAGGGTAAAGTATTAAGTTAAATACCAGTACAAGGCACCTGATCACAAAATGCCCATTACTAAAAGAGATACACATTTAGGAATTTGGGGTCTCAGAAGGCTTCACAGAGCATGTAGGACTGCATGAAGTAGGTGGCATTTAGGTTGGCTATTGGCATCAGGCAGGGACAGGAAGTGGAGTAAAAACCTCATGTATAAAATGCTCTCTTTCCACTTGTAGGGCAAAAAACTGTGGAAAAAGGAAGCAGAAATAAAGGTTACAGAGATGAATGGGGATCAAACGTGGTTAAAACAAAGAAGTTGTGTAAGGGACACACACACAGAGAAAGAAAGAAAGAAATATACATATATATGTATATGTTACATGAACATTTGAGAATAAATAAACTGAGTTCCATCATCCATAACCTTACTATGCAGAGTAAATATTTAGTATTTTTTCTTATATTTTTCTGAACATGTTCCTGTTTAACAAAGAAACATGTTTTAAAGCATTTAAAACACCTTCTTCATAATCTTTGATTTTTTTGTATGTATCTTCAACACATTGTAGTATCTGGTAGGTAGACAGTAAACATATAATAAATGTCTACTGAACTAAATTGAATCTTTCTCATTCATTTCTGTATGAAATTTGATAAACAGCATAAATTACAACATAGGAAATATAGTCAATAATATGGTGGTAACTATGTGTGGGGCCAGGTGGATAAGTAAAGCATTGGAGGGAGGGCCGCTCTGTAAAGCATATGATTTTCTAACCACTTTGCTATACATCTGAAACTAAGACAGAATAATATTGAATATAAACTTTAATTAAAAAAGAAAAAAGAAAATCTCCAGAAAATATTAATGCATTAGAAAATACTGGGCCATTGAAAAATCAGCATTAAACTCCTCTTTATAAAGTATGTGATTCAAGCAAATCAAGTGTAAAAGTACATTTTTATATAATTGAGAAAATTTAAATATGAAACAAGCATTAGATGAATAATATTAAAGAATTATTTAATCATTGAGATTTTGCAATAGAATATATTGAACAGAATATAATAACCCAAGAAACAAACCCTGAAGTTTGGGAAATGATTTGATTTTTCCCTAATGGTTTATTTTGCTAAGTTAAAATCATGAGAAGTAACATCAACTTTGCATTTCATCAATTTTCCTTCTGATAGTACTGATGCTGTGGTTTAAATCTAATCACTTGTATTGACTTTGAATCACTATACATTGTTCTGTTTCAATTTCTCTAAAGCACAGGTTGCTTCAAGATTGATCAGGGAATTAAGCAGCTACAAGTCAATTTCATGTGTGGGTAAAAAGCTAATTGGCATTTTGCTAAGTTTTTCTTATTTCTAATTAAACGAACATGTAGTTGAAATTTCTAGGAAAAAAGTTATCATTTATAATTATATAATCCAAAGAGTAATAGACATAAATAGAATAAAATACGAGGTCATTCAAAAAAAGTCTAGCCATTGTTAACATAACAAGAATGGTTTGCATGACATTGATGTAACCTGGCAGCCAAGGAGAGTGGACTGGAATGTGCATGTGTGAACAATGACGGCTTCACTCTACTAGTCAGTGGGGGCGGTAGATGCCCATTGAATGAGCACATGTACTGTGTGGCCATTGCATTCAAAATAACTGAGTGAGTAGAGCAACGAATCTGCCTCAAATTTTGTGTTAATTTTGAACATACTTTGTGGAAACTATTTGGATAATTCAGAAGGCCGCAGATACTGGCAAATGGTGATTGGCACCTTCATCATGACAAAGCACCTGCTCATGCATTAGGTCTCATGCAGAGTTTTTTGGCAAAACATTAAATCATCCAAGTGACTCAGCAACCCCCCACAACCCCTACAGCCCAGATTTGATGCCCTGGGACATCTGGTGTTTCCCAAAACTGAATCACCTTTGAAAGAGAAGAAATTTCAGACTGCAGATGAGATTCAGGAAAATACAATGGAGCAGCTGGTGGGAGAACTGTGTGAGGTCCCAAGGTGCCTACTTTGAAAGGGACTGAAACATCATTATCCTATGTACAATGTTTCTTGTATCTTATATCTTCTTCAGTAAATGTCTCTGTTTTTTTTTTATATTACATGGCTGGATATCTTCTGGACAGACCTTGTATATATGCCAAGTTCACGTCTTTTGTCCTTCTACAAGACAACCAAACATGGGCTTCTGAAAGTCTCCATATCTTTACCTATTTGTTTGACATGTGCATTCAGGTTAACCATTATATTATAAAATGATGAGAAACAACTATCCCCAAAAAGTGAACAAATAAGAATTATTTATTCTTTTCACAGTGTTTGAATTTCCTGAAGTCACCTGTGAAAAATGCAAAGATTTACCCACTGAAAATAGTCCTCTAATCTCAGGTATGACGAAGAGATATTGAGGAATGGTACTTCTGGAACCTTCTGAAATCTCACTATTCACTTTTTTTAAGTATATTTCATTGATTATGCTATTACAGTTGTCTGGGTTTTTTCACCCATTTATTCCTCTCTGCCCTGCATACCCCCTCCCACCAACATTTCCCCTCTTAGTTCATGTCCATGAGTCGTGAATATAAGTTATTTGGCTTCTGCATTTACTATACTATTCTTAACCTCCTCCTGACTATTTTGTACCTACCATTTATGCTTCTTATTGCCTATACTTGTTCCCCCATTCTCCCCTTTCCCCCCTCCCACTGACAACCCTCCATGTGATCTCCATTTCTCTGGTTCTGTTCCTCTTCTAGTTGTTTGCTTAGTTTGTTTTTGTTTTTATTTTTTGTTTAGCTCTTGATAGTTGTGTTTGTTGTCATTTTAATGTTTACAATTCTGATTTTTTTCTTTTTCCTAAATAAGTCCCTTTAACATTTCATATAATAAGGGCTTGGTGATGATGAACTCCTTGAACTTTACCTTATCTGGGAAGCACTTTAACTGCCCTTCCATTCTAAATGATAGCTTTGCTGGGTAGAGTAATCTTGGATGTAGGTCCTTACCTTTCATGACTTGTAATACTTCTTTCCAGCTCCTTCTTGCCTGAAAGGTTTCTCTTGAGAAATCTGACGATAGTCTTACGGGAACTCCTTTGTAGCTAACTGTCTCCTCTTCTCTTGTTGCTTTTAAGATTCTCTCCTTATCTTTAATCATGGGTAATGTAAGTATGATGTGCCTTGGTATGTACTTCCTCAGGTCAAACTTCTTCAGGACTCTCTGAGCTTCCTGGACTTCCTAGGAGTCTATCTCCTTTGCCAGATTAGAGAAGTTCTCCTTCATTATTTTTTCAAATAAGTTTTCAATTTCTTGCTCTTCCTCTTCTCCTTCTGGCACCTCTATATTTCAGATGTTGGAACATTTAAAGTTGTCCTGGAGGTTCCTAAGCCACTACTCATTTTTTTTAAATTGTTGTTTCTTCATTCTGTTCTAGTTGAATGTCTATTTTTTCCTTCTGCTCCACATCATTGATATGAGTCCCAGTTTCCTTCCCTTCACTGTTGGTTCCCTGTATATTTTTCTGTATTTCACTTTGCATAGCCTTCACTTTTTCCTCTGTTTTACAACCATACTCAACCATTTCTGTGAGCATCTGGATTACCAGTGTTTTGAACTGTGCATCTAATAGGTTGGTTATCTCTTCATCACTTAGTTGTATTTTTTGAGTTTTCATATGTTCTTTCATTTGGGTCATATTTCTTTGTCTCAGTGCACCTGTTTCATTGTAAGGGGCAGGGCCTTAGGTATTCACCAAGGTGTGGCAAGCCAGGTTGATGTTTTTTGGCACTGTATGTGGGGGAGGGGTCAGACAGGGAACAATGCCACTTACTTGGCTCTTGGCCAGCTTTCAGTCACTTCCCCTGGTACCCACAAGCAAATTGGGCCCTTCTGGTGCCGATTCCTGTGTGGGTGTGTCTGTGTACATTCTAGGACCCTGTGGGTCTCTCCAGTGAACTCTCCTGTGAGGCTTGGAGTTTCTCTGGCCACCGCAAACCCCACATGTTTTTACACCCAGAGGTTTGGAAGCTTTCTTTTCCCATGCTGGAACACTCGGTTGCACTCTGTCTCACTTCATAGTTGTTCCTCCCAATTTGTCCACATGCAAACATGGGACCACCCACTCTGCCTGTTGCCACCTTGCTCACCCAATCCTCCAGCTGCTGCCTTGCTGCACATCTTCTCTGTCCCAATTTCCTGTCTCCACCCCTTCAACCAGTCTGAATGAATGCTTCTTCTTTCTTTAACTCCTTGGTTTTTGGATTTCCATACAGTTTGATTTTCTGACAGTTTGGGTTATTTTTTGTTTTTTAAGTTTGTTCTTGTACTTCTTTTGGTTGTACAAGGAGGCAAAGTATATCTACCTCTGCCTCCATCTTGGCCAGAAGACTCACTATTCACTTTTAACTACAGAACTGAACCCACCCCCCTAAAAACGCATTCCATTTTAGGCAGACTCTAGAATAATCAAGCATCACTAAAACCAACTAAGAATCCTTGTATTGTTTTTACACTTGACCAGAATCAATTCTATGGTGGCTCAAGGCATAGTTCCGTGTGTATCACATTTCGCAATTTGAATATCAGGAGTATCCTAGAAGGGAAAGAAATAAAATGAAAACCACAATTTAACAAATATTTGTGGGTGGAGACAATCCCAACTATCATGATTTCCTAATGAGGTATCTGCTGTCATTGCAATGTAGGTATGTAAGAATGCATATAGATGTATAAATACAGGTATGCATGCCCTTACACATAACAGCTTAATCTCTGTTCTATCACAGACTGATAGACTGGTTTCTTTTTCACACTCTGATTCCCTGTTGTACTCACTGATAACTTACTTTTCTTAGCAATCTAAATTTATTTTTCTACATCCTTGAAAAGCTCTAGGTCAGTGAAAATATTCCAATTCACCACACTCTAAAGAGGTTCCAACTTCCTAGGAAAGAAAGGTGTCATGAATAATAGTAATACCTGGTCTTAATTGCATGGTGCTAGTTGTTTAATATATGTTATCTCTTTTTAAAAGAATTATACTATTATAATATAATTTGATATAAAGATTACAATATAATAATATCAATATAAAAGTTACCACATAACATTTTTTGCATTGTCTGCCTCTATTACTGCATGCCTTTTCTGGTCATCTTGAAATCCAGATTTCTGCCCTCAATAAATTGACATTAGTTTCCAGAAGATGAAAGGTAGTTTCATTGTTTATTCTATTCCCACCTGCTTTTTTTTATTGTTGTTTAATTGCAGTTGTCCCACATTTTTCCCATTGCTCTCCCCTGCCCTGCCCACCCCTCCCCCACCCCTCAGTTCCCACCTGCTCCCACAGTCAATCCCCACCCTGTTGTGATGCCCATGGGTCCTCTATACATGTTCTTGACTTGCCTCTTCACCTACTCTCCCAGCAACTCTACATGGAAGATAGTAATATAATCATTCCTACTTTATAGGTGTCAAGACTAAGGATCAGGCCATGTAAGTAACACTAACTGGGTTACAAAGCTAGAAGTGCTGGAACTATGGTTGAAATGCATGAGCTCCTGAGCCAAAGTTCTTGAATACTATACAGAGTTGCATCTGTTGAAAAGAAAAGGGAAACTAAAACTCTGTGATGAACTATCCCTCAGCAACACAAATATGTATGACCTCTAGCTAAAAATAAGCAACATTCTTTTAAAATCTGATAATAAACAAAATTACCTCTGCTGTGATAGAAAGTAATACATTTTGTTCGCAACCAAATGTATCTACTTTGTTGGCTATTATGAGGAATTGGAGTTAACCATAAGAAATATGTTACCCAATTAGATATCCAAATACCTTTGAATAAAGGTTTCAAACTCAAAACCTTAAGAGATATGGCTTAATATAAACTTTTACTGTTTCCTTTCTTCCTTCATTCAGGCCAAAAACAAAAAGTTACTGAATACTTTTTAAATTCAAACATTGTTTATTACCAGGTCTTCTTCAATAAACAAACCCAGGTCTTTAATCTCAAGATGATAGTCTAGAGGAGAAGACAAAAAGCAAAAACCAGTTTCAATTCTGTATAAGTATAAGTATGGTTAAATAAGCCCAACATTTAGGAGAGGGCTTCTGACCCAGGCTTTTGGCAGGAAAGTTCATAGAAGAATTTATGTTGGAGATCATCTCTAACCTCAGAGCTAAACATAATAAATTAATTAGCTGATGTAAAAATGTAAAACCAGCTTTGAAAAAAAGCACAGGTGATAGATGCCACACAAAAATAAATTAGAAGAAGCAAACACTCGGTGATGTCAGAGGAATGGAAGCATGAGAGACCCCCTTGGTCTCTCCTCTTGAAATTTCAACAATTTGAATAGCTGTAATTCAACAAAGGATTCCCTGCTCAACATACAAAATTACTGAAAGACATGTGCAATGAAACATTTAAATGTGAGCAAGTGGGAGCAAAAGGGAGAGGTGACAAGGAGAAGGGCTGAGAAAAGCCACTGACAAAGCCCTGTAGCTGGGAGCTCACAGCCAGGCTCAGCCTGGAAAGGGGAGGAATCTGGTTGTATCTCACACTCCCTTCCGCCAGGAGGAGCAAAGAGATTCAGTGGCATTCCTGCAGGAGTGAGTCTGAGTCCTACAAGCTGCAGCTGAGCTCAGAGGCCTGAGAAGGACACAGCTTGGGGATGCAGCCGTGGTTGTTGAGCAGTCGGCATTCCAGGAAGAGAAACAAAGCCGTGAGGCTCTGCCCCCAGAGCCTCCCAGAGATCACCTCCCTTCATCCTCGGTGTTGGGTTGCAGAGCACATTATCAGTAAACCCAAGAACTGGTACTACAGAAACACTCTTTTTCCCTCAGCAAAGGGTGCACACTCTGATTGTCCCAGGGTCAGGGCACTGGGGGGACACTGCAGAGGTCTGATGTTGTCATTACTGGGAGGGCAAAACAACAAAGAAGGTGGCTGCTTCCTCCAGCCCACACCACCCGCATGAATAGTAGCTACACTGAGGGCAATAGTGTCTAATTGCGGGGGACAGCACTGGGATTTCATGGGGCCAAAAATCTTGTGATTCAGCACCATGTACAGAAAAGTAAGAGAAAAGCCTTTTCTTATTAATCTACTTGAGAATAACCACTCACGCATAGAAGCCTAGACAGAGAAGGAATCCATTAACTACCATGAATAACAAAGGCAGCAAGGCAGCTCAGAAAGAAAATGAAAACTCTGCAGACAACAAACTTAATGACATGGAAATATGTGACTTAAATGACAGACAATCCAAAATTGCAGTTCTGGAAATACTCAACTAGATCCAGAAAAATGCAGACAGATGATTTAATGTGCAAAACAAACAAACAAACAAATAAGTACTTTACCAAATAGATTGAAACTTTAAAAAAGAACCAAAAGAAATCCTGGAGATGAATAACTCAATAAAAGAGATAACCTCAATAACAGAGATCAAAAATGAACTAACAAGCATAAGAAATAGAGTGGACCAGAGGGAGGAAAGGATTAGTGATATCAAGGCAGAAATCTAGAAATGATGCAGAGAGAAAGAGAGACCTGAAAAAAATAAAAGAACTCTATGAGAACTCTCTGACCACATCAGGAAAAGCCATATAAGAATAATGAAATACCAGAATTTGAAGAGAGGAAGAAGAGAACGGAGAGCCTATTAAACAATTGGTTGATGACATTTTCCCAAACCTCTACAGAGAGCTAGATCTTCAAATCCAAGAAGCAAACAGAAGACTTAGTTGCCTCAATTCAAAGACACCTCTGCAAAGCACATTTTATTAAAAGTGTCAAAAATTAATAACAAAGGGAGAATTTTCAAGGCAGCCAGAGAAAATTAGAAAGTAACCTATAAAGGAAAACCTGTTATCAGACTTTTCAGCAGAAACTCTACAAGCTAGAAGACATTGGAGCCAAATATTCAAATTACTAAAAGAGAAAAATATCAGCCAAGAATACTATATCCAGGAAAGTTGTCCTTTAAATATGAAGGAGAAATAAAGACTTTTCCAGACATACAGAACCTGAGGGAATTTATCACCAGAAGACCTCAACTGCAGAAAATACTCAAGGGGTCATTCTAACTGAAACAAAGAATAAAAAGCCACAGAACTACAAGCAAGGCCACCAACAAACTTATAGTGGAAACAGGGATAATTTTTGACAGCAAAAACATAAAAGGGGAGGAGGTAAAAGTCTGAAATTACAAAGTAGGATGGAGATATGTTCATTCAAAAGAAAAAGTACTGCTGTATATATGAAACTTTCTTTTTCATAAACCTAATGGTAACTACACACAAAAACTGAGACATGTAGATTAAAAGAGAAAGAGAAACAAAGGGAAAAAGTATGGAATACCACCAAACAAAAGCAGACAGAAAGACAAAGCAAAAGTACAAATGTAGGCATAGAGCTACCAGAAAGCAAGAGATAAAAAGGCTATAGGAAATGCTTATACAACAATAATGACCCAAAATGTAAATGGACTTAATTCAACCATAAAGAGGCACAGAGTAGCAAATTGGATCAAAAATAAAACCCAATTATATATTTCCTTCAGGAGACATATCTAAGCTTCAAAGACAAAGTTAGATTCAAAGTGAAAGGGTGGAAAATGATTTTTCAAGCAATCCACATCCACAGAAAAATAGATATTAGCCACACTTATAGCTGACAAAATAGATTCCAAGATAACAAAAGTAACAAGAGACAAAGATGGACATTTTACACTATAATGATAAAGGGGAAACTACATCAAGAAGACATAACACTTCTTAATATGTATGTACCCAATCAGGGAGTACCAAAATACATAAAAGCAACTACTAACAGAATTAAGGGGAGAAATAGACAAAAACACAATTATAGTTGAGGATCTTAAAACTCTATTAACAGTTCTAGATATATCATCTAAACAGAAAATCAGTAGAGATGTATCAGCCTTAAATGACACATTAGACCAAATGGACATAATTTATTTTTACAGAGCCTTTCATACAAAAACATCAGACTATACATTATTTTTCAGTGCACATGGAACATTCTCAAGGATAGATCATATCTTGGCTCACAAAACTAGACTTAGCAAATTCAAGAAGGTTGAAGTTATACTAAGCATATTTTCTAACCACAGCTTTGAAATTATAAATCAACTGCAAAGAAAAGTAAAGAAATATACTAATTTGTGGAGATTAAACAACATACTACTAAAAAATGACTGGGTCAAATAAGAAATAAAAGTTTAGTTGCAAAGAGAGAAAATTGAGAATGACAATATCATATATCAAGACTTCTGGGATGCAGTGAAAACAGTAATAAAGGGAAGTTTATGTTATCACAGGTTTATTTCAAGAGACAAGGCAAATCCCCATTTAACATCCAAACATTATATCTTAAAGAACTAGAAAAAGAAGAACAAAAGCAACCCAAAGTCAGCAGAAGGAAGTAAAAATTAGAACAGAATTAAATGAAATAGAGAACAAACATTTAATACAACAAAGAGCTAGTTATTTGAAAAGATTAATAAAATTGAAAAACCTCTGACTAGACTCACTAAGAAGAACACTCATATAAACAAAATCAGAAATGAAAGTTGAGAAGGTACCACAGACATCACAGAATTACAAAAGACCATATTAGAATATTATGAAAGACTACATACCACCAAGTTCAATAACCCCAGGGACACAGATAAGATCTTAGAAATATATAATTCTTCTAGACCAAACCAATGCAGAATTAGAAAAGCTAAATAGACCAATAATCAGTGAGGAAATTGAAACAACCATCCCCCAAAAACTTCCCCCGAAAACAAAGTCCAGAATCAGATGGCTTCACTAGTGAAGTCTACCAAACATTCAAAGAATATCTGATACTTATCCTCTTCAAACTCTTCCAAAATAGTGATGAAGAGACACTACTTCCTAATGCATTATATGAGGCCAACATAACCTTGATACCAAAACCAGCAAAAGATAACACACAAAAAATAAAACTACATATTAATATTTCTGATGAATACAGATGCAAAGATCCTAAAGAAAATACTAGCTAACCAAATATAATTCTTCAAAAAAGTAATACATCATGGTCAAGTGGGATACATTCCAACAACACAAGGGCAGTTCAACTTATGCAAATCAAAAAATGTAATGTAATACATTAAAAAAAACAAAAGATAAAAATCATATAATCTTATCAATACATGCAGAAAAAAACATTTGATTGGATACAACACCCATTTATGACTCAATAAAATGGGTATAGAAGGAAAGTACCTCAACATAATAAAGGGCATATATGACAAACATTCAGCCAATATCATACTCAATGGTAAAAAATAGAAAGCTTTTCTCCTAAAATCAGGAACAAGACAAGGATGACAACTCTCACCACTCTTATTCAACATAGTTCTGGAAGTCCTACACAGAGCAATCAGGTGAGAGAGAGAAATAAATGTCATCCAAATTGAGGAATTTCCAAATTAAGGAAAAGGTAAAAGTGTTACGTTTTGCAGTTGACATGATTCTGTATATAGAAACCCTGTATATAGAAACTCCACAAAAAAATATTAGAAACGATAAAAAATACAGGGAAGTTGCTGGATGGAATCAATGTACAGAAATCCACTGATTTCCTATATACTAAAAATGAAACTTAACAAACAGAATTTTTTTTAAATTTCTTTGTAATTGCAACCAAAAGAATAAAATACCCTAGAAATAAGCTTCATAAAGGATTTAAAGGACCTATATACTGAAAACTACAAAGCATTATTAAAAGAAATGAAAAAAGACACAATAATATGGAAAGATATTCTGGGTTCATGGAGCAAAAGAATCAACATAGTTAACATGGCTGTATTACCCAAAGCAATATACAAGCTTAATGCGATCCCCATCAAAATCCCAATGTCATTTTTTAAAGAAATAGAACAAAAAGTTATCAAATTTTCATGTAACCAAAAAGACCCTGAATAGCCAAAGCAATCCTGAGAAAAAAAAGAACAAAGCCAGCGGTATCACACTACTGGCTTTCAAATTATTCTACAAACAACAATAATCAAAACAGTATGGTACTGGCAAAAAAACAGACACACAGACCAATGGAAAAAAATTGAGAGCCCAGAAAGAAGGCCACACATATACGGGCAAATAATTTTTGACAAAGGATCCAAAACCAAACAATGGTGAAAAAAAAAAGCCTCTTTAATAAATGGTGCTAGGAAAATTGGGAAGTAACATGAAAAAGAATAGAACTAGATTGCAGTTTGTCCCCATGTACAAAAATTAATACAAATTGGATCAAAGACCTAAATATAAGATCTGGAACAGTAAATTACACAGAAAAAAACATAGGTACTAAACTAATGGACCTGTGTTGTAGAGAACATTTTATGAATTTGACCCCAAAGGCAAGGAGGGAAATAAAGGCAGGAAAAAAAAAAAAAGAATGGGACTATATCAAGCTAAAAAGCTTAGGCACAGGAAAAGAAACTGACAACAAAATGAAAACACAGATGACTAAGTGAAAGACAATATTCATAAACAACAGTTCTGACAAAGGGTTAATATCTAAAATATATAAAGAACTCATAAGACTCAACACCAAACAATCCAATTAAAAAATGGGTAAAGGATCTAAACAGATGCTACTCCCAAGAATACATATTAATAGCTAACAAATGTATGAAAAGATGTTCAGTTTCATTATTAGAGAAATGCAAATCAAAACTACAATGAGATAACACATCACACCTGTTAGGATGGCTGTTATCAACAAGACAGGTAATAAGTTTTGGAGGAGTAGATAAACATAAAAACTCACTCACTGCTGGTGGAAATGTAAACTGGTACAGTCACTACAGAAAACAAGATGGCGGTTCTGAAAAAATTAAGAATAGAATTACCATATGACCCAGCAATCCCTCTTCTGTGTATCTACTCTAAGAATTTGAAGACATTTGCTTGCAAAGATATATGTACCCCTATGTTCACTGCAGCATTATTCTTGGTGGCCAAGACATGGTAACAACCAAAGTGCCCGTCCATAGGTGATTACTTAAGGAAGATGTGGTACATATGAACAATGGAATACTACTCAGCCATAAGAAAAGATGAAATACTGCCATTTGTGACAACGCGGATGGACCTTGAGAATATTATGCTAAGTGAAATAAGTCAGTCAGAAAAAACTAAGAACCATGTGATTTCACACATATGTGGAATATAAAAGTGAAATTTATAGACAGAGATAACAGTATAGTGGTTACCAGAGGGAAAAGGGGTAGAGGTACTAAAGGGTAAAAGGAGTCAAATATGGCAACAGAATATGATTTGACAGTGGGCACACAATGCAATATACAGATCATGTATCATAGAAATGTAAACTTGTAACCTATATGATCTTATTAACCAATGTCATCCCAATAAATTTAATTTTAAAATAAAATGAAGAAAAAAGCAAACATAAAAGAAAACCAATGAAGTATATGATCAGACAGTCTATAGGAAAAGAAATATAAATAGATAATAAATGTATAAAAGAAACAATTACTCTGATTCATGATTAAAGAAACACAAATCAAAACAAGTATATAACCATATTATACTCATCAGATCCAAAATGTAGAATTTGATGATATTGCTGGAAAGCTTATATATTTTGAGCATGAATTTGAAACTTTCAGGAGTGTAACAAGGCAATAGTTATGAAAACCATTAATTAAAAATGAAGATACCCTGAAGTCTTACTCTTAAAAAATTAATGCCACAGATACATTCTTAGATCTTGTTCAGCTTTATATTAAAAAATGTCCATTAACATGGGTTTGTAACAGCTAAAGCTAAAAATAATAAGTATCTATCAATATATTTCAGGTTAAATAAGAATTGGCAAAGCCATTTGTTATAGGCTAAATTGTGTCCTTCCCTAAAATTTAATGTATTGAAGCCCTAATTCCTATTACCTCAAAATGTGACTGTAGGACTTTCACAGAGGTAATTAAGTTAGAATGGGGGCCATTAGAGGGATCTCTAATCCATATGACCGGGATCCTTATCAAAAAAGATTAGGATACCTGACACAGAGGAATGACCATGTGGGGACACAGCAGGAAGATGGTCACCTGCAAGTCAAGGTGAGAGATCTAGTGACCTCAGGCAACAAAGGACAGAATTACCAAAACAAATTGCAGGAATGACACCCATAGAGCTGGGCTTAGAGCTCAGAGAAAAAAGCACTCTGGGATAATACTTGTTCTTCTAAACTAGGAGAGAAATTTCTATGATCTGAAACCCAGAACCAGGGCCAAATTATCCATTAGGCAAGGTAGGCACAGTGCCTAAGCCCAAAACACTTTTATAGGCCCATGAGAATGTTTTAATTTGTCTTAAAATCAGATGAAAAATAAACTTTTAGATTAAAAAATGTTTTATATATATAATATTTATATATTTGTCTTTATATCAATGTCATCATAAAGTATAGTTTAAAATTTTTCTTATGGAAGAAGGAGCCCACAAAGGCCTAAATGCTCAGATCCCATGAAAGTCATAACATGGGCCTGCCCAGACTTTTAAGAAGTGTCTGCCTGAGGTGGTATTTGTGTCTCTGAGGGGGTACAAAGGAGTGGGTCCTGGGTGTGCTGGAAAAATGAAAACTGGAATTAATTGCTGCTACTGGAATTAACTACTATTTTCAGGAGAGAGAAGTGATAATGGAATGAATGATGGGACAGAAAGCAAATAAGAATAGAAGCAGAAGGAAACAGGAATTCAAAGAAAACAGGGAGGACACAATCCTCCAACCTTCCATTCTCCTTCTATTCCACTGGCAGAGATTATTAGGGACTAGGGGAGAGGGGTGGGCAGCAGATGGAAACAAAGAACAGTTTTACAGATTTCCAGCCCCAGCATCCTAAAAGAGTATAAAAGGACAGGTTTGAATGTGAAAGACAATATCTGAATTATTGGCATATTCACATAATGGAATAGTATGAATCTATTAACAAGAATTAGATGATTCTGTAGGAGTTAATAGAAATAATATCCAAAATATACTATAACATTAAATTAAGCATCAGATTAATATTTAATAGACAACTGTGATACATAAAAATAATGCATAAAATATTAATAGTACATATATAGATAATTAATTAGATAGATAAATGTCTGAGGAATAGGAATTCCTCACTCTAAAGGAATTCCACAAAACTTTATGTGGTGATTAAATGTAGGGAGCTCTAGGGTGATGGATGGATGGAGGCTTTCATTTTTGATAGTTTCCTATATCATGTGAAATTTTCTCAATTTATTTATGTAGCTATGCTCTAATAGCAACAAAAATTATTTAGAAAGTTGTGTTATATCCCTTTTTAATTTATTGTTAAAATGTCTGCATTAAAAATTAATGACTACTCTTTAAGCACAATGAATATAAAGTTCTAAAGAAACATTTTGGGGGGACTCTTTCAAAGAGATACCATTATTTGGCGCTCTCTCTGATTTTATCTCCCATCTTTCCCCATCTTGTATTCTGCTCCAACAAATTGAATGCCTTTAGTTTCCAAAGCATGTCTCTATCTCCTCCTACCAGTCCCTTCAGCTAATTTCAGCCCATCATTTTACTTTCCAGTTAACAACAGTTCCTCAGATATATGGTCCATGATTTCTGGTTTAGGTCGTTTGCCTAATACATGTTTTCAAAACTCCCTGAACTTTTGTCTTAGCATCCAGTACACTCCTGTTTCACTTGGTTTAAACAGTTTTCTTTAGTAAACTGAAAGAAGGATGGTGGCAGTAGGGCCTGTATCTCCTGATCAACTAGAAAAATTGCACAGATCCTAATAAATAATGGGTTGAGTTTTAGATGGAAAAATGCATGAATATATACCCTTAAGTTGTTTGTCACTTAGTTAAGAACTTATGTAATTGTTTAAGGATTAAAAGAAAATGTCTGTAGAACTAATTATAATTAATTAAATATAAATAGATGGTGGTAATTAACTGTTCTGAAATCACTTTAGGAAAGGAGAACCCTATATAAAAGCTGAGTTTTTACAAATCAAAAACAAAGTAACTAATGTATAAACTCAGATTTACAAATACAATGCAGGTTTTTAAAAACTTGTAACCTATCTGAGGAAAGAATTAATTAGGTATAAAAGAAGTCTTTACGATTTTAGAAGGAAAAAATTAGTAACTTTAAAAGAAAAAATATCTGTATTTACCCAGAACTGTCCAACAGAGAACATGTGGAGAACAGACTTGTGGAAATCATACCAGGTCAAGAAATACGGATGGTTTATAAGGCTTTACAACTTAAATAAATTACTCAATAATATAAATTTATTTTACTATAATAAACAATATTTTGATTACTAATTTTATTTCCCAGACAACAAAATCAGAAAAATTATATCCCAAAAAGAAGTCATGGGTTAGTTAGGATATATTTGCTATTGTATTTTAACCATAGAAACTCTAATTTATGCATGAGTTTGTTACAATTTTGGATAGTATCAGTTCCCAAAACTCCACTGACTTTTAGTATATTAATCAAATTTAGTTTCTGGCCTACACAACTGAGTCCCAAACACAGTTCGTGTTTTCAAGAGTATTCTACCAGAATAAAGAACCACACTGTCTCTCTGAACTCCACTTTATTAAGCAAATACTTATTGAATATATATTGGGTTGGCCAAAAAGTTTGTTTAGTTTTTTCCATAAGCTGGCTCTAATAATGTTTAGTTGTCTTTAACTTCATTTGAAATATTTTGGTAGATTGTATTGTGACAGCTGTCGTATCAGCATGGATTTAAAAATATCAAAATCAGTGAATTTGTGTAGCCATTTTAATATTGAAGATGGAAGAAAATAAGCAACATTTTTAGCATATTATATATTATGCTTTATTATTTTAAGAAAGGTAAAATGCAACTGAAATGCAAAAAAAAAGATTAGCTCAGTATGGAAGAGGTGCTGTGACTCATCAAATGTGTCAGAAATGGTTTGCAAAGTTTGGTGCTGGAGATTTCTCGCTGGATGATGCTCCATGATTGGGTAGACCAGTTGAAGTTGACAGATATCAAATCAAGACATTTTATTAGAACAATCAAAATTATACCATGCAGGAGATAGACAACATATTCAAAATATCCAAATCAATAAAGTTATTGGTGAAAATGAATAATATGTCTTTTATTTTATGGAAAAAACTAAAACTGAATTTTTTGGCCAACATGATACTATTTTCCAATTACTATGCTAGAAACCAAGAAAAACATAAATGAAAGACATGGTCATTGTCTTTAAAAATTTACAATCTGCTTTTTTGTTCTTTTCTCCCATCCTGCATCTTAACCCTTGCTGAAGACACAGAAATGTAAATGGAATCAGGGGTTGTCAGAGATAGGCTATAGGGCCAGCCAATCCATACACTTTCCTAGGAAACAGACTTGTGCTCCCCCCTCATGGGAGAACCACAGAAACACTCTCCTGGCATCCAGCAGACCCAAAATCTGGGCCCTGTAGGCCTACTAGTGGCTCTGCCCTTCCAGTATAGGGATAATTCCAGACAAACCCAGACTAGTTCCTCTGGGGAGGGGGAACATATCTACCATTTTCCTTGAAGTCTGAAAGGCACCTGCAATGGGAGATCCAGAAACCATAGCCCCATTTCTGTTAGAATCCCTCTCAGAAATAGTTGGGCTGTAACTAGTCTAAGATTGACAGGAGATCCAAGATGGTGGAGGAGTGAATGGAAGTCACACTAACCTCCTTCCAGGACCAATCTGGAATTACAACTAAATTGTGGAGAAATCAACCAGAATAAACAACTGAACAATAGTGAAAGAGAAACCTTATAACCTAGGACAGACAGAAGAATCAGCTTCAGCACAACCTGACTGGTAGGGAGTGCAGTGGAGATGTGAGAGAGCTAGCTGGGTGCCCACAGGTGGCAGCTAAAGCACTGGAAAGATATTTCAGTGGCCAATTGGATCCCCGTGAGAAGTGTGGGGTCTAAACCCTAAACTGAGATTACCAGTTTAGAGCACCAGAGCAAGAAAAGTACACAGATAACATCCAGCTGTGAAAAGCAGCAGGGTTTCTCTCTGCCAGAGACAAATGGCTTGAGATGCAAAGAGCCATTTACAGGACCAACATGTAAATTTTCATTTGCAGCCACTTACCCTGGGCTCCAGCAAAGGGAAGGAGGGCAGAGTGGACTAGAGATGCTTGAGGAGGGACTGGGAACTGAGGTTTTGGGAAGAGAACTGAAAGAGCAGCCCCTGGGATCCCATTGCTGGGTCATCCCCCATACCACAGCAGCCATCCTGCTCAGACAGACCACTCCTCTCAGAGTGGCAGCAGCCTGATGGGAAACAATGGTACTGACCCCAGGAGGGACTTTGCCCCACCATGTGGTACATAAGCCTGACTGCTGAGTGCAGAGTGACTAGATTAACAACTGAAGGACTTAGCCACAGACAGTAGGCCCCTGGAAGTCTTGAACAGGCTACCTAAGGTCAGACAGAGTCACCATCTGACATCACCAGAGGCAGATCCACAAAGAAAAAACAATGATAAATACTAGATACTACTGAAATGAAATCCACCATGGTTTTCTATATGATTTGTGATATTTTCTCTCCTGCATAGTTTTTTAACATATATTTCTTGCCCATCAAGTTCATGCATATTAAGTCACTAGATTGTATAATATAGTTTATTTCAATTCACATATTTGCCTTCATTCTCCTACCCCATTTTACCTTCTTCTCTCCTGTTATTTTAATTTCAAATTTTGTTTCATCTTGCAACAATTTGTTTCCATTCTGTGCTCTCACTATTTCTCCCCCATCCAACATCTCAAAACCAATTTTCCTCTCAATGGTCATCTCACATTCTTTTCCCACTCTTAAAATACCCATGTTGTCTCTCCACCTTTAGCAATTTTTGCTCATTGGTTGCAGATAGGGTAGTTGTTGCAATTTTTCAATTTTATCTCTACATCTTCACTAATTTTGTGTTTTTAATCTCTAATTTTACCATTCTCCTCTCCTACTCTTTTTTTTTATCTCAAATTTTAATTTAGCTCTGTCTTAGCCTGTTTTCTTTCTTTTTTTTTCTTTCATCCTGCCCTTTCTCTTTTTCTTTCTCCTTTCACCACAAAATTTTAACTTTTCCCTGTGTAGCTCATTCCTCACTCTTACTATTCCCTCTTCTCTATCATGTCAAAATTACTTCCCTTTCCTCTAGACATCTCTTAAGCTTTTCTTTCTTTCTTTTTTCCATCTTATTCCCATGTCACCTATATTAATTTTAGCTCATTTGTTGTTGTTTGTTGTGTGATGGACTTTCCTCTCCAATTTGGTTCCTATTGTTTTACTATTTATTTGCCTTTTTTCCTTTTTCTTTCTCTTTATTTTATTTTATTTCTGTTTAAACCCCATACTATATATTTCCAATTTCTTATTCCATTCCACATTCTTTATTCCCTTTTTTATTAATGATGTAAATCTTACTTTCTCTCTTTGCATCACTCCAATTCCCAACTCTTATTACCACTCCTCCCTCTACCCTCTCAAAATCATTTTTTTATCAGTAGGTCATCTCATATTTGCTCTCCTTTCTTATAATAATATTAATCTCTTTGCACCCTTATTAATACTGGTTTATTTGCTGTTGATAGTGGGATTGCAGGTGGGAGTTATTTTTGCAGGTGTGGGATTTTTTTCCTGGGCTTTGTGGTTTTGTTATGGCCAACACCTGCACAACAGGACACAAGATGTGGTGAGCAGAGTGACCTTCAGTCAACAAGCTGGAGGGGAGGACCCACCAGAGACTGACCCAACAGCAATCAAAAACCAATTACATCCAGACAGCCAACATAAATGGCATAAAGGGCATCTCAAGAGCATCAAGTTCAGGAGATCAAGGAGACTGCACCACTGAATATTACAGGTCTCCCACCATAGAAGTTCACACCACAAAGATAGGGAGTTAAAACAGATCAATTTAGGAAGCAAATAATAAGAGTCTCCAAAAAATAGGAAGGCAAAGAAACAACCCCAAATGGAAAAGAAAGGAGGAAGCCTCAGGAAGAGTGCTGAATGATATAGATGCAAGTAAACTATTAGATACTGAGTTCAAAACAATGGTTATAAGGAAGCTCTATGAGCTCAGTCAGAATTACCAAAAACTACAGGGAAACTACAAGGAACTTACTGTGAACTACATCAGCATGAAAAAGGACATAGAAACTATCAATAGGAGCCAGGAGGAAATGAAGACTACCATTTCTGAATTGAAGAATTCAGTAGAAGCAATCAAAAGCAGGCTAGATGAAGCAGAGGATCAAATCAGTGAGATGGAGGACAAGGTAGAAAAAAACTCCCATGGGGAGCAAGAAAAGGGAAAAAGACTCAAAAAGAATGAAGAGGGGTTAAGGAAACTGCAGGATGACATGAAAAGTAATAATAACTATATAATAGGGATACCAGAAGGAGAAGAACAGGAGCAAAGGTTAGAAAACCTGTTTGAAAAAGTAATGATAGAAAATGTCCCTAATTTGATGATATAAAAAGTCACACAAGTCCAGGAAGCACAGAGGGTCCCAATCAAGAGGAACCCAAAGTGACCCACACCAAGACACGTCATAATTAAAATGGAAAAATTCAAAGATAGAGAGAATCTTAAAGGTGGCAAGGGAGAAAAAGGAAGTAACATCCAAAGGAACTCTAATAAGGCTAGCAGCTGGCTTCTCAACAGAAACATACAAACCAGAAGGAAATGGCAAGAGATATTCCAAGTAATGAAAAGCAAAGGCCTACAACCAATACTATTCTACCCACCAAGGCTATCAATTAAAATGGAAGATGAAATAAGGAGTTTCCCAGACAAAAGAAAGCTAAAAGAATACCCCTCCACTGAACCAGCATTGCAAGATATGCTAAAGGGCTAAAGGGACTACTTTAAGAAAATGTAGAAAAAGAGTGAGAGAGAGAGGAACACAGGTAGGAAGGGGGAAAATGAATAAGTGCCTATCAATAACAACCTTAAAATGTAAGTGCGTTAAATACTCCAATCCAAAGATATAGGGCAGCTGTAATGAATGAGTTAACAATGAGATCAAGGAAGAAATTAAAAAATACCTGGAAACAAATGAAAATGAACACACAACATACCAAAACCTATGCGACACAGTGAAAGCAGTCTTGAAAGGGAAGTTCATAGCATTACAGTCCTATCTAAAGAAGATAGAAAAATCTCAAATAAACAACTTACCCTATATCTAAAAGACTAGAGGAGCCTTGGCTGGTTTAGCTCAGTGGATTGAGTGCCAGCCTGCAAACCAAAAGGTCACTGGTCACTTCTCAGTCAGGGCACATGCCTGGGTTGTGAGCCAGGTCCACAGTAGGGGGTGTGCAAGAGGTAACCACACATTGATGTTTCTCTCCCTCTCTTTCTCCCTCCCTTCCCCTCTGTCTAAATATAAATCAATAAAATCTTTAAAAAATAAAAGACTAGAGGAACAACAAACAAAGACAAGAGCAAGTCATTAGAAGGAAATAATCAAGATCAGAGCAGAATTAAATGAGATAGAGACTAAAAAAGCAATTCAAAGGATCAATAAATTCAGGAACTGGTTCTTTGAAAGATAAATAAAATTGCCAACCTTTAACCAGACTAATCAAGAAAAAAAAGAGAGGACTCAAATAAAATCAGAAACAAAAGAGGAAAAGTTACAAATGATAGCAAGAAATACAAAGGATTTTAAGACATTACTAAGAACAACTATGTGTCAAGAAATTGGGCAACCTGAGAAAAATGGATAAATTTCTAGAAACATACAATTATTCAACACTGAATCAGGAGGAAGCAAAAAACATGAATAGACCAATAACAACCAGTGAAATTGAAGCAGTAATCAAAAACTCCCAGACACAAAACCCTGGACAAATGGCTTTACAGGTGGGTTTTACCAAATACTCAAAGAAGAACTAACACCAATTCTTCTCAAACTATTCCAAAAAAAATTCAAGAAGAGGGAAGACTCCCAAACTTTTTATGAGATGAGTATTTTCCTAATCTCAAAATCAGGTAAAGACACACAAAGAAAGAAAATTACAGGATAATATCTCTGATGATCATAGATGCTAAAATCCTCAACAAAAATACTTTCAAACTGCATCCAGTATAACATTGAAAAGCTTATACATCATTATCAAGAGGGCTTTATTCTAGGGATGCAAGGATGTTACAATATTCACAAATCAATAAATGTGATATATCACATAAACAAAATGAAAGATAAAAATCACATGATCATATAAATAGATGTAGAAAAAGCATTTGATAAGGTACAGCACCCATTTATGATAAAAACATTCAGCAAAGTGGGAATAAAGGGAGCATATCTCAACATAATAAAGGCCATATGTGAAAACCTACTGTCAACATTATATTCAATGGCAAAAACTAAAAGAATTCCCCTTAAAATCAGGAACATGACAAGGGTGTCTGTTTTCATCATTCTTATTCAACATAGTACTGGAAGTCCTAGCCACAGCACTAAGACAGGAAAAAGAAATAAAAGGCATCCAAATTGGAAAGGAGGCAGTAAAACCATCATTGTTTGCACGACCTGATAGTGTACATAGAAAATCCTATAGGCTCAGCCAAAAACTATTTGACCTAGTAAGTGAATTTGGCAATGTAGTGGGATAGAAAGTCAATATTCAGGAATTGAAGCCATTTTTGTACACGGAGAGTGAACTATCAGAAAGAGAATCTAGGAGAAAAATCACATTTACTAATGCAACAACAAAAATAAAGTACCTAGGAATAAATTTAACCAAGGAGGTAAAAGACCTATACTCAGAAATCTATAGAATACTGAGAAGGAAACTGAGGAAGATGCAAATAAGTGGAAGCCTATACTGTGCTCATGGATTGGAAGAATTAACATCATTAAAATGTCCATATTACCCACAGCAACATATAAATTCAATGCAATCCCTATTAAAATACCAATGACATTTCATAGATATAGAATATTCCCCCCAAAGAGTCTCAACAACTTGAGAAAGAAGAACAAAATTTTAGGGATCACAAAGTTGATATCAAACTACACTACAAGGCCACTGTAATCAAAACCATCTGGTACTGGCATAAGAACAGACACATAGATTAATAGAACAGAATAGAGAGCCCAGAAATAAACCTATGTTGTTATGGTCAATTAATATTTGACAAGGGGAGCACAAGCATACAATGGAGTAAAGACGGTCTCTTCAATAAATTGTGTTGGGAGAACTGTACTGAATCAAACTTATACCATACACCAGAATAAACTCAAAATGGTAAAAGACTTAAATATAAGTCATGAGCCATAAAAATCCTAGTGAAAAATGTAGGCAGTAAAAGTTCATATGCCTCATATAGCAATATTTTTGCTGATATATCTCCTATGACAAGGGAAATAAAGGAAAAAAGAAACAACTCAGACTAATCAAATTAAAAATCCTCTGCATGGCTAAAGGAACGATCAACAAAATGAAAAGGGAACTCTCTGTATGGAGAACATATTTGTCAATGATACATTGGACAAGGTTTTTATCTCCAAAATATATAACGAATACATATGACTCAATACCAGAAAGACAACAAAAACAATTAAAACATGAGCAAAGAACCTGAATAGACACTTCTCCAAGGAACCCGGATGGCCCACAGACATATGAAAAGATGCTCAACATCACTAGCCATCAGAAAGATGAAAATTAAAACCATGAGATATCACCTTGCACCTGCCAAATTGACTATCATTAGTAAATCAACAAAAAAACAAGTTCTGGCAAGGATGTGGAGAAAAGGGAGCCCTAGTGCATTGTTGGTGGGAATGCAGAGTGGTGCAGCCATTGTGGAAAACAGTATGGAGTTTCCTCAAAAAATTAAAATTGGAGCTGCCTTTTGACCCAGTTATTCCACTGCTGGTATTGTACCCTAAGAATCTTGAAACACCAATTCAAAAGAACATGTGCACCCCTATGTTCATAGCAGCACTATTTACAATAGCCAAGATTTGGCAAAAGCTTAAGTGCACATCAGTAGATGAGTGGATCAAAAAACTAGTACATTTACACAATGGAATACTGCACAGCAGAAAGAAAGAAGGAACTGCTATCTATTATGACAGATGGATGGAACTGGAGACTATAATGCTAAGTAAAATAAGTCAGTCCTTGAAAAACAAATATTATATGACCTCACTTATAAGAAGAATCTAGTAAACAAAGTAATGAACAAAATATAGACATATGCATAGAATCATGGAATAGACTGACAGCAATAAGAGGGGAGGGGGAAGGTGCAGACCGATTGAAAGAAGGTGAAGGGATTAGTCAAAGAACATATATGAAGGACCTGTGGACATGGACAATGGTGTGGGGATTGACTATTGAAGTGGTGGCTGGCTGGATATATGGGGACAAAAATGGGACTGTAATAGCATAAATAGTAAAACATTAAGAAATTTCAAAAAATTACAATCTCATTAAGAGCACAGGCACATAAACACATTATTTTTATTTCATATAATGACAAACAAGAAAGAGGTATATCCTGAATATTTAGAGAGCTAAGAGGAACCAAACTCAACTCATTTGTGGTTAAAGAAGGCCTCCCGAAGAAAAGAACAATTGAGCAAACTTTAATATGACCCAGGTTTTAAAATTATCCAACAAAGACTTCAGAGGGGCTACTACAGTTTTGCTCTATAAAGTGAGGGAAAATATGCTTGTAATGAGTAAAAAAGATAAGAAATATATTCAAAGAAATTGAAAATATGAAAAAAGAACCAAATGGGAAACTTAGAGCCAAAAAAAACAGTATCTGAAATTTAAAAATTCAATTAATTGGCATAATAACAGATTGGAGAAAACAAAGGTATCTATGAACTTGAATAAAGATCAATAGCTATCTGATCAGAAGAAGAAACAAATAGGATTTTTTTTTTTTTAATTAACAGGGTCTACTTACCTATGGGACAGAAATCAAATAGTCAGACTTACAGAAAATTGGAGCTCAAAGGAAGGAAGGAAGGAAAGAAGGAAGGAAGGGAGGGAGGGAGGAAGGAAAGAAGGGAGGGAGAGAGAGAGAGAGAAAGGAAGAAAGAGAAAGAGAGAGGGGGGAAGGGAGGGAGGGAGGGAGAGAGAGAGAGAAAGAAGAGAAGAAAAATATAAGGAACCCAAACTTCCCAAACTTGGTGATAAAGTAGAACTTATAGATACCAAAGCCAAACAATATACACTTGAAGAAATTCTCCCTAGGCACAGAATAGTTCAATTTCTGGAATTCAACAATAAAGAATTTATTACAAGCAGAGAAACAATGATTAAACTGACTGGCAAATTCTCAAAAGAATTTGAGTATAATTGAGGTAAGGGCTAAAAAGTTCCCTTTCAAAATTCAAGAGAAGCCTTACTGAGAGAAATTTTCAGGCACAGTAGGAATAAGAAGTCAGATTATAGTGAATTAAACATCGCCTTGTTTCTTAAATGACGTACATACCATAATTGAAAGCAGGATTATGTAAGCATCATAATTAAAAACTTAGGAAAAGAGATTGGAGAAGGGCTCCTATTTAAAGCATTCACTTGTAACACTGTTCTGTCTCTCTCACACATAAGCAATTATGTTACTGAAATGCAACAGCCACAACTGCCACATAAATGTGACTTCCATTATTTAGACTCCAACAAAGAAACACATGCTAATCTTACTTGTCAGCTGCTAAAAAGCAACAGCTTGGACAAAGTGATTCAGTGCGATATGTTTCCCAAAAACTACATTAGAAAAAGTGGATAAAGTTCTTATGGTACAGTGAGTTACAAGAAGAAATTAATAGTAAATGGGAAATTCTCATGTCCCTTATCATTGTTTTAATGGTCCAGAGTTTTCCCAAACCAACAATCATAGAGAAATTCACATTTATCTACCTTCCCTCCATGTTAATGAAAAATGTTTATTGGGAGGATGGTCAGTAAAGATAAGATAGCGAGAGATCCAAGCTTTATATTTCTTTAGCTGGAATTTTCATTAATGCTATAGTGCTATAGGTCCACAATTTCCTTTTATTTTTTTTTATTTAAAAAGATAATACTATAAAAAATATTTGAGAGACCAAAGATTTATTTTTAGAAGCCTATTTATTATACAAGATTAAGTTAATTATTTAGTTATAGAATGTAATATATAGGAAGATAATGACAAAATAGAATAATTAATAGCTCAACAATTGTCTAAAATATACTATGCATACTACATCTGATCATCTTTAATGATGAAAGAATTAAAATAAATGAAAATACTGAAACTATTTTGAAAATAGTCCAATTGTTACAACTTCCACTGGTTCAGTAATGTTATAAGAAAGAAACAACAGACCCAAAATGGAGTCACATTTGCTAAGCCAAGTTACCAAACCAAAAATTAGTACTTAAACTAACCAAAGTTTCAGCCTCTCCCAGAAGTGGAATTTTAAGCCAATCGATCTAGAATTTTCTGGCCAACACTAGTGAGGAAATCTGCCTAACAAAACCCCTCTACCTTCCCCTAAATTGTCCTTGCCTGAAATAATCCACTCTTTTAATTTCTTAGTCTCACCTTCTTTTTGCCTATAAAAACCTTCCATTTTACACAATTCATCAGAGCACCGCCCCCCACCCCAACGCTCCATGGGATGCTGCCTGATTCATGAATTACTGAATACAGCAATACAGCCTATTAGATCTTCAAGGTTACCTAGGTGAATTTTGTTCTTGAACAGTAACTTTACTGCGTTTATCCATTATTTAATGGGAAATCATACAAGAGCTGATTGTTGATTACTATTTATAGCATTTCAGATAGACTGATATTTACTAATTTTCTTGATCATTTAAAGATTTTTCACTCTACTACCCTCAAATATACTTAATAAGATCATCATATGATTTTAATTTAACAAATTATTATTTATATTTCAAGGAGAGAAAAACTGAAATATAACAAACTCAAAGAGATTGTCCTTAGAAAGTAAATACACAAAGAAATAGCAAAGATGAATTAGAAGACAAATCTAAAAGTAATTAAACCTAACCACAGTATTATAGAGCTACACACTGATAAACTAAAATCACTTTGTTAAAAGCATGGACTGCGCACAGACAAGTTTTATTCAGAAAAGTAGGATGGGGAAATAGTATTTTCAATATTTATATATTTTTAATCCTCACTCAAGGATATGTTTATTAATTTTAGAGGAAGGGGGAGTGAGAAAAACATTGATTGGCTGCCCCAACCCACATGCCTTGACCTGGGATTGAACTCGAAACCTTTTGGTCTATGGGACCACATCCCAACCAACTGAGCCACCCAACCAGGGCAATATTATATTTTTAATCAGAGGTATTTTATGACTCATTTTCTTTGATGAATAATTTAAACTTTGAGACTCAGAAAAGATATAACACAAAGGTTTAAATCCTGTTATTTTTTTTTTCATTTTAATGGTGATTTATGGGTGTGGGTAACTTTCAACCAATAATATAAAATTTATTTTTCAAATGGCCCTAACTACAATCAAAACTGATTGGCATAGCAATATAAAATGTCTGGAAAATAATAACCTTAATGGTTATGTTACTTTTTAAAATTTGATGACCTTCCCCAACCAGTGTTAAAATTACTTCTTAATTATTTTAATAATTATCAGTGAATGAAAAAATACTTAATTTGGGGGGGATTCTGGTTCATATTTCCCTATCCTCAAATATTTCAGGAGGCCTCTTGATTGTCCATAATGGTTTCTATAAAAGATAAGGTAAACTAGGAAGTTTATAATATCTTCCTGAGTCAAATCAGGAAATAGAAATTACACAGGGAAATTCAAAATAAAGAATTATTAATAGATTAGCATAATAAAGAATTGGCTACGAAGAGGTGAAGAAAATGTAAAGAACAGGAAAAGAAGCAGATTAGGAATGCCCAAGGGAGGTGAGTCACCCCATACCTGCCTGAACAGGGCTGATATGGGGACCACAATGGAATGGGCACAGCCAGGGCTCTCTGGATGGTGGGTATCTTGCTGCAGAACCCTGCTGGTGAGCAGTGCTGGAAATCTAACCTCCGAGTGGTAAGGGAAGCCATCCTTAGGGAGGTGCTATAGTTTAAAACTTGATATGAAGTCACTTAAGAGTTGCTGGCAGAGGTCATTCAAGGGGAGGTGCCTCACCAACAGCACTCTGTCCTGAAGTACTGGAGGAGGTAAGGGAGAAAGATGCTGACCACTGGGTTCTGAAGGTCACTCCATGCTGCAGGTAGCAAGATCTGGAGCAACCACCCAGTTCAGTAGTGCAAGCGCCAGCACTGCAGAAATAGTGCTGGGCACAGGTTGCATCTGGAGAAAGCTGCTCTTCCGGGAGACTAACATTAGAGAAACTCTACTCTGCAGGAGTAGAACATTAGATAAAATTGTATGCTGCAGGAAGCTGACAGCAGGGAACGCTGGAACCAGGGAGGAAAAACAAATCTCTTCTTCCTCCAGTGCCCCACCAACCCCTCCAGCTGGCAAGGCTTAATGTCGTGCCAGCTGGCAAAGGAGAAATATTTACAAAGTCCACCTGCATGATCCCATCGCAGGCAGAGTAGGATCAATTTGGGGCTGAGAGACAATAAACTGAAACCTGACATAATTGTTTTATAACCTAATCAGATGTTTCCCTTTTGTATTTTAACAACAAAATGAGGAATTATTTCATTATTTCATCTATGTAATGAAATTTGTAAAAAAAAAAAAAGTGATATACGTGATATACTTTTTCCTCCCAGTGATTTCCTTATTCCTTTTTGATTGGTCAGTACTTTTGCATTTCAGTGTGCTACAGAATGTAGCCAACTTCCAAAGAACAGAACCCAAGACTGGGTTCAGCCCCCATTTTTGCATGGCTAGCTTGAATGGCCAAAGGTAGTCCTATTAGATTTACTTGCCCAGTTGCTCCAGGTTTTCCAAATGTTGTATGCTTAGTAACCACAACTAATTGAATTGCTCTTTACTGGACACAATACTTTCATATTAGAATATTATTATAACTAATTATCATTGTTATTTTTCCAAAATTCAGCTGCAGGCACTTCAGAGTAACGCCTCACTGAAAGTAAGAAAGCCATTAAGAGTCAGAGTTGAAATTCAAACCAAAGTTGTATATTTAAAAATTAGTCCTTTTTCTAAGACTCTAGTTTCCCTCCAGCTATCAAAGAAACCAAAATGCCTAAAAATTTGCAAAATATGGCCTATCAGAAATGTCCAAATAAAGGGTGACCGTCTCTAAGAAATAGGAGCACTTTCGGATGTAAGGTTGATCTGAGGTGTGATCAACCCTTTATTAATTCAGTTTCAAAAAAACAACAAGAAAATTGGAAGGAGGGTTTTAACAGTCGCTCGGGTCACTCACTCATGAGGCAAACAGATCATATATATATATGTTATATATATATACACACACACATATACATATATAAGTATATATATATATATATTTTTTTTTTACTTAGATTGAATTCAGTAGTTCAATTGAAAATGTGACTTCACAGAATATGTTACCATAACCTACTTTGTTTTATACAGATTCACACACCAAAAGAGCTTATTTTAGCCCTGGCCAGGAAGCTCAATTGGTTAGATCATCATCCCCATACACCAAGGTTGTGGGTTCAGTCTCCAGGTAGGGCACATACAAGGAGCAACCAATGAATGCATAGGTAAGGGAAAAAAAACGAATCAATGTCTCTCTCTTGCTCTGGCTCTCTCATGCTCTCTCGCTCTGGCTCTCTCATGCTCTCTCTCTCTATCTCTCTCCCCTCTCTCTAAAAAAATCAATAAATAAAAAAATTAAAAAGTTTCTTTTAATGTCCTTTTTAAAAACAAATTACCTAAGATTAGCCTAATGAATAATACTAGGCAGTACAATTTCAGCTCATTGCTGTAGTCGTTGAAAAGACAAGGCTAGGGAAAGGAACTGAAAATATTAAACAAAGATGCTTTTAGGACATTTTCAATAATATGCTAAAGAAATATTTATAAAAAAGAAAATTAATTTAGAGTTAAATAGTGAATTAACTTTATTAGCAATCCTATAATGATTTAAGTGACAAAAAATAAATAAATGTGAGTATAGATAATCATAATTAAAAGTGTGCTATATTTACTAAACATTAGGGTGACTTGCATGTCTACCATGTAGTAATTGACCTAATTCATCATCTCATTTGATTTGACATTCAGGGTCTAACCTCTGTAAATATTCACTCTAAGCATAAAATGCAGACCCAGATTTATAAAGACTGATATCAGAGTTTACCATCTAGGGCCTCTTAACCTTGTTCAATCAGCATTTGCCCCTGGACCCAGACTGACATCCCTCAAGTCATCATATAAGATTATATTTCATCAGTGGTCCCATAATTCTAGGACAAGAGAGCTCCTGTTTGTTACAACTGGAAACTAATGTTTGGTGTGTTTGTGCTAACGAGGTACTGACTTTTAGCCTATGACAATTGACCATCATAATGTACCTATCAGAATGCCCTGAGCACAACATTTTAGAGGAAGCCGGGGTAAATTGGATTCTTAATGATGCCTTTAACAGAAGTCAGTCAATAGAGGTTAACAAAATTCTCAGTATGCACTTTTAAATCTCAAACACTTTAGAGTGACCATTTCCATAACAGACTGGACTAACACACCACACAATGGGCTTTTGGCCTTCCCAGCAGATGGGCCTCCCTTGGTTTTGGTCCTGAATACAGCAGTAGTTGAAAATGCATTCAGTTCAGAATAGAATGGTGGGTTTTGTGACAGAGCTGGCTTATTGTTTGATTCAGACAAAGAGCTCTTTCTCTGGTGAGTGACTTGTCATCTTATGTCGATGTAAGCTATGTAAAGAATGACTTTTCATTAAAGCAAGTTTAGCATATTTGCAATTGTCTTGGTCAGATGGGAAAGTTTCTAGCTTAAATAGTAGAATTATATCCTGCAATTTATGCAATCCACAAATTGATTCTATGTGGGAAAGCAATAATAATAGTAATAAAAGAGCTTTCTTTTTTCTCTAGCTCCACAGAATGATTGTGCCAAGCAACAATTTTTGGACACACTGAAGAAAATCCACTACCAATACAGGTGGCAGAATTCACCAAGTTATGTGGGGACTGAATACATATCTTCCCTTCTCCAGATCAGAGTATAGGTTCAAATTTCCAAATTTATATTACTCTGGCTCAAAAATATTATCATTAACTCATCTAGCTTCTTGCACTTTCATATAAACTGGTAGGTATATAATCTCCATTAAATCCTCCCGTGTTACATCCACTCCACTCTGAAATTCCTCCTTGCAAATAAACTTGATACCGGTCCTCTATGCTCCTAACTCTCTTGTATGCAGAGTTTCTATGCTTCTTAGCTCTCTCCTGTTCACTAACAATATGATATCCCCCTGCAAGCCAGGAACTTTTAAAGTTGAACAAATAAATTGGAGCGGATCTCATATATGGTGGTATAGTCCTGTGGAAAAACCTTGAACTTCCCCTAGCACAATGGTAATAAACCTCCCTGACCATAGAGAACTCTAGTAAATTTTCAGTATTCCTTGTTCTACATGTACTTCGTCACCACTGGTGACATTGGAGAATAAGGGCAGCAGCTATGAAACTCACCTGGATTTGACCACGGTGACCATTTTGCAGTAACCTACTTTGCTAAATAGCTGTGGGATGTGGAGAGGACCCAACAGAACCATCTTGAAAACATGTGTCTCCTTTATCTTTATATCCTATGACGGCCAAGGGCCCATAGATGACTTTGATCCTTTCCAGGAACCTCAAGCCCCTCCATCCTCTCAGTCAGCTCAAACAGCCTTAGGGGAGGTACCATAGATCTCTCTGGTGCTACACCTTTTACATAGATGTCATTTTGTACATCTGATCATCAGAAGTCATGGGGCAATGAAAGAAAGATGGTGGTGGAATGCAAGCTTTTTATGGTGTGATGTCCCCATGAGTTTTTCTTTATGGTTTACCTTTGTTTTTTGAGCCTATCTCGATAATTGTGTGATGTGTACATTGTCACATAACAAATAAAATGTTGCATACTTTACATAACAAGCTTTGTATTCTTTTATATTTCTAATTAGTAGGTCTGGGTAGGACTCTAGAATTCTAACAGGTTCCCAAGTGTTAATGACTTTGGTCCAAGGATCACAGTTTGAGGCCCACTGGTCTAGGATGTAAGCAAAAAAGGGTTAAGAGCAAAGAACTCAGTGGTATTATATTTGGCATGTGCAAATTCCAATAACAACCATGATTAATTTTGCATAGCTTAGTGATTTACTTGATTGGCACACATAAACCACATATTAAATTTAAATTTCTTTGTTAACTAAATTATAAATTTTTCTGGGTAGTCTTAAATCTCTTTACAAAAGATCACAGAAAATCATCATATTGCTTTTTACAGTACTTTTTATAAGATGAATAGTTATTTTTCAAAAGCTTCATGTTCTGTTTGAATTTGCCAACATAAGCTTTTTTTTTCATATAAAGAATTCTGGTTACATGGGTAATTGTGAAATCATTTGGAAATGACCTGTTTTTATCTTAGCTGTCAGCTATAATATTCTTAAGGTAACACAGGCCCCTAAAAGGGAAAAAGACTGAAAGTAATTGGGCAACCAGTTACTCATCCTTACCCAACCCCATCTTGCTCTGAAATTGTATATCCCAGACACTTTTCTCTCACACATCTCTCATAAGGCTGTTCTCTCTTTTATGTATCAATTCAATGTCTTCTTAACGTTTTGCAAAATTCTTATGCTAGTGTTCACAATATCATACCTCCCATATGTGATCCTCAGAATTCATAAGCTTATTGCTACAGCAGAGTTAGTCCTCTCTCTACCAAAGAAAAGTAGGATTGGAGGTTCTAAACCCTGTAACCCTGCAAAAGGGAATTGTCAACCAGAATGACTTTCATTCTGCCATAAAATAGACAGTGGAATCTCATTCAATTTTCCATTTAAGAAGAGCACTTGTTTAAAACATTATTGATGAAATAACATGCCAAGTTGAAATCCTATAAAAACTTTTCAAACAAAGCACTACAAAATCCAAAATAATTGTGCTGGATGAGTAGGTAAAATTATCACAAATAGTGAGGAACTGCTGTTATCTGCCCTTTTGCAGGTGGATGTTTAAGAACATGCAGCGCCTATTGTAATCAATCTTTCTCTTGAAACATTTGAAGATAGATATTTTATAGAAAATTTGGGAAAATATAGAAAAGTACCCACAGGAAAAATATGAATTATCCAACTCTACTCATAGATTAATATATACTTCATATAAGGATATAGAAAGAATTAAGTTAAAGAATCCAGGAGAGAATATTTCACAAGAGAAAACTGCTGAGTTCTTGGATTTTCCTTGCTAGAGGAGAGGGAAGAGAGATTCTCTTCTATTTCAAGAAGCGAGAGGGCTTTGAAAGGACTTTGTAGCTTTTGATATGTACTTCCTGAAATGTGAAAGGGCACAGGAACTGGTGTTGGAACCCCAACTAAGACGAAATGCAGAAGTCTTTGGGAGCAACTACTCTCCTCTATTTAGCATGGCAAGGATGCATGGGGTCCCCTATGGATAATCCAAGAGGGAACTGGGCTGAAGATGTCTTGAATGAATCTCAGCAATAAGAGGCTGTGGGATGTACCATCAGGAACTGGGGGTGGTGGTTCTGTGCCCATGTCAGAGAACTACACTACCCAGAGATCCCCATGGTAAACATGGAAAGACCAAACATATTCCAAACAAGGCACTATTATGAATATCCACTAATTTCAGAATATGTCAATGCCAAGTCATAAGAATACCTGTGAAGTAACAACTTTCTTGCTCCTTGCTTCTGTCTTCTCCACTCTGCTGGAAGGATTGAGAAGCCTTGGCTAAAGAGATGGGAGAAAGAGAAGAGGATATTTGGGAAAGAGGGACTTGGCCACACCTATTTCCCACCAGGAGTCTCTAGACTCAGCAGGAGAAGAGAAGCCTCTTTAAGTCTAAGTGTAGTTCAGTGTTTTGACTTTGGAAATGGTTACTTCAATTATTAAAATTACATTGAAACTAAGAGCGACTAAAGGACATTTTATTATCAAAATGGAAACTATAAAAATCATGGGCCACCCCTGGATTTCATTTTATATAGAGAAAAAAGGAAAAAGCTGTTTTCACATAATCCCTTTGGAGTCTTGCTCTTACAGTATGTTGAAAACACATCTTACACACACACACACACACACACACAGTTGGGCCAAAATATAGATACCTACTCTTCCAATGTGTTTCTAGTTTATCTTCCTTTCTTGAAAATTACTATAACTTAGACACTACTTCTTTTCTCTTCTTAATTTTTATCACACTAATGTTCAAGAAACCTTTTCTTAAAAAAATAAAAATATTTTAAACAAAGTGGCTGGAATGTAAACATGGTAGATGATCAATAAAGATAAATATGAATAATAAATAGGTGAAAAAAGTCCATTTCTTCTTGCTTTATAACCACATGAAAAAACAAAAGAAAATCCTTTTATTATTATTTAATTTTAAAATAAGCTCTTCCTCATTTTAGAGCCTTTTTATTTAACTGTATCAAATTTTTAAGGTATAAATTATTCTCTAGGAATCCTAGAAGTATAATCAATGTTGTGTCATAGCTGTGTGATGCAACACCACAAGTAAAAGCTTTCTGCACTAAAAGATAACTAAACAAAAATAGAGTAGAGTAGGTTCAGCAGTGAACAGCAAGAGAAGAGCGAATTAGAGTGAGATGGTAATCTCAAGTGCATACAAGGGTAAACAGCAAGCTATTGATTGCCTTTGTGGCTAAGGAAAGGGGGTGAGTAAATGCTTATATGCCAAGGACACTTGCCTAGGCAACACCTTTTCCTCTTCCTTCCAGGCCGGACCTCCCTTAATCTTCAGTTACTCCCCCTCCTGAGGATAGAAAGGTGAAGATTCCCGAAGCGAAGAGGAAGGCTAATTATTCAGTTCAGGTGGTGATCAATTTATAATTCCTACAGGAAAATTGTTGCTATAAAATCATTCAAATCTAAAAAGAGTCACTGATATCCCTTTAAGAAGTATGAATAAAAAGTTATTGCAGCCAAACTTGGATCATTTCCAACAGTATGACTTTTTTATTGAATTACAAAGAGAATTTTATGACACTGGCAGGCAGATAGCTTTCTCTAGCATTCTAAGCTTCTTCCTGTCTTTCTTGTTCCCACACGTTAAATCAGCAATGCATGACTTACAATTTGACTTGCTTCCTTCTTTGCAAAGTAGTCAGAACTTGACTCCATTCATGAGTGACCTTTCTCCTCCCTCTCAAATGCTGATGTGGGCAACATTCAGATCACTTTTGTTTCATGTCCAGGGATAAATATTTGGTTGCCTCTGGAGTGGGAGAAGTTAATGACTGTTTCAATAAAGCATTTACCAAGTCAGTATTCAAAGCCATCTGAAACAGTTGGCACCGTCAAACAATAAGTGGCGTTACTGTAATAAATCGAGGGACACCGAGACTGTCCCATTGTACCTAGCAATTGTTAAACATGTTCTCTCGAAGAATCTAACAATGTAATGTTTGCTTCACTTAGCACTCTGCTTGTTTCTCAACAATAGATCTTCAAATGAATTGTGTGAGTAAATTGAAACATACACACACACACGCACATATGAAAAATAATATGAAAACACATGGAAACCACATTTTTAGATCTAATCAGCTGGCCAATCTACAAATATGTAACAAAGTCTCAGAATAACCAGGTTTCATATATCTGCAATGATGATAAAAAACAAAAACAGTATAAGAGACAACAAAACTGACATGGTAGAAACAGAATAATAAATTGTTAAGAGCTCAGCTTTGGATTCAAATGAAATTCTACTGAAATAGTTTTTTCTTTTTCCATGCAACTTTTGCAGTTTAATTATGCAGTTTTCTCTACAAAGAATCCAAAAAGAAAGAAGGGGTGAATAGTAGGGTTAGAATAAAGTTTACCTTAATACCTTAACATAGGGGAGATATCGAGAAAGTCCTCTAAAACTGTATGTACAGACTAAAGCTGAACTTTACAATAGTTCAGCTTTACAGGGTTACAGAAACATACAATAATATATATAGAGAGAGATATATGTATATATCTCTCTCTATATATGTGAATCAGTAACAGGAATGAACTATAAATCCATCAAAGCAAAATTATATACAGAAATTAAGGGCAATCAAGCTAAAATACCTGGAATATTAAATGATGGTTACTTTGTGACCATCTGCTGGGTTTTACGCATTGTGTTTAACTTGTAACTGTCATAAACACTTCACAAGTTCAAACTCCAGGAGATTTGGACAACACATTGTGAAAAAACTTAAGCAATCTGGATGTTCCCAATATTTATTCAGTTTTTATCCACTCTTCTAGATTCATGTGGATATAACCATTGATTCATGAGGCTTTCCTTTCAGAACTAGAATTTTTTATGTATTCATTTACTCTTATTTTGTCTTATTCTAAAAAAGATATAAGGCAACAGAATGCTATGACTGACTATCTGAGAGGTAGTTGCTGGACCTGGGATTGATTAATTTGCCTTTCTCTTTTATTAAAAATGCATTTTAGAAGATTAAGAATTTTTAAATGTCCATCTGCTAAAATAGGGAGAAAAAATGTAATTTTACATTGCTACTTTCACTTGATCTTTTAATAATCATTCCATTAACTTTTATTTCATTCCTACTATGTACCTATATGGCAACGATATTATAAGAATCACAGTGATGTGAGGTGTAACATATGTCAGCATTCAATGTCTAATTCTTTTCTCTCACCTTGAGTTCATTGTCTGAAGAAAATTACCACCCCCCATTTAATATTAGCAAAACACAAGCCTCAAAAATATTGAGTAAATTGTGAAATCACTGTCTCCTAACTAGCAGTCTGGCTTTCCTTCCGTCACCCTGTCACATGCTCTCAAAGATGCAGGGACTCTGTCAACACCATGTGAGAGCTTACAAAATAATATTTTCCCTATCACACTTGATCATCAGGGGAAAAGAATGTAAAGATAATTGAATAAAAATAGTAGAAATTTACTCAATTTTCTTCACCTAAGTCCTCATGTTGCTAGGATGATGTCCTTTTCCAATAAATCTCAAAGGACCTTTGGTTTTTTATTAAGATGTCTCATTCCAACTGCCATCAAACTTGGTAGAATAAAATCACCTCCAGCAAGCAAAATGGCTCACTATTTATTTATTACAACGTTTGGTGCTTTTTGCCTATCATAGCCTTAAACCTTTCCTCGAAGGTAAGATTTTTCTCAGGTTAGCAACATGCAAACATGAAAAAAAAAAAAAAGCAACTGACAGAACTTGTGGAGAAAAGAAACAATGCCTGAGGTTGCTTAAGGATGGGTGCTGATGTCTTAATTATTTTCTCTCTCTCTGTTTCTGAAAAACAGAAACATAAAACACAAGAGAAAAATTTCCATGTCTTAATCTAGCCAAACAACAGTGCAAAACTATCATTTGGGAAAAGGGATTAGACAACCAATACTTAAAACAATTGATTGGAAAAGACAACATTCCTGTCTGAGAATCGTAGAGAGCATCTGATTGATAAAAATTGTGAGGCTTGTAAGATCAACAGATTAGGATTGATCGTGCAATGGAACAGTCACATAAATTTGCCAGAGGGAGAAAAATTTCTTAGAATTAGCCAGAGTTCAGGTAATCACATGTCTTAGTTTTCTTGGAACAGTCCTGGTTTAAATCTTAAAACTAGTTAAATTGACAATTGCACCCTGTTGACTCTCAAAGGTGTCCTTGTTCAGACAAAACATGATATATGTGGCCACCTTAGCCCAAGAGGGTGAAGCAGTCTTATTGCTACACATTTCAATATAAAAAGAACAGAGGGAGTGTCTTCAAAAGCTGGGATGTGCCATTCTTTTTACCACAGTTCATTACAAAAAGGCAAATGCAGTGGCCTCAACCAATGTATGTTTATTTATAAAATGAGCGAAACGCCACAAAACCGTTTTGAATTACTTAGTGGAAATCAAGATCTTTCATCACAGAAATAAAGGAAAGCAGAGAAAGGGAGATAAAATTGGCAAGGTCCTTTGAAACTCAGGCTGAAAACCATGTTTCAGCAAAGGAAACACAGAATCTGTAACCGGTGCCATGGCACACGCGAGCCTCTCCACACGCCAGACAAACCATTCTAGCAGGAATCCTAGTCCAAACCGGGACTGCGAGGATATTTGTATTTTTCTCCACTTTAAGAGAAGACTAGCAGAATTTTTCTTGTAAATTTAGGGATGCATAATCACATGTTGTTTTACATAAACATGTATTCCAATTTACATAAATTTGCATAGCATTTTCCCAAAAAGCTAGCTCTGAATATGTAAAGCAAATTAATCTGTGCTCTCTAATATAATTGTATTCAAATATGAGATGCAGATATGAGATGCAGGGCTATCACAAGAGGTAAGCTTACCAGAGATAGCAATGGCAGCACTCCAAAACTCTTTACTGAAAATAAATTATAGTTATAGGTTAGATAAACCTTGGATATCTCTAGAAATGAATGAGAAATATTCGCAAACTGCTGATGAAATAATCTCAGGTTGGGATAAGTAGGTGGAATATTGACACGGTTTATTAAGAAGTAACATGAGGTTGCCTATTTGCCAAATTCTTCAGGGCCCTGTTCAACTCCAGTTCTTCAAGTTTGTTTGCTCTACAACGGGAGGTTTTAAGCTAAGGAGAAAAGATTTTTTCTATCTGTATTTTAACAAAAGAATTCAGGAAATTACTACTATCATTATAGTTGAACAGCAATGCTTTATATTCTGATTACCAATAAAATATTTTAGGGCAGGTTATTTTTCTTTAATTTTAAGTATAAGTGACAGAAGGGAAAAGTAGTCTCCTTCTTGTCTTTTGTAAATTAAACTGCTACTTGGTAAATAATTATTTATGCACTATAAGATAGTCTAGTGCTGTGGCCTGTTTTTAAAGTTTGTTTTTTAAAGAGGCTTTCTTTTATTGAATATTAGGAGCAGTGATGCCGCTGTGCCCTTAACTAAAATACTTTCATGTCTCCCACAGGTATGGGGTTCTGAGATAATTAGATTAGATCCATAATTGGCAACTCTTGATACCTTAACATGAAAAAAAAACTTTCTACAGGAAATAAAAGTTGAGAGAATGGTAAAGCTGAAGATTGTAAACCATTCAAAAGGAAGCACAGATTAGAGTAATCCCATTAACACATCCTGTCAGTTGTCTACTCAGTAGCTTCTAATCTCTCCCCATCACTCTCGGAGCACCCGAATTTCCCAGGATTCACAACACTCTTACATAATCTGGCCTCTAGCTTGAACCCTGGTCTCATGGCTCTTCTTTTCACTTACTCCACTCCCTCAGCACAGGCCTTTTGCTGGGCTTTAAACATGCCAAGCAGGGTTCTGCTTCAGGACCTTTCCTCCAGTTTTTAACGCTAGCGTATAACTGCAGAGAAGATTGGAACAGGTCAAGTTAAAACACAACTGAGCTATCTATCCTTAATCAGATTGGGCCATTTGTATTGAATGAGCCATCCTGATTGTTGCATGTCTTTGGTTAATTTCCAGAGTTCTGGAAAACTTGATTTTGATAATTTGGGCCAATACTCTTGTTGCTTTATGGACGAGGGGTTTTGGGATGTCCTTGCATTGCCATTCTGGAAATGTTTTTCCCAGGTATTATTCTTTAAAACTCACTAAAACTTGACAAATGTAAGTTGTTAAGAATTAGCTACATGTAGTTTCTGAAACTGTAACAGAATTTTTGTACTCTGTTTCACATTACACCATAAAACATAACACTTTGTAGATAGGTTAGGTTCACTTTTATTTATTCAGCAAATATGGATTCAGTCACTGCCTTGTATCGGTCACTATTCCAGGCACTGGGGATCTGGCAGGGATGAGGAAGTGACACTTGAGTCCAGGTTCCAGTGAAGTAAGGGAAAGGGCCGTGGGGTCACCTGATGGAAGACAATTCCAGACTATCTACAACAGACACATTTGGTTAGTGTCACCAACAAGTTGAAAGTAAACAGAAAATGGTATGCCATGCAAATAGAACCCCCAAAGAGCTGCAGTGATTGTATTAATATCAGATAAAGCAGATGTGAAAGTAAAAAAATTAGTATAGACAAAGAAGGACATTTTATAGTGATAAAAGGGTCAAAACATCAGGCACTTCCAAATACATGTAGTAAAACTGACAGAACCAAGAGGAGAAACACAGCGCAGTGAGAGCTGCAGTCTTCGCTGCCCCACTTTTAATAACGAACACACACACTAGGGGGGAGATCAACCAGGAAGCAGAGTTCTGGAACAACACTGTAAGCCAATTAGACTTAATAGATATTGATAGTATAGTACAGACACTCCACCCCACAGCAACAGTGCCCTATTCATTGAAGCGTGCATAGAATACTCTGCAGGATAGAACGTGTAATAGGCCTCAAAATAAACCTCAAAAATTTAAAATGACTAGAATCATAGAATTTTTATTAACAGAATTACCATTTGAGAAAAACGATAATTTTTGGTTTAGATAATTTTTGTCATAATATATTAATGTGTAATACATTTAATACCTTTAGTTTTAAATGAATTAATAAATAATTTAAATTATTTTTCAGTTTTTCCTTTCTAGTATTATAAATATTGGTAGATATAATCACATAAATAAAAACTCTTTGGGAGTTCTCAATAATTTTTAGGAGGGTTCTGTTATCAAAACGCTTGAGAACCGCTGCCTTAGACTAGTACCAGCCACTCGGGAGATGCATTTGGGCATCTACCACAGCGACCATTGTATCAAACCACAAGCAGTGGTTTGAAATGGTTACTTGGGGCAGAAGAGAGAGGAGGAGTGGGGGAAAGGTCTTAATCATTTTCTACTTTTCATACAATTCTGATAATGGCAGAAGTGAGCGATAACAACCAGTATTTGAGGAACTGAAAGGAATACATGTAGCACAGAGAGCATGTGTGATAATGGGCAAGGGGAAATAAGAAGAGGGAAAGACCATGTGTCAAAAATGTGTAATATGATGAAATAATAAATGCATGTAAAGGTTCTCAGCTTAGTGCTGTTCAGAGAGAGAGACTGTATTGCCTTGGGGAAGTTAAATTCATTACAACATTCCCTCTTGAAATGCAGAACCAAATCCACTGAACTGTTATTAACAATTTCAGCAATTTCAAAATATGTATCTCCTGTGTAATCTATCGATATTATTCAGCACCTTCCAAATGAAAACTCTAAGGCTGCAGGTATTTTTTTAGCCTGGGTAAATTAAGAGAACTTAGAATATACACTTTTACACCCATAAAGCAGCGGTCATGAGTTAGAAAAGGGGGAAAAATCACTTTAAATAGAGCAATGTGTTGCCCCCACTCCAACTCTTGGTTTAGGAATACCTAACTGCCACCATTTTCTAATCTTTAGCAGGGATCTCGTACCTAACAGCTGCCATTTAGGTAGCCCCTGATGCTATGAAATTCAAACCCTCATTTTATCTCCTTTCCCTGCAGCAAAAATTGCAGTATCTCACACCCAAGCTCCAGCTGTCAGATTCACACACCATTTCTATTTCAATGGCTAGAATAATCCCTTGCTCCCTTGTTTTCATTGAACAAGAATGTGCCAGCTTTAAAAAAAAAAAAAAAAAGGACAGGGAAAAGGCATTTGTTTAAACTCCAATGCTCAAAGGGACAAAGCAGCCTGAAGAAATATTACACTTTATAACAGGCATTTTGCATTTGAAACACAGTGTTTCTTTTTCTTTTTAAAGTACATATAGACACTCAAGACTGTATAACTATTGATAAATGGACATGAGACTTTGTAGACCTTTTCTTTTTTCCCAGGAAGCACTACGTAAGTCAGAGAAGCTATGCGCACACACAATGCCAAGTGACTAGACAGTGTGAGCGTATCTGCGACAACCATTCTTTAGTAAAAAGTTTATTTTAATGAGAGAGAAAAATATTGGTGAATTTTCAATCTTTCTAGTTCATGATGATATTGACTACCTATACCAGGATATTTACTGCTTAATATTTACAGTTAAAAGCCCAAATTCCAAAGCAGCCTTGAAACCAAGGTGCTGCTGGTGTTAGTTAACATAAGCAACCCCAGAAGGCACCCCTTCCAAATGGACACAGATGTACTCTCAGCTGTCCCTAGCCCGACTGGGAAGAGTTCAGTGATCTCTGCTGGTGGAACAGGAGCTCTAAAAGAGTATCTTATTCTGCAAGGGGGACTACATGAAGAGAAAGGCACTAGAGAATCTCTTACGTGCTTCCTAAGGTCTGTGGCACTGGCATAACCACCTGAAACCAGGAGCGACCTCTAGTAGTGACAAAGGACTGCGATATGAAGAAAAAGAATATAAGAATTCTGAGTCTTAGAAAAGCTGGTGAATTATTTAAAATAAACTGTAAGCAAATGACATAAAAGTCAGAGTTATCTAGTAAAATTTTCTTTCAAGATCTTTAAAAAAATAAACATCACTTTTTAATTCCTACTGTCTCAGGCCTCATCACCTACATTGCTTCTGGCCTACCAGCTGGTCTCCTTGACTTAAATGCTGCAGCCCTTTGAACACCTCTTCATTTTTTTTCTTCCCATCACTCCTTTGTTTTAAACATTTCCACTGACTTCTCCTAACTTCAGACCGATCATAAGTTTCCCTGGGTTGTGCTTAGCTAACACAAGCTCATCTCTTTAAGCTTTTGATGAACAACCAAGGCTCTTTCTTCACCATTTTTCCCCAAGCCATTTTCTCACCACCTTCCCAACTCTCCAAGCTCAGCTTCAGCTGAGTGTGTTGAAAAGATAGTGCCATCTTCCCTCTACTAAATGCTGTTCCACTCCATCAAGCCAAATCACACCCAGCTTCCAGGTTCCCCTCCACATCCATGAGGTGCATCCTGATAGCATCAACCCTCATTTATTTCCCTGATATTTGGTGGGATACTTTGTTATATTACAGATATGAATAAATGTTTCAGTACTAAATAAATAGCTTAATACTAAAGGACTGTTTTCTAAATATAATACCTTAGATATTGAATTAAAGCCTGAGGGAATTTGAAATAATTCACAAGCAATCATTGTAATTACTCTTAAAACAAAAGTGGTAACAAATACAGGAGTCAATGAATCAAAAAGATAATAATTATATCTCTTTGCCACTGCAAATACCAAATACATATTATATTATCTTTCCTTTGAAAAAAATGTTGTCATCCTATAATAAATGTTTACAGACTACAACCTTTTAAAAAATATTGAGGACAGTAGGCTTGTAATTTTTCCCTTTGAAAAACTTTACCTTCATTAGAGCACAGAAAGAATGTTTACTTCTACAACTTAAAGCTAAATGAAAAACTTGTAATGTTTTCACTTCAAGGTAATTAGCCAACTTTAGAAAAAGATCTTGAATTCTTCAGACAGATGGCAAGTCTACCTTTAAAAAATATAAGGCCGCTAAAATGGATACAAACTGATAGTTTTACTCCTGATAAAGGCTGCGACGGACAACTGAATGCTTCCCATGCTGTTTCAGTAATAAATTTCTTTCCTGACCTGAGTTAGTAATAAGATTTTTAATCATGTGAATTGAACATATCCTCCAGTTAATAAAAAACATATCACCTCCTTTTTATCTTTAATAAAAGATTTGTACACTGCTCCAGTGATTGGTATTACATTTTTAAGGAACCTGAGATTGATGTTTTTCAATTCTCCTTTCCATTTTTTCTGGGTTTTTATAATTCAAAGGTAATATGCTCTATAATTAATAATTCATAAGGTAATTTTAAGTCTTTTATTCAGAAACCTCTTTCCTATTGACTTTAGAATGTGTCATAAAAATGCAGGTATTAATAGCTTGGCAATTCCCACCTCTATACAGATGAGGTCCTTGAATTTAAACAACTCAAGATTAGTGCTTCAAAAATCAGGAGACATAATTTTGAACCTTGAGGTACAGAAAAGGTAAATGTATTTTTTTAAATGCTATTTACACAATTATATTTCTCTCCACTGACAATTAACCATGGACAGATTTCTCTTGTTATTTGGGTAATTGGCAGGTCTATTTATTTATTTATTTATTTATTTTTCGTGTGAGAATTATTTTGAGGAATAAATCAGGGACAAACAGTTCTGTCTAAAAATGATTTTTTCTAACTACTGTTGTAAATGTGCATTTAAGCATCTGGAATCTCTAGATTTATTCAAAGAAACTTTTACCTGAAGGTAAAGCTTTACTTCTCTTATAGTTATTTTTCAGCCACAAGAAGGCAATAGGTATGAAAAAAAGAACATAGAAAAAAACTAATCTATATTTTTTCTCTTCTAAATATTAGTGTGTAAACTGTTCTGGACATTTATTCGTTCAGAAGATATAAGAGTATTACTTATTCCAGTTTTTTATGAAGTTATTCTTAAAGGTACACACAAGAGAATGTTAGCATTTACTGGTTAGTATTCTCATAAAACTTCCAAGAGTCAAATAAGGATGATTACACACGGCAAAGTGCATTGTAAATATAAAAGACCATAGAAATGTGGGGTTATCATCATCTGCCAAACACCCCACATTACCCTTATGGAAGTTTGGTTGAAAGCAGATGAAAAATTATGAACATATCACTACTGATTGAAGAATAGCTCAAAGTACCCCAGGACACTGAATAAGCAATGATCCACTTGTTTAAAAGACAGAAATCATGGCAATAAATACTAAATACACAACACATTACTATCCCAGCCACTAGTTTGTGAACAAAATCAGTAGTGGATTCCCCCCTACATTCCTTGAGCAATTCACAAAAGGTGGGATATATAAAATGGCTCATTTGGTGTTGGGTTAAAAAATAATGTCTGAGATACAGAAAGCAATAGCTAAAAAAAGTACTTGGAGTCCATTCCAAAAAAAACCCACAAAAAAATGAAAAAGAATAAAAAACACTCTGTTATCTTCTAATCCAGAAGTTATGAAAATAGTTTAGATGAAACCAAAAAATGTGAGTCATTCCTCCACTCTTATAAAACATGACTAGTAATCAGTTTATTTTCTTAGATATAAACAAAGCCTGAAACCATTATAAATCAAAATTTATATGCAAGGAGGAAGCTGAGAGCTTAAAGAATCTTTTTTGGTGCAAGAATGAAAATCAAGATCTATGATACTTAACGAAAGATCTACTAGAGAACTCACGTTAAGACTCAGCTGTTAAAAATAATGGTTGAGACTTACTCTAATTATCAGTCAACTAAAGAAAGCATTGTGCTTTATCTTTGATTCAGCTTTGGTATGACAAGACAAGCAAATAAAAATAGTTAACTAGGTAAAAATATAAATATTAAAAAATTCATATATCACAAAACTTTCAAATGTACTTATTAGTGAGTCATCATTTTCATTCATTGATTCAAGACTAAGCATACACTATGATAAAAGTTCCCATTCAGAGCTAAACAAGCTCCAAGTCATCAAGAGGCTTGCAGATACACTCAAGTGAGACTCACAGTGACGAAATATGGGTCCTAGTATTGCTGATGGAACGCAGGCTCTTCCATAGGATCATGAGAAAAGCATTCCAAGGACCCATGCAGAGGAGCTTGTGCTATGGCAAGGTTTATTTGGGTGGAAATCTGCCCCTGGATTTCAAATTTTCCATCTTTTTTCATGCCCCCATGGAAAAAGGCCAACTGCATCTTGAACAGGCCAAAACAAAAGCCAGTGTCCAGAGTTTGTGCTTCATATTAAAGCTTAGCTCTCTGGAGCCCACACAGTCTGTCATGGACCCCAGTGGCAGCTAGACCACATGGGCGTGTGCTTCTGGGCAAGAAAGAATGCACGGACATGTGAGACAAGTGCGGGCCACTGAACTATAGAGAAAGAGACTCTTTGTTCTTCTGGGATTATATTAGCTTTTTGAAAATAGCCAATCAACTTCCCAAGCTTTTGTGGGCTTGTTGATGGGTCTATCCCCTGGTTAGACTGACAGGCCTCCATGATCAAGCACCTCCCCCTGCAGTTCCCAGCAATTCAGTACAAGAGGGAGGAATGGAGGAGTGTTAATCCCCTTGGTGGAACAATGCTATGATCTCCTGGGGTGTGAAGCTGAAGCTTCTTGGTGAAGCAAACAGGCTTATGATCCCCAGTTTATTAAGCTCATTATCTAAAATCCCTTTCTCTCTTTACTATTAATAATTAGCTAACTACCTATGATAACACTAAAAGATTACATATGCTATATTGCGAATATATGGGAATAAAGGGATGCAAAGAAAGGAAGTAAATTCTTTGTGGAGTGGGAGGGTGTGAAGGGGTGCTCAAGAAATTTTACAGTAAAGTAAATGTTGAATGATGAGTGACCAAGTTGATATGAACATGAAGAAGGCATTCTAGACATATGGAAGGGCAAGAGCAAACACATCACAGATTAAAAAGTATGATTAAGTAATTGTTGAATTGTGGGATGATGGGAGGTTGGAGGAGCTTTTGTAAGGGAAAAATGCTAGAGAGGCCACCAGATTATGAATTAATTTAACCTTCTCAAAAATCTTGGATTTTGTTCAGTGGGTGCTTTTGAGTAATTAAGTTAGACGATTGATTTTTCATCTTAAAAACATACATGGGAAAGAGAATGGAGGGTAGACTGGGAGGACAGAATCTGAGAACAGAGGACTCTGGAAATAAGCATGGTGGTAGTTAATGAGGCTGACCTAAAGTAGAAGCAATAAAGATGAATATACTCAACATTGTGGAGGTAAGTCCCTAAGCCTGGGTGACTAGATTTGTTGAAGGAAGATGAAGGCTGTGATGAACTTCCAACTTACTCTTTGGTACCTAGAGGGTGATGCTGTTCATTGACATGGAAATGTAGGAAGAAGCATAGGTTTGTTCTTAGAGGTAATTTCTTTCTTTCTTTCTTTTTTTTTTTTTTTACATGTAGCATTTGACTTCCTAAGGTCAGGTGCAAAAGCCAAGGAAACATTTGAATAAACAGGTCTGTAGCTGAGGAGCTGAGAGGGGCAGATGGACTCAATATTCTTGTGGGAAATAGTTGATGCCTTTAGAGTGAGAAACATACCTGTGGGGAACATTGCTTTGTGTCCTGTCAGAATCACCTGTTAATAGTATTTAAAAGTATGTATCTCCAGGCCCTTTCACAAATTAATGGATCAGATTCTAGGGCTTAGGCCCAAGAGTCTGCATTTCAACAAAATTTCCAAGTCATTCTCTTGACTACTAAAAGTTGATTGAAGGAATTTTTATCTCTCATTCATTGCTGAATCCCCCATTCCTTAAAAGAGTACCTGGTACACAGCAGGTTCTCAAAAATATTTGCTGAAAGAAGGAAAGAAAGGGAAAAGTAAAGGGCTATGAACATTTTAAATACTTTTGATCTCCTACATATTCCTTATATAAACAATTTCTCTTTTGCATTCTAGAAATATATTCCTACAGATTTATTTTGTTCCATGTACTTGATTCATTACAAAATGAAGCATTTTTCTTCTTTTCCCAGTATTACATGTGCATTATTAAGGAAATTGTGTAATACCCTTTCATAGAGCTGTTTTCAATTATATACACTATTTTTACTTTTTAATGGCTAAATACTTAGAGACACAAAACAGATCATGAACACTTAGAATTTCATTTAAGGCAATAGTTATCATCTGAACAACTTTTACTAATTTGTATCTTTATATTCATTCTTCATCCCCACTACCCTATATGAAAAAAAAAAAATAACCTACCAACAATATTTCTTGAAACTTTAGTTGCTAACCTTATTGCCCCTAACTGCAGTCTCCAAATTCCAACTTCATTTTTTCTGTTCTTATAACATTGTTTTTTTTATCTGATTCCTTTTCTCTGGATGATTATTTTTTCTTCTCATTTCAAATGCCCCCTGCTTTCTCTGCTCTTGAACTCAAATGGGCTGCTGGCAAGCAGAGATGAGAGACTTTTGCAGCCACTGAAGGAAGTTCTGAAGTGGTGTGGGTTGTCTGCCTTCAGTCTACAGGTCACCTCGGACCAGCAGGAGGAGAAATTAGACCTCCCATTCCACGTGTAGAGGCATTTTATCTGTGAGCCAGCGCTCTAGTGATACCCAGGCACCAATTGGGGACATGATAAAAACTCTCAACATCCCCACTTCATGTTCAATGGACACAAAGAGAAAAAGAGACTCACTTTTCAAAGATAACTTAACCTTCTTGATAAGTAAATTAAACTCAGAATTCTCCCAAACCCCAGGTTACTCATTTTCCAAATGTCATCCTGGCTAGGCTGTTTGAACCTACTTATGTGTTGGGAGTCCTTGAGGGCATCTCCTCTGATTATATCCAGCTGCAGAATAATGACCAGCTGTCCTCTCGGCCTCTGATCAGAACCTTCCAAAGGTCTAGTCAGAAACTCCTGGTGAGTGGTGTATGGTGTCAGAGGCCTGAGTGCGCTCCAATTTGTCACAGCACTGATTAAGTGGGTACATAACAGATGGTGTCTTGTTTTAGATGGATCTGAGTAGGTGAGAAATTGTCTGGATACGTTGAATTTTTTTATTAAGAAAAAGAATGGGAAAAATAATCTGCAGCTGGTATGTCACATTTACCCATAAGCACAGTTTTCTTTCATTCAGTCATTAAAGCCAAGAGAAGAAAATTCAAACTCCCAATTTGGGGTTAAACTAAGAATGTTGTCTCCTCTGTTATATGAAGTTAGGGTTATCAAATCCATTCTTTAAAATTCTTTTTAATGTCACGTATGTTTTTCCCTGTTTTTTCCCTGAAGATAGCAGCAAAATAAGGGAATTCTTTGTGCCATGGTACTCAAAGTAAGATCTTCAGACCAGAATCACCATCACTTGGGAACCTATTAGAAATGCAGTCACAGGCTCCCACCAGACCTACTGTATTAAATGCTGGGGTGGAAGGGAGGAAAGGCTCAGTATTGTGTATTTCAACAAGCACTCTAGATGACTCTGATGTATATTAAAGTTTAAAAACCCCTGTCTTACAATATTGGTTCACAGGCCGGTGCTCAACCACCAAGCCACCCTAGCCGGGTGTCTTACAATATTGGAAACCCACTTACTGTACTGATAAGAAGGCTGAAAATTTTTAAGAACACTTTTCAGCACCAATTCCCATGTCAGTAATATTTTTTTAAACATTTATCAAAGACTTATAGAACAAGAGGAGACTGAAGCACAGAGAAGCTAAGGAACTTGACTGAGTTCACACAGCTAGTAAGCGGCAGAGTTGGAATTTGAACCTATGAAAATCAGTACCAAATTGTATGCTTTTAAGTACTGATTTCGGCTGCATGGTTTTCCCACGTGCTACTCAGGAAGCTGACTCCATCCCCAGATTTGGAGGTGTATATGTGGTTTATATACCACACAGTCCAAGTCATCCTCTCAAAAATTTCAATAGCTTCCTCAAAACCTTACAGTTTTTTCCACTGAAGTCTTTTTACCATCTATTTTATGAAATATATTTAGTTACTTATCTTAATTATCATTTTCTTTTTTTCCACAGGAAAGAAAGTTCCATAAAAAGAGGCATTAAAAATTTTTTACTGTAGAAATTTTAAAATTTATACAAAAGTAAAAAAATAGTATAATTAACCCAAACTATGCATCACCATGTTCAATAAATACCACTTAATGGCCAATCTGGCTTCATCAGTACATCCACCCACTCCCTACACCCTGAATTATTTTAAAGCAAATCTTAGATAACATGTTCTTCGGTAACCATTGCAGAATATATATCTAAAAGAGAGGGGCTCTTAAAAATATATATGTAATAGCATAGCTAAAAATATTTTAAAGCTTTAAATTTTATTAAAATTACCAATATCCAAGCAGTATTTAGATTTTCTGATTTTCTTAAAAGTTATTTACAATATGTTTGTTTCGATTAGTATCTAAATTGTCCCATAGGCCATCGTTTGCTGATCCTTGCTGTGGAATTTCAAAGTCTGATTTCACTAATTGCACAACCATGGGGTCCTTTATCAGAGCTTCTTTCTCCTGTAGTTTCTATAAATTGGTAGTTGGATCTAGAGTAGATTCAGGTTTGATTGTGAATATGTTTGTTTTGGTTTTATTTTGTAAGACAACTTATATTTGGTATTTCACATTTTTATCTACAAAGAAGAACAAAAAAAGCTACATATAAAGCAGTGTACAGCTATCACAGCATACCTCTATCACCTTTCTAAGATATTATTATCCATTGGTGAGTATTGCCCAGACCCATTAATTTGTCATGGGTTGGAAGCTAGTGGTATTCCAATTTTATCATTACTTTTTCATTTATTAAATAGAATAGTATCATAAAGAGAAATTTTTTCATCAACTGTTTGGTCTTCCTGAAATACAGTTCATATAATCAAGGCAGAATTAATACTTAATTACTTAGCTTTTCAATATAATGAGTTTGTTCTCTACACCTTCAAAGATAATTGAGTTTTTAAAGTATTAATACAAATTAATGATGTACATATTTGAAGTTTTCCAGTCAATTGCAGTAGTTATCCATACTGGTGCATAAATTTTTCCATCTTTATGATAGCAAGATGTTTTAGATTTATTTCACAAATTCCTTGCCCCAAACTCTGAGTCACCCATTTCTCTAAGAACTCCTGGTCTGTTTACTGGGGAAAGGCACTTAAAGACAGTAAGCTGAGCACTAGAAATTTTATTGCTGCTTGGTTGGTCATTGTTTCTAGGCATTTTTAGTGGAGAGAGTTGGGAAATATGTCCTAAGAAAACATACATTGTGAGTTCATTAGATGCTTCAAAAAGTTTTAACTTAACTGTATCAAACTTCAGTCTGTATCTACTTCCAATTGTGCTAAACATTTGAGTTCTCAAAGACACCAACATATTTACTCATTTGATTTTTTCACAATATATACCTAACAGATTCAGAATGACAACAACATTACCATAAAAATGTCATCACTGAAAAAAGTTTAATATTAATTTTTAAGTTCTTTTGGCTTTAGGGTGTCTCCCCACTAGGAATATACAACTGAATTATTGCATTTTAGTACCATTTACAGTAATTCCTCTCTATTCTGTTATTATTCTGTTTCTCAGCTGTGCAGTATGGAGCCATTAGCCACACGTGGCTATTAAAAGTATAATTTAAATTAATTAAATATAACTAAATTTTAGTTTCCTACTCATTAAAAATTTGATGAAGTTGCCATGGCTGGATAGCTCAGTTGGTTGGAACATGGTCCCAATGCACAAAAGTTGTGGGTTCCATCCCCAGTCAGGGCACCTATAAGAAGCAACCAATGAATACATTAACAAGTGGAACAACAAATCAATGTCGCTCTCTCTCTCCCCTCCCTTTCTCCTCCACCTCCATCTCCATCTCTCACTCTAAAATCAATAAATATAAATTTTAAAAATATTTGCTGAGGGAGAGATTCAAGATGGTGGCAAAGTAAGTGAAAGCTACACTTACTTCTTCCCGAGACTAAACCAGAATTAGAACTAACTTATAAAAATAATTCTGAATAACCAACTGAAGACACACTGAAGAGAAGCCTTATAACCAACAATTTATAGAAAAAGCTACATCAAGACAGTTTGCCCACAGCCAGTCACAGGCAGCATCCGACATTGGTCTGCACCAGAGTGCCTCCCAAGAGATCCAGAACCAAAAAAAACCATAGCTGGATCCCATAAGCTTCACAAGCAGCATATCCAAAGGGAGATTTTGCAGGCACCAAACCCTGCTGAGGTGAATTCAGCTTCATGAGGCCAGCACCTGTGCAGAAGCTCACACTCCATGATTAGGGTGAGCCTCACAGTCAGCCAGCCATGCACAAATGGGCCAATAGCAATCAAGATTCAGTTACAACAGGAGGGCCCATATAACCCACACAAGAAACATTACTGGAGCACCCAGCTCAGGTAATCAAGGAGACTGCACCACTGGACCCTACAGAAAATCAACTAACTACATGAAGCCACCCCATAAAGACTGAAAATCATAGAAGATCTATCTAATATATAGAAATAAACAGAAAGAGGCAGCCAAAATGCGGAGAGAAAAAAACAGGTCCAAATGAAAGAACTAGAGAAATCACCAGAAAAAAAAGCTAAATGAAATGGAGGCAAGCAATTTATCAGACATAGAATTTAAAATATTGGTAATAAGGATGCACAACAACATGAGAAAGAACATAGAAACCACAAAAAAATGTCAGAAATGAAGAATACAATATTAGAAATGAAGAAAACTCCTGAAAGAATAAAGAGCAGGTTAGTTGAAGAAAAGGATCAAATCAGCAATTTGAAAAACAAGGTAGAAAAAAAACACCCATTTCAAGTTGTAAAAAAAAAAAAAAGAATTTTAAAAAATGAGAATCATTTAAGGAAACTTTGGGACAACTTGAAGTGTAAAAACATCTGCATCATACAGATGGATACCAGGAGAAGAGAGGAAGCAAGAGATCAATCAGGAACCTACCGGAAGAAATAATGACTGGAAACTTCCATAACCTGGTGAAGAAAAATACACACAAGTCCAGGAAGTGCAGAAAGTCCCAAACAAGATGGACCAAAAGAGGCCTACACCAAGAAACATTATAATTAAAATGGCCAAGACTAAAGAAAAAAAAAAGAGAATCTTAAATGCCACAAGAGAAATACAGTTAACTCCAAGGGAGCCCCATTAGACTCTCAGCTGATTTCCCACTGAAGGACCCAAAGAGATTGGCATGAAATATTCAAAATGATAAAAAGCAGGGGCCTATATCAAGACTACTTTATCCAGCAAGGCTACTATTTAAAATTGAAGGAGAAATTGAAGGGGAAAATTGAAGAGCTTCCCAGATCCTAGAGGCCGCCATACTGAACAGTGCATGTGTAGAATATTTTCATCATCATAAAAGTTTTATCAGGCAGCATTAGTTATTAAGTAAATACTTACACAACTCCCAAGACAAATCCACAAACAAGGTATATTTAAGGAAGTGTTGTTTCTCCTTCTGTCCTCTCTAATCTGTTCACTCTTTCTTCCTATAGGTAAACTTTTTCTTAAAATTATGGTTTCTTTCCATTGGGTTTATTTTAAATATAAGCAAGCATACATATATATACATAGATTATATATATATATATATATATATATAATTTTAATTCCCTATTTTCTTATATAAATGGTCACCTGATACTTACTGCTCAGTGGAACGGGATTTTCTATTAACTGCAACAGAAAACATCCAGGGTAATATAAACACTAATCCTTTAAAAGTAAATCAATGCTAACTTGTCATAGTAGTCTTTTTTTAAAAAATGTACCTGAAGAAGTGGTGAGACCAGAGACACTAAATCCCAAGAAAACTTAAAGTTATGGGGCAGTTTTTAACTGAATAATTTAAAGCTTAAGCTCATGATCAAAAACAAATTTTGAATATCTCAAGTGGTGAATGAAGGATGCCATGTGTGTTGGAACACAGGGACGACCAGTTCAGTCCAAAAGGATGCCAGAGGGTGGTACTAACTTGCTCACCAATAAGAAAATTTCAAATCCATCAGTTTGGTTGCCAGAAAATGGATTTTTTTGAAGGGGTGGAACATGTTCATATTTCCTTAGTTTTTGTCAACAACTTAACAGCTGTGTTCCAAATGGACTGAAGTTAAGCCAAAATATTGTCTGGCAGCCCTGCAAACAGAATCTGACAATAATTGATTTTCAGAGCATTCACAGTATGAATCCCAACACTCCACAGTCTGGAGAAATTGGAGAGGCTAAGGGGAGGTTAACACAGATATTTATTTACTTAATACTGTAGATAGTACATGACCAAAGAAAATCTGAACAAACCATTATTCTCATAGCACTCTGTTTCTTAAGAGTGAATTATCTGTGAGATAAGTAAACAGCAAAAATATGTCTTCTTGCCTGGATGTTTCCTACTGCTATAGGAGAGATCTTGGCTAGCACTGTACCATTGCTCTTACAAGTGACCTAAGACAGTATGCTTATAAGCACGGTTTTCCCCACATGAAAATTTTAAAATATCAAGTCTTACTCCTAATACTCAGGAAGATATGGAATGCAACTCTCACAAGTTCTTGGAAGCCTGTGATTCTTCCAAGGACAAATAAGTGAAAAGTAAATTAAAAGTTATTTCATTTAGCGATGCTCTCCAGAGTTACCAAAATACATTGCAAAATAAAAAGTACTGAGTGATATTATTTAGCAATTCAGTGTGAGGAAGAGGGCCTGCAACTGAGATGGACTCGGAACGTTCCCATAAACTGTATCCATGCCCACTTTCCACCCTCAGTTTTGTTTGAGAGCATGTCAGCTGAGTGTACTTGAATTCCTACTTCAGATATTTACCCAGCCCTTGATTAAAAATAACAAAAACATTGTCTATTAAAGAAAAAAGGATCTCATTTCCTTAGTAAATAGCCTGGGACAAAATTAATTAATCACGTGGCCTCTGGTTTTAAAATTTTAAACTTTTCCCAGCTGCCTGGAGAAAATTACATGCAAATATTTTCAGTCTGTCTCTCTCACCATAAATGTCTTATCTTCTTGAAAAATATTACCTATATAAATTTGAATGAGATTGTAAGTTTGAACCTCCTATACAAACTTTTTGAACTCTGTTGACTCACTAGCCAATATTCAGTTAATTTGGAAAACTGTATGCTGAGTCTGCAATTTATATTCTCAACATGTGTACCAACCAATAAAAAAGGCAAAAAAAAATCCCAGAAATTATGCTTTATTTACCATTTACAAGGTATAAATCTCTAGGGAAAAATTTATAAACTGCAAATATGCAACTACACATTATGTTGACTATGGTAGTATAATAGACTAAGTAGACTAAAAAAATGAAAGAAACTAATACAGACTAGTTGGCTTGACAAGAAGTTAGAAGAAACCTGAAGGATCATCTCATACAATCCTTTTGCCCAGCAGAAAAGTGAGATACTGAGAGTTTACGAAAGTGTATATGGCTTACCAATAATTTTCTAGCACATTAGTGAAAAATAAAACTAAACCTGGGTTTTTTGTCTACCAGCCCAGAATTATTCCCTCACAGCTTCCGGGGTATTGTCATCTACGAGTGGGTACCAACTTATTTCTGTTCAAAACTAACACCATAAATGATCATCCTAACGCTCTTTGCCAGGATCACATCCTCTTTCTGATCCCCATTTCCTGACTTGGAAAGCACCAGCTCTCACTGCTGGCATCTCAAAAATCTGGGAAGGTTTAGATGACCTGGGCTGGAGGTTGTTGTTCCCAAAGCTTTGGCTCCATGGACCTGATGAAGGGCTCTGATCATGGGCATATTTGTTTTGCTTTCCGCAGCCAAAAATCTGCTTCTGTCTGGTCAGCATTCAAGTTAGGTTGGCCTTTGAGTCACACTTTCCTTCTGAAGCTTTTGTTCCCCCAGTCCACTTGTGATCGTTATTTAACATTCAGTTAACACCTTCAATTTGTCACATTACCACATACAGATATTCCACAGAATAAATATTTCACTTAAAGTTTCAGAAACAACAACGATAAAAACAGTAGCAACTACAATATTTTGAGCACTTACTGGGTATCAGGTAACTTGAATATATTGCCATTTCATCCTTAGAACGTCCTTTTAAGGCACACCGTTAAAGCTGGCTTTACAGATGAAGAACAGCTCTGAGGACTTCAGCAAATTTTTCAAGGGATGTTCTTCAAAAGCTCTGCTCCTAACCACTGTCTCTGATTTAAAAGTTCTATCTTGTCCATTTTATGTCCTACAGCTGGGTCACAGTTTATTAGCAAAGAGATAGGAAATCAAGGATCTGATAGACATCATGGAGAAGGAAGAGTCAGTAATTACTAGTAATTGCACCCAAACTTTTTAAGGAACCTCTGTCTGTTGGGAAAACAAGATCTTTTAGCTATTCCTGAACAGAGAACATAAAGCCCGTTACAATCCATACTTCCTGTACCTCTACCTAACTCCCTTATGTTCCCCGTTCTTTAGTACACTGTAGCTTTTCTGGCTCTTTCAACCTGGTCTCCACCAAACTAATTTATAACAACTTCATGAACGTTTTTTATGTTTTCTTTCCCTCAAGTTTAGTTTCCTTTGAGCATATCTTCTAAAAGTAGAAATCTAAGTTTCTGGCTCTCATTGACAGGAATTTTCAGATTATATGTTTCTTTTTACTAAAAATGAACAGAGAGAAGCTACAAATTTAAAAGGCAGTTTGGAAGAGTTTTACTGAGGTAGAAAATTATAAATCAACATCTTATTGACCCACATTATTCAGACCTCTTCATTCATTTCTAGATTTTCTTTCCTTTGTCTGTTTTCCCAAGGAAGACAAAAGCTCAAATGACTCACAGCTTATTAATAAATTGAATAAATGATATACATCTCTCCCAGAAAATTTTGGTACCCTTCAAACTGCTATTAAAATATAACCAGAGACATAGAAATAAAGAACAAACTGACAGTAGCCAAAGGGGAGGAAGGATGGGGATAGAGAGGGAAAAGAGGGGAAGGTTCATCAAGGAACATGTATGAAGGACACATGGACAAAGCCAAGGGAGGGGGGTAGGATTGAGGATGGGAAGTGGGGATGGATGAGGTGGGGGGAGTGGCAGGGGGAAAATAGAGACAAATATACTTGAACAACAATAGGAAAAAAAGAATAGCTAAAATGCTCTTTGTTGTTGCTTCAGTGCCATAGTAAATGCAGATGAGCTCTTTTCAAACAAGCATATCCTCAAAAAATGTAAAAAGTATCCTTATCACATAGTCATGGCCATAATGACTCACAGCTTCAATCATATCGAGCTGGGATACATTTCTATTATTAATTTAATAAGATCACAGGACTGCATAGAATTGGGAATGGATGCTGAATATCCGCAGTCTTCTCTTCAGATGTATCTATTGCTTATAGGCTGATGAGAATCAAGCCTACAGTGAAGAGGTATATTCTAATCAACCTTTCAAAGTAACATATCTTAGGACTTTGAAACCTTACTTGGATGCAACCTGCCCACGATCACTTCCATGTTGTCTTGTTCTCACTGGAGTTGGACTATAATGTGTGACTGTTCTCAGGTATGACAAGTCTTCAAGACCTTGGCATTAAGCTTTTATTTCCAGTCAAAATTATCTCAGGCTCTGCAGCTTTTTTTTGGGGGGGTAGTCTATTTTATCATCTCTATACAAATTTTTATATCACTATTAATAGCATGCCCTCCCTTCTAAAGCCCTACACTCTAGCAACTGCTACACAAACATTAATCCTCACAGTAGCCATGAGGTACATAAGGCCATAATCAATAGGAAAATGGGGAGAGTCCCAAAATCACCCATAGAAATCTGTAAACAACTACAGACTGTATCTCTCTGTATTCTGAGTCACACTTAGTTTTCTCAAAGAGTCAATGCAAACTCTCTTTGCATTTGGGGAAAAAATGCCTAGAAAAAGCTAACAACCTCTTAAATCCACTGACACAAAAATACAAACAAAGGAAATTTAGCATGATCTCCAGGTACAGGTCACCATTTCAAGAGTCACAGGCCCACCTGATGCTGAAAAATGAATGTGATCACACTAACAGATCTGGTGGATGCAAAACCAGCTAAGCCAAATGGACAAAGACAGTGCCAAGAGCCTTTAACAAATCAGAAAAAGGAATTCAAGAATCAATCCTGGCAACACAACAGAAAGTCAATGAACATAAAGATTGCAAATGGGATCAATATGCTGTGCCCACCTGTAAGAACACATGCTGCTCTATTCTGGGGAGGAAAATAGTATTTTGTCATGGCCAACAGAGGCCCTGAAAGACAATACCTTCAAAGTAGAGGACTGGGTCCTCAAAACGGAGCAAAGCACAAATCCAGGTATCTAATTAACCCTGAGGCTGAAGGAAAAAGGAAAGAACGTCTTGTTCAACTAGGTTCTATTCTGACTCTTGGCCTGGGCTACTGTCTCCGGGATGTTTCATACACTGCCTTGTAATGTAGGCTAGTGATCTAAGATCAAAGCACAGTGCAGTGCAAGTAAAACTGCAGAGTGGCAAAGGGTCAAGTTCACTTATGCAACCTCCTCTACTAAACTGCTTAATCTGAGAATTGATTTTTAAAGTGACTGGAGGACAATTTAAAATAAAGATCTTTCTGAAATCCCTCCATAAATACTGTTTCTTTCGACTATGCTTCTGCAAAGAGTTAAGTTGTAGTAAATTCAAGGTTTTAATCCTAGGAAGTTCCCTGAAGGGAAATGATCACATTTTGTCTGCAATTGACAGAGAGCAATACGGGTCTTGAAAATGAGCAAATGGAAATGGGTCAGATTGCCTGTTGCATTGACAGGAAAGTAAGAAAAAGAACTAAATTTATTAATTTCTCTTATAGAATCACAGGTTTACAGGTATTTTTAGAAGTATGTTAATTATATTAAAAATAACTAAAAATCTTTCAGATTATCAGTTATGATAAACATTAATAAGAATTAGTAGTAAGTTTATTATATTATGAGAAATAGTTAAGGAAACAGGGTAGGTAGTTTGCCTCCTCTAGCATCAAGAACTAGAAACTTCCTGAAACACCTTGGGTTTATGTTTCACTATGAGTAAATAAATAGAAAGGTGGATAAATAGATGATGGAAAAGTAGATTTAAAAATTATACAATATGTTGGATGTGATTCACAAAAGACATTCAAGATCCTGCTACTGTCACTAGCAAAACTGATACCAAAAGCTTTCCAGAAATATGAACAGAGCTTGCTCTTAGAATCAAGGAGTAAACCTCAAAGGTTCTCAGAAAAGAAGGAAACTGAAGCCTGCCCTGGCCATGTCTCCAGATATTCCAATCACTTAGAGCAGTTCATATCAACAGCCAGGCAGAAGCCACATACTTAGCCTTTTTCAGGGCTGAGCTGAGGCAAATCCGATGTTCTCAGCCTGTTGGGATTTAAGCAAGGGTGCATGCTGCCCAGGAATCAAGAACCTTTCTGTCTTATCTGGATTCTGTCAGCACGTGGATATTGGCACCTCCCAAGCCAAATTTGTTTGTTTAACAAACCTACCTAGGATGGACTTCAACTCCAAAGGCCATGGCAATCAGGAGAGAAAACTAAAGCTTGATTACTATATAACAGGGAAGGAAAGAGAAATAAAATAATGGTGTGATAGATACCCAGGTCTTATACTCTGGAATTTGTGAATGTTACCTTATGTGACAAAAGGGACTTTGGAGATGTGATTAAATTAAAGATTGTGAAATGAGGAGATTTTTCTGAATTAGCAACATGGGCCCAGATAAAACCACAAGTATCCTCAAAGAGGGAGGTAGAAGGGAATTTGGCCACAGGAGAAGAAGGCGAAGTGATGATGGGAGCAAGGTGCACCCCTGGCTTTGAAGATAGAAGGGGCGCTGAGCCACAGAGCCAGGCAGCCTGCAGCAGGCGGATGAGGCAAAGACGGGTTCTGTCCTGGAGCCTCCTGGAGGAACCAGCTTGGCTGACACCTTGGCTTTAGCCCACTGAAACTGACTTTAGATTTCTGACCTCCAAAACTGTAGGAGGATAAATTTGTGCTGTTGAAGCCACTAAAGCTGTGGTAATTTGTCCAGCAGCAGTAGGAAATAAATACGCGTGGTGATCAAGAACATGGTCTCCAGTGTTAGGGCCATCTAATTAGAAAACCGTCTCTGACACTGACTGACCCGGTGGCCTTGGGGCTAGATTTAATTTCCAGAAGCTTCAGTTTCCTTGTGTTTTGAGAAATTAATGAGATGATTCATGGGAAGGGTTTAAGCACAAATTAGGACACAGAATGTGTGCAATTAATGGAAGTTAATATTATTAGGAAGGAAAGAAACTGATTATTGTTGACTCCAACTCAGTCCCAGTTTTTGACTCCTATGTCATTTAAGTCCCATGGTGATCCTGGGAATCAAGCATTTCTGTTCTAGATATTTTTCAAAATAGGCAGCCAAGATTCAGGTTAAAAGTCAATCATTTGTGTGACTGGCTATTAGTCTCTTTATCCCCCAGCATTCACTGTCTCTCATTAACATTCTGACCATAAAATCCTTCACAGAGGTTTTCTCAGACCAAAGCAAGTTCAAGATGAATGTATCGAATGCAGCTGGAGAAAAGAGTGTAGTATCAGGAATTCAGTCGACCTAGGTCCTCCCCCTCCCCCCGCCCCGTGACTACTTAGTCATGAACTTCTCTGTGCTTCAGTCTCTTCATAGGTAAAAATAAATTGGTTGAAAGATTAATTATGTGATAAACATCTGACCTTTCTTTGTTTTCCAAAAAAAAAACCTAGTAGAATTTTTCAACAATTATTTTTTATTTAGGGTCTTTAAATTCATCGGCAAATTTTTGCAAAATTGATATTTTGTAGAATAAAAAGAGTACATAAACTCTTACTGAATTGTAACATTTTTTTTGAAATGTAAGTGTATCATCCAATAAAATGATGTCTTTTTTTTTTCTTTTAAAGACATACATTAATAAAGGGTTAGGGAAACTAAAAGAGTGCTATTCCCTGGTCTTTATAGTAAATGAAGTAAAAGTCTCTATGATGACCACAAAGATACCTTTAAAGGATAACAAATTAATTGGTTATAAAAGTTTATTCACAGACTTACCTACCCCATGTCTGTCTCTGTGGGGCACAGGGATAGTTGCAGGATGTGAATGTGGTCTGTTCATAATTAGTCTTTTAACAGGGACACAATCCATACCTGTAGCATGTTCTCTGCCATGGCAACAGAGAGTATTCAGACTCTCTCTACTTTATAGGGATGCTGAAGAATTTAAACTCTGCAGACAAAGTGACCTAGGATCAGAGGACTTAGATTCAACACTTAGGATATAAAGATGACTTGAGTTCAATTCTAATTTCAAAATGCCATGTATTTATTATCCTCTTACTCATCAGTTAATTTGCTTTATGCTACATTGGCAGGGTGCTTAATAGCTACATGACATTCTACATGTCTATTTTATGGATGAAAAACTGGAGAGAGGTAAGATAATTTATCTCTCGTTATGCAGCAGGCCACCTGTAGAACAAATGTTGGAACTTAGGCATGCTAACGCTTACGCCCACTCTTCTCTTTCCACACCATCTGCAGACTACAGCAACCTTTACTTAAAGGCAGCAAGGTGCAGGTGTTTTGATAATATGCTGCCTACAACTTAAAATTTAATGCTCATAAAAACTCTCATGACTGGTTACTAAGAGGAAGTAGTTTTTGTCTTTTCATTTTATTAAAGAGATTAACCCAGCTTCTTTTTAATATAGAAAAAAAAGTAAATGGTCTTCAAAGTATTCTATAATTTACAGGCCTTTCAAGGAATCATGGATCAACAAAAGAGCATTAACCCAGGAATCAGTCCTGACCCTGAGATTACGAAGCTGTGCAACTACTCTCTAGATACTTAACTTCTCTGAACTGTGCATTACTCATCCATTAAACATCTATTCCACAGGGTTGTTTTTAAAGTCAAAAAATGACAACACAAGTTAGTGTGCTTTTCTGTTTATGGTGGATTAGGCATTTTGCTAACAACCTCACAAATTTCATTTACTTCTCACAATCACCCTAAGAGGTAGATTTTATCATTATTCCTCTTTTATAGGTCAAGAATTAACTTTGAGTGCTTAAGTCATTTGCCTAAGATCGCATAGCTAATTTCAAGTCCTCTTTACCAGTAGATATGTAAGCATTTTCAAAAATAGGAAGCACTATAAAATATGTATTACATGTTGTTCTGAGTTATCCCTCAAAGAGCTGCAGTGGATAAACTGATAGGCATGACTACTGCTGGACTCACCTCTGGAATAGTAAATTAGGAGAAGTGCCTGCCTTCCCTTCTATCCTGTCCCAACACTGTCAACAGCTTTGAGATGATTGAAGGAAGCAGATGAGAAAGTAGGTGTGCTAGCTAGTGGGAGACTAAACTTCTGAAGGCAGGGTCTGTGTTCTCTCTTTGTTACATGCTCTGCTTAGTGTCAAATACTGAATGTTTTGCCCAATGTCCTGCTTAGAGTGATGTTTGATGATATTTGTTGAGGCAATAGACAAAATTATAAATACATGCCTACTAGGTCAGATCTGAGGTTTTTCTACATGCAGTCCACCCATAATGCTGACAACGACCACTCAGAACAAATTAATGTGTGGCTGAGACAGTACATTGTGTTCACCAAACTCTGGTTTTGTTTCCTCCAGGGCACACAACCAGACCATGTTTTCTTGCCTCTCCTGCAGGTAAGCAGAGTCTTACAAGTTAGAGCCAGTCAATAGAATAGGAACAAAGTGAGGTAACCATCTCCAGGCAGGGATTCTCTATCATCCTTCTCCTGCCAGATGAAGGCAGAGACTTGAATGGTGAAATCCGGAACCGGAGGGTATGATTTCTGATCTCTCACATAAGAGCTAAGGGGACACAACACTTGGACACTTCTCGATCTAGAGATATTTACAGGTTTATAAAGAGAGACCACAAAGCTAAAACCTCTACCTGGGCACCAATGGTTGAGGAGATATACAAAAACAAACACACGAATCTCAGTACTAAAATCCACTGGTTTTATTTTGCATATAAAAAATACTTGGTCTACCAGAAACTGTGGTTTCTTTAGACAGGACTTTAGTTAAAAAGACGACTCAGATTTAAATCTGATGGCTTGGGAGGGGATGCAAAGAGATCTTTAAATATTTTAAGTAAATGTAGATAAATCCCTGGCACAGGGAAGAATATGTTTTTCTGTCCTTTATTACATTTTATGATTGCTCTTCTAATAATGTGTGTGATATTTCCCAGTTGTCAAGTGTCCCTGATTGCCAATGATTAAGACTAAATGAGAAGATCACACTCCTCCCCCAGGTGGTTGTTAGGAAACATCTGAATCACAGTGATCTGTTTGAACACTCCCTAGCAATCTTGGGTTTATACAGATAAACATTCACTACGCACAACACTAATACATTTATTTGCACTGTGGGTTTCTAATCTAAAGTATCCAGTTTCTTTATGACTTAGCAAATCAATGAACATGCTTTGAAAAACAAGGGCTTGGACTTCCAGATTAATGGTTTTATACATGTTTAGTGAACCAGATCCAAATTGCTGGAGAACATAGGCATTTGAGCTGCATAATATGGGAGAACAATACAATTTTAATCAACGATGACATCAGTCAGAGTTCTAGTTGAATGACTAGGGAAATATTCAGATGTGTCTTACTTTGGGGTCCGATTAAAACACAAAAACAAAAACCAATGTTTCAACAAATGATTAAGAAGTGGCTACCGTGAGGGAAAACATAGGGGTCACAATGTAAGCTGCATCTACCACCACACTTGGCACAATGGAGAGGTGACTTCCAAGGGTCTACTTAGTTGAGTAATAATGTGGAAATAAAAATTCCAGAAAATTATATAGTTAAAACTTTCTGAAATCTTTGAGGTAGATTAAAATACTATTTTCGCTGTTTTTTTTTTTAGATGGTTGTACAAACATACCACACTCCGTCATGCCGTCATACCTTTGCATTTTGTCGTTTCCTCCTTCTGGCCTACTTCCTTTATTTTATGGGTAAGCCATTTCTCAATCTTTTCAAGAATCACCTCCGTGGTATGGACTTCCCTGAGGCTTACAGGTAGAACTAAAATATCTTTAGTGTGTTCCAGAGCACACTCCACTAACTCTAATTTACTGATTTAATAACTTGTGCCCCTTTTAAAAAGCCAGAGCTCTTGGAGGACAAGTACTTGGTATTGTCCGTCTTTGCATCCATAGAGCCTAGAAAGATATACTGTACTTACTGAGTGCTTGATAAATGTTTGATGCCTCCATGAAATGATTCTCAAAGTATAATCTCTGAACACCTGGGGATTCTGGAGACTTTAAAGAGGATCTTAGAGGTCAAAACTATTTTTATATTAATACTAAGGATTCATTTGCCTTTCTCATTGTGTTGACTTTTGCACTGAGGGAGTGAAAACAATCACAGGTAAAATGACTGGGGTCAGAGTATAAATCAAGTCAATGGCAACAAACACTGTTTATAGTCATTACATTCTTCACTGCCACACACTTGCAGGAAATGCCATGCCAGTTCCACTTAGGAATGTCCTTGAAAAAGCAGTAAAAAATATGTTAATTGTATTAAATCTTGACCCTAAGGACACATCTTTCTCATACTCTGCATGAGGAAATGGCACCAATGAATTAAAAGCACTTCTGCTGCATTCTGCAGTCCATTGATTTGACTCAAGGAAAGGACCTTGTTTGATTGATTGAGTTGTGACCTGAACTAGCAGCTGTTTTTTTTCCCTAGGAAAAAACACTGGTAGGTAAACTATGGTTATTCAGACTTGGGTAATGGGCAGAAATTTTCACATAATTGAATAGACTAACCCTGCTATTTCAAGGAAAAGAACTGACAGTACATGTTGCAAATGATAAAATTCAAGTTTTCAAGTAAAAATTAGAATTTTGGAACACTTCTCTCTTTCACTTTGTACTTGACAGCTTCCCAATACTTAAAGACTTTCCCAATGAGATCAGTGGTGATATTTATGAATGTGAGTTTTGATATTCTATGATAAAATGTGTCAACATTTAGAGATCTGTGTATGAGTCCCTTGAAAAGCAGATGCTGAAATGAGATTAGGCATTTAAGAGAGTTATTGGTGGAAGTACCTCTGAAGGGTAGAGAGACGAGCCAGACAAAGCATGGAAAGCCTTCAGACCACAATGCAGTTCTGACACCTGTGAAGGAGAGAAGAAGGAAAGTGGGTAGGGTAGCTGCATGGTTCTAAGACTGTTTCTGCCAAGCCAGTGGCAAGTTCTAGAGCCAAAGTCACCAGTTTAAGGAGGTTCACATCTTGCAGGGATGGGGCTGCATTAATGCATGCTCACCTACGCCTTGGCTGGGAGCAGCAGTGGGAAGCACGACCTTTGTACAAACGCTGTGGTGGATGCAGAAGGGCAGCAGCAGTTGCTGCTGGTCAGTTATATGCCCCACAGTAGGAGATCTCAGCAGTGCCTGGTCATGCTTACCTGAATCTGTATAACACAGTGAAATGATACTTTCCAAACGACTGATGCACGTTGTTATTCAGACATTCATGGATAAAAATTCAGCTAAATTGGGTACAAAATGGTCATTGATAGGAACCATGGTTTCAGATTCCACACTGCAACAAATTTAAGAAACTACCATTTTGGGGGAGGGGTTGATGTAGTATCAAAGAACAGCCATTGTCATTGGAAAAGGCTATTATAATACTGTTGCTTTTTCCAATCATGTATACTTGTGTGGCCAGATTTTCTTTGTGTGCTGTGTTTCAATGAAAAGAGTATATCTTAACAGAGAGAATGAGAAGCAGACAGGAAAATATAGGTATCTTCTATTAAGCCAGATATTAAAGAGGTCTGCAAAAATATGAAACAAATTATTTTGTTCTCACGAATTATTTTTCTGAAAAAATTTTTCATTAAAATATTTATGTTACACTGCAATATATTCATGACTGTTATTTTTTAAATAAATTTATAAATATTTTTAAAGTTCCTCAGTTATGTTTTTCATATAATAAATGTAAATAGACATTACCCATATAACCAAAGCTCTTTGAGGTTCTCAATAATTTTTCAGAATAGTAGGTCCTGGCTTGTATGGTTCAGTGGATTGAGTGTGGGCCTGAGAAGCAAGGGTTTGCTGGTCGGATTCCCAGTCAGGGCACAGGCCTAGGTTGCAGTCCAGGTCCCCACTAGGGGGCACACGAGAGGAAACCACACATTGCTGTTTCTCTCCCTCTCTTTCTCCCTCCCTTCCCCTCTAAAAATAATAAATAAAATATTAAAAAAACAAGAGTATAAAGTAAACCTGAGAGAAAAAATATTTGAGAACCACTGTACTAAGGAATCATTACTTCAGGTATGAGCATGAAACAAAGTCAGTACACCAAGGAAGAAGGCAGAGAACAGAATGGTTAAGAGAGTAGCTCTTGAGTCAGAAAACCAGAGTTTGGATTTTGGCTTCAATATTTACTAAAGAGCATCTTTGGACAAGTTGAATTAAGCTCTCTGAGCCTCTATATCTTTATATGTGGACAAGAGGATCCACATATAAAGGATCTACTCAAAAGGATCATTGTAAGGAGTAAGTCAAATATTAAGTATTCATTATAATCATGGAAAAGTAGCAAAAATTTAATAAAAAGTTTAGTCTCTTCCAGTGATTATTGATAATATTATTATTCCACTGCTAGTAATTTTCCCTTATAGGAAAGCAAACACCCACTCACTTATCTTCCACAGCACCATATATAAGCAATCCTTGAATGGTCTGCATCAGAACCACCTAAAAATGCAGAAAATCAAAGTATCAGGTTAATTTTCTTCTTATCAAATGCTACTATCAAAAATAAATATCTGTATAGAACAAAATGAATCTCAACCTCCTGTCCCATTGCACAGACAGGAGCACACATGCACACACACAAACACTCAAATCGATCAGAGTCCTGAACTATAAAGCTTATAAATATATGCGTAGGAGAATATCTTTGTAATTTTGTGGACAAGTTTCTTGGAGCAATCTCCAAAAAGAACTAACTATAAAATAAAAATAGATAAATTTAATAACATAAATTTTAAATTTCTACTTATCAAAAGAAATCTTAAAAAATAATAAGCTACAGACTGAAAAAATATTGGTAATACATATATCTGACAAAAAAACTTGTATTCAGAATATATAAAGGACTCATAATAATGAAGAATAAAAAGACAAAGAACCTCATTAAAAATGCCCAAATGATTTGAAAACACATGTTAATTAAGAAGATATTACCAGTGACCATATAAATAAATGAAAGGTGCTCAACATTTTTGATAAAATTTAAAAAATCTAACAACACTAAATGTCGGTGATGATATAAAGCAAGCACAACTCTCCTGCAGTGAGTATAAAACAATATACCCACTTTGGAAAAATGTCTACTGGTTTTCCATAAAGTTAAGGATACATTTATCCTGTGAACCAAGAATTTCTCTCCTAGGTATTTACCCAAGAAAAACAAAAACTTACATTTACAAAATAAAAATTTATAAGAATGTTTAGAGCAGACTTATTCCAAATAGTCCAAAAATGAAAAGAATCCAAATACCCATCAAAGAAAATACAATAAACAATTTGTGGTTTATTTAAAGACTGGGATATTAGACAGAAATTTAAAAGAGAAACTAACTACTGATACAACATGGATGAGTTCCCCACCAAATTGTGTTCATACATGCAACAGTATGGATGAATTCCCCCAAACCATTGTGAATTAAAAAAGCTAGATACAAAACTATAATACTATACAATTCCATTTATATACAATCCAAGAACAGACTGAGATCATCTTTAGCTAGAAATCAGGAACTGGGGTGGAGAAGGTTAAGAGAAATGGAATTTTCTAGAAAGGGGAGCAAGGGAACTCTCTATGGTGATGAAAATATTTTTGCATTTTTAATATTTTGTTTTGGAAAGTAGTTATGCAGATGTACACAACTATTAAGACTCACTGAATTGAATCTCAAGGTAGATGCATTTTATTTATATTAATTGTATGTCAATAAAAAACATTCAAAGGAAGAAAAAGGAGAAGGAGGAGGAGGAGGGAGAAGATGATGAAGACAGCAGGGGTCTGGGTCTGACTTCACATCTATTGCATAAGAAGTGCCTTGTGTAACCACTGAGCTACACGTTTGAAACCAATACAAAATAAAATCAAAAGAAAAAAAAATAGAAGTATCCATGTAGAGAACAGGTGTTTAGAATTACCTCAATGTCTATAAACATTACCATATTGGACAAGAAAACATGTTTTCTAAATTTTGACAATGTCCATATTTTAAAAATAAATTGATAAAAGAATAAAAAAAAGGGCCAAGGGTTGGGTTCAGAATTTTGTATGTTCTGAGGGCCTCTCAAAGGGTTTCACCAAACACTAGGGTCTTGACAAGTATTGTCCACCTCATGGTCCCCACAGCTGTAGGGAACATTGCTTTGAAGTGGGAGTGGGTTGAACAGGACCTTCTGTGTCTCAAATATTTTCTTCAGAAATCCCACAAACTTGGGTCTCCCGAAGCACTTTCTATGAAATCATTCAAAAACACAAATTCTCCTACAATTCTGAGAGGAGTTTAGTGTACATTTCACTTACTCTTCCGCCATCTTGGGCAGCCGGAGTACCCATCAATAGATGAGTGGGTAAAACAACTACCGGTACATTTACACAATGGAAGTACTACTTGGCCATAAAAAAAGACAATTTTACCTTTTGCAGCAGTTTGGATGGACCTAGAGAACATTATGCTAAGTGAAATAAGCCGGTGAGAGAAAGACAAATACCATATGATCCCATTCATACATGGAATCTAATAAACAAACTGCACTAACAAGGAAAATAGAGACAGACTCACAGATGGAGAGCAGGTGACCCCTAAGGGGGGAGGGTGGTGAGGGGGGAGGGGAGGTATTGAGCAAAAAGGAAAAAGGACTCATGCACATGGACAGCAGTGTGGTGATTGCAGGGGGGAGGGGGTATAGGGGGATTAAAGGGTAATGAAAAAATACAATAAATTTTTTAAAATAAATTCTCATATTTTTTACCCTGATTTACATGTTTTCCTTTAGAAGACACATTCCATCTTCTGCACGGATTGTCAACCCCTCAAGCTCAAGTTTTCTCCAATATATCTTTCTTGGCTTTCACAAGTATTGCTGTGATAAGGTTTATTTGGAGAACTTTTCCCGCTGTTGAGTCCCTTATCAATAAAACCAGTACTTACAGCATTGCCCCAGGAGTAGCCACAGCCAATTAAGAACCTGAAACACCTGTGACAGGAGCGCTTCCCTCAGAAGGAAAGCCCAGGTAGGAAAGGGTCAGGAGCCACCCGTCCTTAGACTAGGGGTGAGGCAACAGGATGACCAGGCTGAGCATCCAGAGCACAGCCCAGGGCCAAGCCTAGGCCACAGAAGTATGAGGTAATTCCGGACTTCCCTAAGAAAGCCCATAAAGTCAGGAGCTTAGAAAAGCAAATTGGACCATTGTTCCCAGAATGCCTGGCTTCAAGCCCAGGCTCAGCCCTTCACTCAGGCAAACGGGTATAATCCTACTTTCACAAAACCTCTTCCTAAAAATCTCACACAAGGCCCTCCTGGCACCAGGTGTTACATCTAGTGAAATAAAGGAAGGGTTCAACAGCCTTTAGCCAGATCTCCAAAAAAGAAGCCACGTTATTGACAGAGAGAGTGAAAACAAAGGCAGCCTACATAACCTGAACATGTTTTCATCACATTTGCTATTGAAAGATAATTGTGCAATCTCCAAAAATTGAGATCCAAGATTCTGTACAGCTTGAATTTTTTTAAGAGCTGAGTCACTTGTTCCATTGATTGCATGCTTTAAATGCATGGGCACAGTTTCACTGAGAATAACAAAACTGCTTTTTATCTATGCATTTCATCCATGGGTAGCAGAGTCAACAGTTGTCAGTAAGTTCTGAGTTCCTATTATATCAGGCACTTGTAAGCAATGTATGAGGATAATCTGACTTAATGTTCATGGCAAACTAGTAATGAGGCAGAGACTATTATAATCGCCATTTTACAGATGTGACAACTGAGGCTAAGTTAAATAATAGACACAATATTATCTAGCTAATAGCTAAGCCATATTAAGATAAGACTTAGTGGCCTTACCCCATGAGTCATTCATTCCTTTAACAAATTTACCCACTGAGTATATACTTACTAGATACCTATTATGTGCCAGACACTGCTCTAGGCACTGGAAACATAATGACAAATCAGGCAAAATTCCTACCATCACAGAGCTCACAATCCAGTGAGGACGAGAGAAAATGAGTGTATAAAAATGTTCCTAATGTAACAGGCAGTGGTAAGTGATAAAAGTGATGTTGGGTGCAGCTTAACTAATAGGATGGCCTCCAAAGACCTCCACACAAAGGTGTCTTTGTAAAGAGACCCAACCAAAAGTTGGCAGGAAGCCAGGCACACACTCACAAGGAAAGAGTTCCAGGTGGTGGCAAATGCTTGCAGTGAATGCTTGTCATGTTAAAGGTGTAGGAAGGAGACAAATGGAAACAAGGTTAGTAAGAGAGGAGTGGTAGAAAATGTGAAATGTGTAAAAGATATTCCCAGGGGCATATCTTATAGGACACGTGGGAAATTTTATTCTAAGGCTGATCAGGAGACTGGGAAGGCTCTGAGCAGGGGAGGGGAAGGTCTGCCTGCTGGGGGAGATCGGACTTGGTGGAGGTGGGGGAGGTCTGTGAGAAGGGCCTCAGGGAGATCAGCTGGAGACCGCGGCGGGAGTGCACACCAGACATGAGGCAGCGACCCGAGTAGGGAGACGTGGTGGAGTTTAGAATGTACTTGGATGTAAGCCATAGAACTTTCTTAAAGATTTCATGTGAGGTGTGAATCAACAACAATAATGATACTTCATAACTATTATGGTTTGCCCCCTGCATGTGCTCACCACATTAGAGTGCATATTATGTTCCTTCCAGGAAATAGAAATCAAAATCAAGAAAAAGACCCTCCCTAGAGATGAGCAAACTACTGTCTCTAGAAAAACCAATAAATGAGTAGTTTTTCTAGCAGTTAAATCTTAGCGCGGTGATAAGAAAACTCCAGGTTGTTATAGAACAAAGAAATTAGACTAAGTGTCAGGAGAAGTGGGCTCAATTTCTGACTCAACCACTTAAGGAGAGTGTGAGCCCAGCAAGATGCCTAAGTCTTTTGGTTTCACCTGTTTTCACTATAAGATGGGCACAGTAAGTCATCTTCTCCATACTCATGAGATTGCTGTACAGGTCAAATGAAATACGGTTGATGAAGGTATCCTAACAATTCTAAAGTGTAGCATACTGCAGTACATAATGAAAATTCTTTCTCTCCTGATTTAGCGTGTCTACATATTGTTAGTATAAAGTTAAGTCTTGTTAAGTATACTTCATAATCTGAGTTTTAATCTATCTGTTATTGAGGCTTGTCTATAAGTCCTTTCAGCTACAGAAAAAAAAGAAAAAAGAAAATCTCCATAATAGAATATCTCCATGTACATATAACTTTCTATCCCTTTCCACTCTGGGTCAATTGCTCGCAGTTGTAACATCAGCCTCCACTTGCCTTCCTGCTCATTTCACTGCCATTGGTTACATAAATAGCCAGAGTAACACACATACATACATCACATGTGTCACTGTATCAGAAAGTGAGGAGAAGGAACTTTGGAGCTTCAAGTAAGTTTGGTGTCAGGTAGGAAAGAACCATGAAAGAGATGAGCGACTTATTCTAAGGACAAATCCCCACTGCTAAAACTATGGCAGAGAGTGCTAACATTCACCCTATCCATGTGGTCCTCTCCATTTCCCGGCTCCCTTGAAGTTGGACTGGATCATGTGATAGAGCGTGGCCAATGCAGAAATGGGCCAAGAAGCTCTATGTCATGTGCCCATTCTGCCTCTGGGGAGTCCAGTTCAGTCCTCCATGTTGCTTCTTTGGCAGCTGAAGTTTAAGAGCTGTGAGATGATGGGACAACCCGATTCCTCTGTTGGAGCAGAGCTGCCCAACTCCCACAGGACTCAGTGTGAACAGAACTGAGCTGTAACCGTGCAAATCCGAGATTTTGGTTGCTTTGTTCAGTAGGCAGTGGTAATTATCCTGAGACAAATGCTTTTGATAACAAATTACACGTTGCCTTGGGGTGTTAGAGTCAGAATTGAAAGCTTAATCTGTAATACAAACTCAAATAAAAAGTTCAGGGTATGAGATTAGACAGATAGATAATCAGAGAGATAGGTGATTAAGTAGATAGATATCATCAGTTGCGTAGTAGAAATTGAAAGTTGACCAGCTTCTGTGATGTTTCTCATACCCCCACAAACCAACAACTTGTCCAATTGCTGCAAGCATATCATTTTATCTCAATTTATATATTTGAGTAAGTCTCTTTTTTTAAAAAAAGAGAGAGAAATTGTTCATTTTCCACATGGCAGTGTGAGTTATTTGGTTCTGATCGATTTTTTTCTTAGCACCTATTTGAGAGTAAATATACTGATAAAACTGGAAATTGGGAGATAAAAGAAGGTAGATTGTTTTAAATGGCGTGGAAATGGTGCTGAAGTGCCTGAGAACGAGTGCTTTAAGGTAGGTTAACGGTGTGCTGGGACTGCCAGAGAGGTACTGAGTGGCAGGAGAGAGAACAGATGGCTGTAGAAAAACGCGGCAAATCTTGCAGGTTTCAATTGTTTGCTTACGGCCATCCATCCCTAGGACATGGGAAAGCCATCAGTACTCTTCCATCCAACGCTCAAGGCTGCCTGCTTCCTACTCCCAGGTGGTTTAACCATGCACGCTGCAATTTCACTGCATGAATTAAGTACACTTTTGTGGGTTAGCCTATACCCTAATTCCTAATCACCACTGTTTCTACGAGAGAATACTTTCTAAATTCCAAACAAACAGTTCTGGAATACAACCTGTTCATAAAATTTGAGATTATGAAGCTTAGCAGCCTTATGACTTTGATTAAATTTAGCTTTAAATCCTAGCTCTAGTAGTTCTTTATCATCTATCTATCTATCTATCTATCTATCTATCTATCTATTCATCCCTCAGAGACCCAGCCTTTTCCCTAGATAATCAGTAACCCCAATGCAGCATAAAACAGTTGCCCTGACAGAACTAATACTCATAAAGTATGGACCCCTGGCAGGCCAGAGATAGCATCTTGACCTAAGTTGTGTTTTAGTCCATGAGCCCTAAGGTGGAATGACCTCCCACCTACTTTCCCATAAAACTGACAGAGGGACACTGTAAAAGACTCAGAGCTGTCCTCAAGACTTGAAATGATTTGTTACCCTTACTTTACCCAGACAAATCAGCTCCCAGCATGACCCCAAGCCTCAACCCATGGTGTCTTGTGATTTTGATCTATATAATTTGTAACCTACACACCATTCAAGAGTTCAGGCTTTTGAGCATTGTCTTCCCGTTCTCCTGGATGTCATCATTCAGCAATAAAATGTCCAATCTTTCTCCACCACAATTCTCTATGTTTAGGGTTTGGCTCTTCTAGTTCTCAGTGGATGAACTCTTTCCATAATAATTGCTTGTGCATGGAATCAATTTATATACTTCCTTGCAACTACCAAGACTAAATGCTTTGTCTTCATTATGCATCTTTGTGGATGACTTTTTTTAAGTTTACGATTTTTTTTCCTTCTTTAGTTTGCCTGATTTTATCTAGTTGAAGGTATTTTCAAACTTAAGTTCTAGGAAAAGTCATTCTGGGGATCAAGGCCTGTGTCATGGGTCAGAACGTTACAGTAGTCCCCCTTATCCACAGTCCTGCTTTCTGCAGTTCCAGTTACCTGTGGTCCACTAAAGCCTGAAAATATCAAATAGGAAATTCCAGAAATAAATAATTCATAAGTTTTAAACCATGCACTCTTCTGAGTAGCATGATTAAATCTTGCATTATCCTGTTTCTTCTTGCCCAGGATGTGAATCATCCCTTTATCCAATGTATCCACATGGTATATATTACCCACCCTAAGTCACTTCACAGTTGTCTGTGTTGCCAGATCTACTGTTGAGGTGTCATGGTGCTTGCGTTCAAGTCCTCCTTATAGTAGACTAATGCCACGTCACAATGCCTACATCACTGGCCTCACTTCATCTCATCATATAGGCATTGTGTCATCTCACATCATCACAAGAAGAGAAAGACCATATTTATATCACTTTAATGACTGTATGCTGTGTGGTGGTTCAGAATGATTTGCCCTAAGATGTGTCACTCTGGCATGAATTATCTTGAGCTAAAAACAATCAAGACTCAGAAGGCTAAGAAAGAAACTTCGACCTTCCCCTTACTGCCAACAGAATTTAAGATAGAAGACCTGCTCCAGGAAGGGAGCTATTGTCATAGATCATCATTGTTTAATCTAAACTAGGTATGGGACATGGCGAGGAACCTAGCAAAAACCATTTGACCAAAGTCCTCCCTGTGCCTCATTATTTCAAGATGGCCCAACACATGTTTGTTTACTAAACATTAGCTCTTTTTATCCCCTTGTAAAATTTCCTTACTTCCTTTTGAAGTCCTAGACCTCTTCTTCAGTCTAGAATTACATATATACCTCATTTTGCTTTACTGTTTTTGGAATTTTCATTCCATATGAATTTTCTGAACACACATATTAAAACTTGATTTTCTCCAATTCCCTGCCCTATTTATTTTAATTAATCTACCAGCCAGAAAAACTAAGAGAGAAAGATTTGTCATCTGTGAAAGTTGTTCTAATTGTTCTATTTTATTATTAGTTACTGTTGCTAATCTCTTACTGTGCCTAATTTATAAATTAAACTTTATTATGGGTATGTACGTGTAGGAAAAATATAGTACATACAGGGGTTGGTACTATCCGCAGTTTCAGACATCCACTGGGGGTCTTGGAATATATCTTCTCCACATAGGAGAGGACTACTGTATATTGGTTAATTTAAAAAAGCAATTGGTGATGCCTAGCAAATATCCGATGGAGGAGAAAGAGCTTATTCTTTAAGAGAGGAAGTGCCATGCCAAAATGTCTCTAAGGAGAGCTGCCAAGAAAGGCAGCTCAGTGTAAGTATCTAGGAAAAGTCAAGTAATTTTTATATAATGATGTGGCATGTGGATATCTGGGTCTTGAGAAGTAAGAAAACTGCACATGAAAGCAACTGGAAAATGTTTCCCTTTCCAAGGCCCCTCCATCTAGGATCACCAGCAAGATCTGCTTTCTGTGACTAAGGTCAAATCCATGCAAAAAGATAGAGGAATGTTGCAGGAGGTGGCAGGGTTGACATGGAGATTCTCATTTTCAAAACCTTCGACCCCATCCTACTGCCACAATTACATCGCAACATTAGTAAGGACCTCATCTTCTTATTGGCAAGAACTCAAGTTTTGTCATGGAAAACATACACCTATGAGAGATTCCCCTAAACCAAAGAGTCCATTGTTTTTCTAAGTACCAGGATCATTTGCATAAAGGCAGGGCTGGCCCTCCCTCTGCAAAGTCAGTAGATTTTGCTTCTCCATCACTTCTTCCTACTGCCATTCCATCTGTTTTAAGTTCGATCTCAGTAACTACTTCTCTAAGCTAACTGTGAAGCACTCAGAAGCCTCAGGTCATCTGAGGAGCTTCACTGAAATACCAAACTATATTTGGGTAAAATCTGCCACATATAGTCAAATATGGGTAATGTACTAAAAGAGCCAACTAAAGAAGGTTATCAAAGTTTTACAACTGCCTTCTGAGTGAACTCATGTTCCTGAAATCTGACACTTGACTGAGTTCTTTATTTACCTGGATTATTTCCTGGATTATTCTTTTAAGAACAATTCAGGAAAGATTTCTGGGTTTATCTGTGTGTCCAAGACTTTTCAAAACAAGCCTTCTCTTTCAAGCTCAACACTGATGGGCAATTGTTAACGTCTCTCCATTACTACCCTTGGAGTTAAAAGTGTCACATCCCTGGTCTCCATTAATTCCAAATCCTAGTCTTTGACAAGTAATTGTGGAAATGAGTTATTCTGATACATACATTTATTCAGTTGAAATCTAGACATCTTCTGACTGTTATTTCAATAAAATTAAATAAATTAAGTGGGCATTAACTGCTTACTATGTACCTGATTTGGGAGAGTGGGGAACTATAAAGAAAATATAAGCTCTTCTATGCCCAACAGTAGCTTACTTACACTTGGGGAGACCAGACCCCCACTAAGCAAATAGTTTACTAACATAAACTAGTCTGAACTGGTTAATACAGTCAAAAATATTTGCTGAATGAGTGACCAAAGAACAAATAACTACTCGAATGAGCAGCCAATATAACAGGAATAACATATTATCACAGGGTGAATAAACAATGATATCTGGAATTACAAAAATGCATTCCACTTGTATGATACACCTTTCTCTCCCAACAAACAACTGTGAATCTTTCACAGCTAGTCTATATGTAGAGACTTAAAATCGAATGCAGAAAAGTCACCTTTGTCCCATCCTAGATCTCTGCTGCCTGCTGAGCCAAACCTTTGGAATCCTCACCATCCCAGATCATTTTTAAGTCCAGAGAAGTTTTATTGTAGTGCGTCAGGAAACTGTGATTATAACTTGACTAGACACAATTGTTTTTAAAAATGTGATATGCATGGGCACTGGAGAAATTAAATGCTTCTTAGTTACTAAGATAACATGCTGAATTGGTCAGTACCACTGAAGATACTATCTGCTATACTCATGCTGACTAGAGTTCAGTATATTATTTCAATAATACAAATGCCCACCCTGTTCTTAATCTAGAGAAGTAGTACTATGTTTTTCAGTAATACCATGTTCAAAGTTTTGTGTTGGTGTCCATGTTGACCTGGGTATAGCATCTCATACTTTACCTGATTATATTGTCTTTAAAGTTCAAATTAAATCCAATTGCTGAGATCATAACAAAATTAACACCAATGTGGGTTGGGACCAGTTAAGATGGAAGTGATATCTACACCTATTACTTTCCATTCTGTCTACCAACACATCTTCCTATGGCTTCTATCCTTTCTTGGAAGATTTTCTTAATGCTATATTTTTGTAATATATTTTTTGTTACTGCCTTAATTTGTTATTAATGTCCTCATGTTGTCTTTTCATTCAAATTGGATTTTCCAATATGCATCCTCTTATTCATGCAGTTTTGCTACAAAGATGCTTTTGCATTGGTTCTTTCCCTGAGTGTTTAATTTACTATTTTATTTGTTAGCACAGCTTCTGGGCCCGATTAACAATTTCCTTTAAGCAAGTCAAGAAGCCTTATTCTCCACTTCCAATGTAATATTTCTTCCAAAATTCATTAACTGCAGTTCTAAGTCAGTCCTCAAAATCAATGAACACTTCTTGATGTTTTACCCAAAGCCTTGTAATCAAGATTTCTACAACATAATCTGTCAGAATATTTGTCTTCATTTTCTGTTGATGAATCACCATGATGGTTTTATGGTTGCAAATGAAGTTTCTATAGCTCTTAATAGAAGCTAGATTTTCCCATTTGCACTGAGGTCCTTAAGAAAACCAGTTTGACATATTTAACATATCCAGCCAGGCTACCCATCTGATATGAAATTGGAAATGACTTCTAGACTTTAGAGCTATGCAGATTTCATGTTTACACATTTTGATCTATAAAAAGATTAAGTGGTCACATAACTTCTTGGAGTCTTCAACAGGTAAGGAATGTTGACTCAAATTTTATCTGTAGAGAAAGAATTAGACTGGGTAGGGTAAGGGCCACCCTGGGCAAAGCTGCTAAGAAATAGCCAATGAACTTGATGTGTTCATGGCCCCGAAGCCTCTCTTTTTGGGAGCCCTAAACCTTAAGCAAAGAGAGAAGAATTTGGCATCAAGAGAGTATGCCCCACCAGACCCTCTCCTATTAGCAAGCTAATGATTTATTATCTGTTTGAATCTTCATTCTAACCTGAGGAAAATAAAAGTACTAGGGTGTGGGAGTTTAAGATAATTTTATCACTGTCTCATTTTCCCAATGTATGGATTAAGAGGTGACTAGGCAGGGAACGACAAAAATTTTGGAGTTTGTAAAATTGTTAGAACTAAATGATTCTATAGAATTTACAAGGATATTATGATTATCCAAGGAGAAAAATTATTATATGATAATATCAGATACTATTTGAACATAAATATATCCACAAAAATGAAAATAAGATACTAAACTTATGAATGTTACAAAAACCATAGTAAAATATATTTTAAGATATTTTGTAGTGGAATGAGTGGATAATATTTTAAGATATTCATGCATGTTGCTTTTGACTTGTAGCTCATCCAGTTTCTCAAAGAGAGAGAGAGCTGGTATTGAATGAAGGAGGAGAAAGGAAGAATAAGCATTCTCACGCATATGTGCAGAGACAAATCAGCAAAATCTCCCAAACTGAGGAGTAGGGTTGTAATAGATTGGTAGGTAGGAACTTCTGTTTTTAAGTTTAAAATAGCAAAATGGCACTGCTTGGTTTTTGGTAGGAACTAAGATTACAGGGGAGAGAAAAGACATTACCTGTGCTCACAAACCTGGCTTCCAACATACAGGTATAAACTGGATTATACCTGTATAATCCAGGTATAATTAATCCAACAGATTATCCACTGGAATTCATTCCAACAGTGCTGGAAATGGGTATTATAGTTATGTACTGTCACAAAATTTTCAAAACAAAATTCTACCCTGCTAAGCAACACATTGAAGAAAATGTACCAAAACAAACAATGTGATTTACTTTCTGTGTATTCATACTATATTGGCTACCTTATTCTGTTTCCTACTATTTACCATTTACATAACATTTGTAGGTTGGTTCAGCTGACAGAAATCATAAGCAAAAGTAGCACGCTTTTTAAAGCTCATAGTCTTATTTTATGGATTTGCATTTGCCTATTAGAGAAATCCCCATTTTTGTTTTTATTTTTGTTTTTGTATTTTATTCCTGGGGGAGTGGGAATAATATTTGTGAGAGAAAATATTGTTTTGCAAGAAGTGTGAAATTTAATCATCTTTAGAGATAGACCTATGGGACTCAGTAGAATTTAAAATTGGAAAAATTGTATTTATGCAATAGGAAATTACATAGGAAACATTTTTAGAGAAGCAAAAGAGAGTAAGAAATGGAGATCAAACTCCAGACTGGTGAAGACATGAGGCCATTCTAGCAATGCATTCTGCACCCACACAGGCTTGTATACACACTGTCAAATTCAGTGAGAAAGAAAGATTCCACTATTCTAATTTTAAAAACCCAGACTCGAGAGGTAAATTCCTAAGTTATTTTTCTGTGGCTATTACAGAGCGACTAGGAATATTTGAACTAAACAGAAATTTGACTATGCCTAACTCACCCAGTTGCTCCAAAGTTGTGTCTCCTTGGGGCCAAAACAAGCACGTAAATACACAGCATAAATTTAAGCATAAAAGTGCTTTCCTGTCAGTAACCAGTCAGTTGGATCCACATTTAAAATGAGTTGACTAAGATTTTTTGTCAATAAGGAGATGCTGCAGAAGCTTTTTATCTTAAGTAGTCTTGTTTACTATGTGGTCCCAGCTAAAGTGCTGTGAAGTATTATTAAAGAAAGGGATAGTACGTAAGGCATGCGGCATTTCTACAACAGACCATGAAGTAAGCAATTAAATGCTTGAAAGAAAACCAATCAGACCTATGGGAAAACAAAACAGAAATGTGGGGATTCAGACTGGAGCAAGTTAATCAGGTCATCCTCCTACAGTGTGCTGACGGTTACTGTCATCTTATACACAATTTTTTCTACCTACTAGAAAATGAGTAATTTAACTGTCATTTCATAAGTTTTTCAGATTTTTTGTTAAATTAATACTTAACTAGCTTATCTTTTCCTATCGCTACTGTACATTGAATATTTTCTTTACATTACACCATTTATTGTTTTTATATAGGAAATGATTGGTTTTTGCATGTTGACTGTATACACCTCTTTATGGAGTTCCTAAATTTTCAAATAGTTTTTAGTTGATTCTCTTACATGATATTGCCTCCTCCTTTCTAATATTAACATAATATTTCTTTCTCCTGGATAATCACATTAACTAGTATTTCTAGAACAATGTTAAGTAATTGTGGGAAAACTGACATCCTTGTCTTTTTTCCTGATTTTTATTTGAATGCATCAAGTGTTTGTCTCTCAAGCATGAAGAGTTTCTTGTTAAAATATTATACATATTTTAATCATATTAAAGAAATATCCACCTATTCTTACTTAAAAATAAAAACAACTGTTATTTCAAATCCAGAACATCTTGGTACTAAATTATGAGGATGTGACAAAATTCTAGGTTTCATTCTCATTTTAATTCTTTTCCCTTCGCTGGAAGCTTTAAAAACAGAGCTAGTTATGTCTTCAAGATTGAGGATATATGTTATAATCATATCTTGGTGTTTGGGGCTATTGTAGTCAGAATGAAAAGATGGCTAAACCATCTTTTCAAGTCAGGTTGGTGATGTGAAGTTAGGAGGGGAAAGAGAAGGCCCAGCCTCTACTTGAGTTGCAAAGGTTCATATATATTGAAAAGAAAATAGTGGGCAAAATCATTGCTGAGGTTTTTACTAATCTGAAAATAAAAAAGATAGGACAATGGAGACTTGAGAAATCATACAATTTTCTTTGGATTTAACAATTGTACTTTCATATTCTGAGAAAAAACCAATTGTACTTAGAAACTTTCATATATTTTAAATTAATAAACATTGTCCTTGTAAACATTTATTGATCATCTATGATGTTAGTAGGAATTTAGTAGGTCATGGAGGTATTTAGGATGACAAGGAGCCATATATATAAGTACTTACAAAGATCTGATAAGTGGAAAGATATAAAAGTAGACAAGCGTCGGGGAAGTGCAGTGCACTTCAAATTCTGACTCTGTAATCAACTGACAGCATGACCTTATTTAACCATCGGTGACTCAGCTTCCTAGTCTGTAAAATGGGGCAACATTTGTCTTAAATTTATTATGGGGGTTAAATGAGTTAATATTCTTAAAGCAATCAGAATAGAGCCTCTCACACAGTAGGTACAATATAGGGTTCACTTATTTTTATTACAGTGACAACATGGAGGAGAGAGTTTCAGTATCCCTAGAAGTTTCGTTAAACAGAGCTAAAGTATAAGGATGAGTCAGACTTTGATACCGGCTAAGAGAAGAGGTAGAAAGTGGAGAGGGAGGAATTAGAAAAGACAGTACAGGTACTGAGAGCAGCTTTTGTCAGATGCAAAGGTAAATTTTATATTCTTTGGGCTTAACTATGGGGAAAGGGAAGAAATGATAAGGGATTAGGCAAAAATAGTTAAGAGCCGGATTATGAAATGCCTTGTATGCCAGCTAAGGCAGTTGTATTTTATCCTGTGTGCATGATGGAGGGACACTAACTACCTCTAATCAGGGAAATGATGTGATGAAATTGGATTTATTTCTGGAAATGAAAAGATTGATTTTAAAACATCTTAACTGGAAGATATTGAAAAACCATAGGCTTATGACTATTTCTGAAGTTAAATGACTATTAAAGGTTAATGTATAAATAAAAAATTAATTCACTGAGTTTAGCTTCTTATCGATAAATGATAATTTAATGCCTTTATCTAAGTGCTTCCTATAGCAAGACTCTATGGTGAAAGATCCTGGGAACCACGGTGACCATAATTTTGTTCAAATCTAATGAAAAGGTTTAGTAAAATGCAGTCTATATGAAAAATAGCAATGTGGACCAAAAACTGAGTAGAGTGCTCAATCACTCAATCGGATTTATAGGCCATCCACTAAATGTATATCTAAACTCTTTTCATGGAAAATAAATCTTAAGCAATGTCATCTTGCATTGGCATAATGCTGTATAAGCTATTTTCACTGCCTCCCCTCATTTCCCTATTAAAGTTAAAATTTCCATCTTTTTGGAAAAGGTTGAACATTTTATTTATTCAGAAAACACTTTAAGGTATTTACTATATGGTAGACGCTATTCTAATTGCCTTATGAACATAAATATTTGCCCTTTTAACCCACAAAACAATCTTGTGAGTTGGATACAACCTAAGCCATAGATAGGTTAAAAAGGTCACAACACAGAGACCAGAGACTAGATTGGAATGAAGTAACCTGGCTCCCAAGTCTATGTTCTTAATCGCTACATTATTCTCTCTATCATAGATGAAAAATTTTTATTCTGAAGGAAATCTGGGTGACTTTGACTATCTAAAAAAGGAAACATTCCCCTCATGCATAATACTATCTTACACTGTTAAACATGTATATGAGATGAAAATAACTCATTTGGTTATAGATTTCAAAACAATAAGTGTATGTCTCAGCTGCCTCTTCCCTTTGTTTCCTTAGAAGCAGAAAGACCACTCACTCCTAGTCATGAAAGGAACACTCTTCACGGTTCCCTCCTCCATACGTCCATGCTCTCTAACTGCACAATGTATTCTAAAGTCCAAGCTTCAACTGAAGAGAGAAACTGCCTCCTCTTGAGTAAATACGAATGGTAAACCTGTTTTCACAACAGTCATTCCTCCCCTGCCTTTCTTAAGACTCCAACAATTTCTCTGTTGATCTCTAAAAGGATTCACAGAATGTTTAATTACTCTGATGAAATGCCCACCACCCATCAGAAGACGGGGTGGCAGTACAAATTAAACAAACCAAGCCCAGCCAGGCTCCACACCCCAAAAAGAGCCACATATAAATAAATGTAATAGACGGAAGGGAGGAAGGAAGGAAGGGACTGAGGGAGGGAGGGAGGGAGGAAGGGAGGAAGGAAGAAAGATGGAAGGAAAAAATGTCCACTTACCTGCAAAGATTGTTAAAAAAAAATTTTAAAGGCTGTCTACCCAGCCACGAGAGGAAAACTCTAATCTTTCCTAGAGCCAACCAGATGCCTATTGGAGAGCTTGAATAGAATCCTCATATATGGAGTTCCCAATGAGATAATCCTGTGCTTCTTAGCCACATTCAGATGGGGAGCAAAAGACCAGAGCCAGATGCTGCTTCCATAGAAAGTCTCTATGAGAAAGTCAATTCCCTAAGGGCCTCAGATATAAAGGACCATGGATGTCACCAAAAATGATTTTCCACTGGCCTACAGGCAGCCATCATAGACAGCAAATGATGAGTCTTGGTAAATATCCTACCCACTGTAGGAGTAGCAGTTTGACATCTAACTAAATTGTAAGGGAATCCTAAAAATGATTAGACACGCAAACTGCCTAAAGGTAGGAACTCTATCAACAACCTTGGAGGAGTCTCTGTGAATGAGAAAAGACCAGGTTTCTAAGCTTTCGTATAAACATCATAGACTAGCAAGTGCTGCGGCTGCCATCCTTAGCACCCTTTTTCATTTCCGACCTTTTAGGTACAAAGATTGAAAAAAAGAGGTCCATAGAAATAGCCTTAATAGGCCCCAGTACATAGCATATCACTGACAGTAATTACTGTAACTGCTGTAATCTGAAGCTCATGGAAATGGCAAGGGCATTTTTTTAAATTACTTTATTAATGATTTCTGAGAATTTATTCCACTGCAGAGATACTAAGTTCAATAGAGAGGAAGCTTCCATGTTAGCCAGGTCTGTAAAACATACCAGCTTCTGATGCTCCTGTCCCAAATCATGCTCCTGTGCAGCCATGTTCAATAGGGAGAAATTAGCCCAAAGAGTCAATGACATCATTGCTTATCAGGCTAATAACTCTGAGTTCACCCAATTTAAACAGACCAAAGACATTAGGAGGAGTGGAGAGGTGTTTAGTAGCACATGCGATTGTGTATTAACAGGTTGAAGAGCTTGGAGTACTCATTCTAACACGTCCTTAAATGAAGGAGCGAGCGAGAGCAGCTTTGTTCAAATTATTGTAATCCTGAAGTATTTTGAACCTATATGATACTTTTCTCAGGAGAAGCACAAAATCACTTCCATTTATTAGTCTGTTAACTTCTACAATGCCTTTCTCTATTGAGAGAGTGAAGATTGTTTTGTTTATCATACAAAAGATGAAATGAAAATATGGACAACACTTACTGAGTGTGCTGGTTGTTGAGAATTCATGTTTCTTTAGTATCTTTCATCATGAAACTCTGTGTCTATATTTACATTTCAAAGGGCAGGTGTATCACAACAGAGAAGAGAGCTGAGAAAGAGAGAGACCATACTTGTGTGTATAATAATAGAACACAGTAATCAAATGGATATTTTGTGTGTGTAGGTGTGTGTATTTACTGGAATAATCTGATCGATTTAATCTAAAATTACCTGAACATTTCTGAAATGATAAGTATACCTACATAATAAAAGTATAAAGAAGAGATTACATAACAGCTCAATGCACTCAATATCTATAATTAAATTTTACATATAGCTTTTATAAAATTCTAACCTTATCATTTTCATCATTCTTTCTCATGACCAAGTAGAGAGTAAACAAAAAATTACATTGAATTCAAACACAGAAGATAAATTTCAGTTACATTCAGAAAATATCTAAGAAAGGATAGAAGAAGGAAAATTAAAGGATATAGCAAAAACAGCCTTCTAAACGGAATCCGTAAAGCTATTTGTTTTTTTAAAATATTCTGTATGGTACCAGAACACAAAGCACAAACATTTATTTTTTTAATGTTTTACCCTAAAAATATCACATAAAATCTTTGCCATCAATCTTTGTAACATATCTGAAAATTTGGGGTAGAAACTGAAATATACTATAATTTTGATTTTTAATTTCAGTTTCTTTGGCTTTGTCATTGTAGTCCCCTCTGCCATAATAATAATAAAAAAATAGTCCTATATCTCCTTGGACAGAAATATTCCTGAACAGGAAATAATAAATGCCAGAAAAGCAATGCATTCAGAGGCATTAAACATAATGTTAAAATGTCTCTTTGCTGTATTCTTTCTTGGAAGGTCACATCCACTTAACATTTAGAGAAGGAAGAGCTAGATATTAAGCATCCATAGATCACAGGGTATTTTAAGATTCCTGAATGAGGACCAAGAATAATCAGACAAATATAGTTTATTCAATTTCTCTGATTAAGCAATTATTTTCTAAATATGTTAAGAAGAATTCTCTGCATTGGTCATCCATGGAGCAAAATATTAAAAGAAAGCTGTTTTTTTTTTTAAAAAAAAACAGCTTTTTTCAAGAGAATGAGAAGACAGTTATAAACTGGGAGAAAATATTTGCAAAGGACAAATTTCATAAAGAACTGTTATCTAATATATATTTTAAAAACTCTTAAAAGTCAACAGTGAGAAAAAAAATTAAAAAATGGGAAAGAATCCTGAGCAAACACAGATGGCAAGTAATCACATGAAAAGATGTTCAGCATCCTGTATCATTGGGGAATTGCAAGTTAACAATGAGCTACCACTACAGGGCTTTTAGAATGGCCAAAACATGAAATACTGACAACACCAAATACTGAAGAGGAAGTGGAGCAACAGGAACTCTCATCCATCGCTGGTAGGAATGCAGAATGGTGCAACCACTTTAGAAGACAAAACTAAACATACTCTTACCCTACAATTCAGCAATCACATTCCTTGGTTTACTGAAAGGAGTTGAAAATTTATATCCACACAAAAACTGTACATGGATACTTATAGCAGCCTTCTTCCTAATGGTCAAAACTTGGAAGAAACCAAGCTGTCCTCCAGGAGGGGAATGGATAAATAAACTGGGGTACATAAGAATATTATTCAGTGCTCAACAGAATTGACCCGTAAAAACCTGAGAAGACATGGAGGAAACCGAAATGCATATTACTAAGTGAAAGGAGGTAATCTGAAAAGGTTATGGACTAGATGATTCCAACATTCTGGGGAAGGCAAAACCATGAGATGGAGAAAGGATTAGTACTTGCCCAGGGTTGGGGGGAGGGAGGAACAAATATTTGGAACACAGAGGATCTTTAGGACAGTAAAACTATTTGGCAGCATGCTACAATGGTGGGTACATACCATTATAAATGTGCCCAAACTCACACAATATACACCTAGAATGAACGGCAATGTAACTATGGACTTGGGATGGTAGTATCCTGTCCCTGTAGGTTTATCCATTGTAACGAATGCGCCTCTCCTGTGCGGGATGTTGACGGTGGGGGAAGCTGTGTGTGGGGGGGGGGGGGGTTGGGGGGCAGTGATATGTTAGAACCCTTTGCACTTTCTGCTCATTTTTGCTGTGAACCTAAAACTGCCCTAAAATATTGTTAATCATTAAAAAAAAGCATGTTCATGTTCCCTATTCTTTTTATTATCTTCTTTAAATGTGAACATTTTGGGTAAATTAATTGTTTTCTTCAATCTGCTCTAGATTAAACATCTTTTTGTTGTTTTTAACCAGAAAGAAAGAAAGGGGGTGAGGTGACCCCACCCATGGCAAGGCCGGCCCTTGCGGTAGCTAAACACAGACCTGTTCACAGATTCAGGCTTGTGGAATTATTGAACCTAAGGCAGCTAAACTTACCAGCTTCCACAAGCTAGATGCATTAGCAAGAAATGGTACAGCATTAAGACTTGTGATTTTGAGTACTCATTGGTATGTAACTTTGATTTTGAGCCGATTCATTGTTTTCTAGCTCGCAAAAAAGTGTGTACATGAATTGACTTCACTATGGCCAGAGAGGAGGCAAGACAGACAGACAAGTTATTAACAGTATGGGTTTTGTTTCCCCAACTACCTTTTATAATAGAATAATTCTTCCAACTTTGGTTACTATCCAAACTACGTTAATATATACTGTGTTTTCTTCTTAACATATACTATGTTTTTCTCTTATGCTTTAATTAGTTGTAAAGTAATTCAGCCATGATGCAGATACTTTGGAAACATATGGGATAAAAGGGGCTGGAGAGAAATTCAGAAGTTATTGTGACTTAATTGAAATTTATGGTCAAATAGTTTTGATCATCAAAAACACAATTTATAATGTCCCTGGTACCAGGAATTTAGTAGCTGAGAATAACTTACCATTTCATTACCATTTTTAGTGCCATTTTGGAAAACACACCATGACCTCGGAACAGCCAGTCAGCCGCGTGAACTGAGCGTCACAACACAAAGAGCCCAGAATTCTACGGAGTAGGGAGAATGCAGAGAAAGCTCCTGTTCATATATCCAAAGTCTGCCTTGCAGATGCTTAAAATCTTATGACAATTTGTGATCCCAACTAAGTTGTGTCTATAATTAATTCCCAAAGAGGCTGTCAGTATTAAAAAGAACCAAAATAACTAATGACCTATGGCTAAGAGGAAGAATAAAGAATCATGTAAATAACATGTACTGATAATACCATAATGTTAGTGGTTACTACCTGTTGTAGTTGAATTACAGGATATATTTGCTCTCTCTATGCCTTGAAGTGTTTTGCAAATTTTTAATATTGAATAGGTATATAATACTAATAAGAAAAATATATTTTGTTTAAAATTAAAGAAAAAAGAGTTCTCATTGTTAGAAGTCTAAGATGAACGTATATGTAACCAGTAATTTGATAAACCTCAGAAAAATAGTTAGTGAAAGAATCGTTGGAAAAAACAATTGGAGAGAACTGTGAGGGGGAGAGAGGGAAAAGAATTATCTTGTCTTCCCTTCAAGTAGCAAGAATATGGAATTGACAGTTACCTAATACCCAGACTTGACTAGCCCCTTGGTCCACAAACAGAAGGGTTAATATATTTTAAGCCAGAAGGGGGCAGCAAGGAGCTGTTCATAGGGGGAGAAAAAACAACAACAACAACAATAACACAAAAACATTCCAGAGGCCTTTAAACTGGAAAAGGGAGGGAGTTGAGCCAAGCTGAGCAGGGGTGATACAGGGTCAGGCTAGGAAGTACACAGGATGGAGGCAAAACCAAACACGGCCAAGGAGAGGGACCTATGAGAAAAGATATCACTCTAGCCACTGAGAAGTGAAAGCAGTCAGGGCAGCACAAGTCAAAGCTAACTTCTGCAGCAGCTTTGGGTACGAGCAGAGAAAGAAACACCCAGAAAGATTGCTCCCTGGGATGGACTCTAGAAGGTAGAGTGGAATCTTTCTTGTTCCAAGTGTCGGGAGCCAATGGGGTCCCAACTAAACTGCTGATCCTCAGGGTATAAATAACACTTTTTAGGCTCAAACACAAAACTCCTGTCCTGACTCTTCCTTTCTGGCCTGCATGCCCAAGGAACCATATGATCGCCTCTACAAGAGGAGAGCATATAATTTACCTCTACATGTGAACCAGCCACAGAATCCAGAGACATCGCCCACTCCCAGTCATACCCAACCACATTCGAAAATCAAACCTTCCCAATTATCACCATGGGGCAGATTGTTAATCTGGTTTCATTCTTACCCTTTCTTTAGTACCCAACTTTTTGTTTAGGTGCTAGCAATAAACCAGGCTAGATAGACTTAGAATATTCATCTATTACTGCCCCTCCCTAGAGAAAAATTAGCCCTCTTTACCTTCCTTTCCCTTTCAGTCTGCTGAGTCTAGAAGTAGTGCTGCCTATGGGTTAGAAGCACAGAGGAGGATGCAAATAGAAGTATGTCCACTTCTACTGTGAAGCCTAACCTTACTGATGCATAACCCCTCTGAGTCTCAATTACCCTAACTTAAAAGTAATCCAGACATTTAGTTGTGAAGAACAAATGATAGAATCAACTTACATAAAGCACTTTGTAACGTGCCCAGAATAGTGTGGGCGCGCAATAAATGCGGGCCGCAGTGTTTTATGATCTGCCCCAGTCCCTAACAAACCTAACAAGACCAAAGCACAGTGTCTGTTCATGGGGCTCATTAGAAGATGGCCATCACACGTCTCGGCGTCCCTGTCATCTTCCTACGGCATATTTTAAATATTTATAATTGCTACTCAGGCTGGTGACAGTTTTCATTTCACAAATCAGCTCTTCTCACAACTCTGCCTAAAAATCCTCTCAAAAAGGGTTCTTAAATACATTAATTATGCAAAATGTCTCACCTGATGTATGAAAAGGTTAAGTTCTAAATGATTTCAGAGTAAATGGAGTGCCACCTACTGAATAAACAGCCTTTCCCCACCAGGGAAAGCACTGTGTTTATTTGTAATCAGGTCCTGAGCCTGCCTAAAGCAGGGAGGCCCCGGAAAGGCCTCTGGCGCCAAGGGGCAGGTGCACCCGCATGCAAAAAGGCACAATCCACCCCGGGGGACTGGGCTGACTGCAGCCCTGAAAGAGCACTCTGAAACTATATTTTCTTGCCTTTGAAAAAAACACTAAAACCCTGAGGTCCTTTGGCTCTACATTTGAGGCTGCTGACAAGAATATCAAGCCAGTTTGTGTAGATAGTATGAGCATAGGATAATGGTTGTATAGCACTCAGGAAATAAAGTGCGTTACCTTTTTCAGCTGTCAAGAATAAAAATGCATCTTTTAAAAGCTGAAGTAGGTACTCTCCTGTGAAATTAAAGCCTCGGCATCAATTCAATATTACCAGCAAAACTACCACACTCGCGAGTACTTCGAGGAACAATGTGAGTTTACTCCAATTGTTTTGACACATGAGATCACCTCAGGTGCTTCCAAGAGAAATAGGACACTGTCTTCCTGAGTGAATGATTTTATCTGAAGACTTTTCTTATATCCACAGCACTACCTTGAATTCAAATAACATTTGTTTTTTCAAAACATAAAAGTACCTCCCATTTTCTTCTCTTTGTTTACACTCACATCCAAGGAGTCTTTCCTACCCAGAGCAGCAGGACCCATAAGTCCCAATAAATTGTCACAGCTGGGAAACAGGCCAAAGGAGGTGAAAGAACCCTGAATTCAACATCCTGTTCCATCAGAAAGCTACAGTGATGACTTCGTGACTTAGCTAAGAAACAAACAGGAGCCCAGTGCCGGAGGGAGCTTGAAGGCAGCTGGGACGATTCTGAACATGGAAGAGAAACAATGACATTTGTGGGCCACTTCATGTGCTTTCCAAAGCAGTTTCATATATAATACGATCGCACACATCAAGTGTTATTTTCTGCTTTTGCGATCAGGAAACCGGGGTGTAGAGAAGTTAAATGTCTAGTCCTCAGTTGTGATATCATGTTTATTCCTGTAAATTCATGGAGAGGAGTATTCAGCCCATAGCCAGAGACGTCATCCAAAAGTTATTTGCAGGTTGGAAGTAGGAAATTTGAAAAAAAATTGAAACTGGACAGTGTTCCCATTCCAACAGGTTTCAAAAGAACCTTTATGTTTAAGAGCAAGGGCCAAAGATAGACTGACATTTAATAGGCAAAATGTGTTGCTGAAGCCTTGAGCCAACTCTATTTCTGGACTTTCTGTGCTAGTAAAGTCATCTTCATTTTTTTTCCTGTGAATTCTCTAGTAAAGTGGGTGTGTTTGATGACAGCATAATTAATGATACAGGATAAGATATGGAGTTTACATAGTATTTTTGTAAAATATTTAAGTCACTTCACTCCTCCCAGAAATAGCCCATGTGTTTTACACAGAACATCAAATTCGATACAGAAAACAGGTGGCAAAAACCAGTTACTTAGGAAAATTCTAGGAGAACTCCAGACACCCAAAATTCAGGAACATTATCTGCCAGTGATCACAGTTGTGCCAAAATTAATATTTTAGGTATTCATTTCCCCTCCGGTACACCATGCGTCTAACATGATTTACATGCATGTAAGATTAGCTACTTCAATTGTAATCTCAAAAGCAAATGGCAACTAGACTTATTGTGGTGACCATTTCATAATGTACACAAATATTGAGTCATTATAATGTACACCTAAAACTAACAGGCCAATGAAAGTCAATTATACTTTAATTTTTTTAAGTGTTATAATGGCAAGAACTGAGAAGAGGCTCTGTGGAGTATAACATTGTCTAGTTTGTAAGATTTGCTGTAGAGATAGTTTGTTTATGAATCTACTTTCTTGGAGGCCACTTTAGTCACATTCCATCAATCTAAATAAAGAAGTCGTGAAATGAGGGCCGGCAGTGTTACATAAAACATTCAAATTGTACCCAGCATTTATTTAGAAGTGGCACCGCTGAGCTCCTTTAAATATTATCCCAGAAACACTGTTAGTGGCGCTTTTTGTGACCAACACATAGTATCTCTACATCAAGTATGGAAACAGTTCTGTTTAGTGCACCCACAGGCATGAAAACGCAAAGGGGTGATGTGATGTAATTTGTAACAAATGAGTTATGAGGTCAAACAACCAAGGAAGGGAGTCACTTCGGAATGCTTGATGTGATGTACAATGTGATGGTTGGACAATAGTAGCTGGAAAAATAATTTGTGTCAGAGTTTATGTTCCATAGTAGAAAGTCCTGACTTCCCTGGCCTCAGTTTTTGTGGGGCTCCCCTTCTTCCACCTCTGAAGTAAGGGTGGCTGTGGATCAGATTCCTCTTCCTTTGCCTACCCATTAAATGCCAGTCTCACCAAGTTATCCTTCTTGGATACCAGTTCTTTTACCTGTGCATGCTCCTCCAGGCCTACCCCACCCACTCAGACCTCAGCTGTCACTCACAGGGGATTCCCAGGTTTTTATCTCTAACAGAGGCCTGTCCTTAAGGTTGCGGTCTCAGTATCTAAGTGACCACTGGACAGGTCAACCTGGCTGTAATCCTAAATTCCGCAAACCACAGTACAACAGTGAGCTCATAACTTCACTTCAGTAGTTCAACTTTTCCAGTATTCTCTACCTCAGTAAATGGAACTACCATCTATTCAATTGTGTAAGGAATTTGGGTGTCATCTTGACCCTCTCTCTGCCTGGTGTCATGAATCTCTATCACTAGCTACTTGACATTCTCATCATTTTTTCCTGGATTATACAACAGGCCTCTAATGGGTCTTCTTATAGCTAACATTTTGCAGCTGAAATGCCCCCTTCGCACAGCAGACAGCATTCTTCACTCAGAAAAAGAAACCCTAGCAGCTTTCTCCTCAGCTTTAAAACCTTCAGTGGCTCACCAGCCTCTGCGTGAGGCTGTACAAGTCCCTCAGCTTTGACAGGAGGCTCCTGAAGTGCAGGTGTTCACCTTATCACCAGCTTCATCTGCAGCAGCTCCAGAACACAGGAGACATTTGAGGTGCTCCACACATACACATATTTGAGGTGTTTCTTGTTTCTCTGTGGCAAGGGTTTGGCTAAATTCCCCCATGGTACCAAGCCTGCAACACCCATTTTGTTTGGTCAAGTGGCTTCCAGGGGCCTGAAGCTGACTTATCTCCTTGCACAAGCAGGTGCCCTAGATAACAGTCCACAAAGTGAAAAGTAAATGTAAGTTTCTGATATGACTTTTCTTGTAATAAAGAGTCTACCATGTGCACCCCTTAGATAAAACCCCTTGGGCAAAGCTTACTAAAATCCCAAACTCTTTGGTTTAACTTGGCCAATCCAAAGCAAAACCGCATATCCAGAAGCCTCAAAGCACTCCACCCACTGACCCTAATAAAGGCATGTGCCCAGGCCCTACAGCCCCATCTGCCTTGACCTCCCATGTGGCCCCTCAAGGCATGCTGGGTACTTCCTCCTGCACTGTGAATAATAACCTTCTCTATCTCAATTCTTTTGGGACCTCTTGTTCAATAGTGGCTCACCATCCAACATCCCACATCTCAACTTAAATGTTAAAATAGCCAGGTCACAATGTACTTCTTTTGCTTAACCTGTTTTTTTCTTAATTTGTACTTTTTTGCCAGAAACGTCTTTCTTCTGCTGCATGATTTACCGCAACATCCAATACGTCTGGCCACTTACTAACCATCCTTTAAGGTTCTCAGCTTTTGCCTCCTCTAGACAGTCCAGAAGGCTTTGCAGACCCTCCCCAGGCCCTAGATAAGGCAAATGTCCTGAGTGCTCCCCTAAGCCTTCTTCCTAACTCCACCTTGTGTTACTCTGTCACACTGTAATCACCGACATTGCTGTCTCTTTCCCTAGTCAGAATGTGAGCTTTGAGATCTGGGGCCTTTTCTTGCTCATCTTAGTATTTCACAATCTCCAACACCAAGGCCTTTCACAACGTAGGGCTCCAAATATGTGGTTGAATACATGAATGAGCATGTGTTTGACTTTGCTCTATAAATTCTTTGTCCTCTAATGAAACTGTAGTTTTGGGAGATGAACTGGTTATCCAGACTGTTGTGAGAGGCATTAAAATGGAGTGTTAGGAGTGTACTAAAATGTGCTAATATTTACTTTTATTAAAACAAAGCAAAACACGTTCAAGGTGATCCCTGTAGTAATGTGACTGTCAATCATTTGCATTTCAATATGTTCACTTGAGAGGAAGGAAAGGGTGAAGTTACATCCACAGGAGTGGGTGCCCCTAATACCAAATCTGAGTTCATCTGTGCTACAGCCTGTAATGAATAATTTCTAATAGTTGTGGTAATGATAAATTAGTCATGAAGCTTAAGTTTTTCTATAACATTGTTGTGAGTGCCCCATGCATGTGAACATTAGCTGTCTTTATTATCATAGTCAAGAATCCAAAAGTATGAAGAATTCTGTAAGAGATTATACTTTGATTTTAGCCAATAATGACAACATTTTATTTCATAGACCTTCATAGACACATAGAAGTAGCTTTAATTCCTGTTCCTACCTTTGCCCCCACCTGATGGATATGTTACCAAGCAAGAAAAGAAAAAAGGTTAAGACATTATCATGAGTGGAAGAGAAAGAAGCTAGTCCAGGAATTTTTCATAGAGACAGAGGGAAGAAGGATAAAACAAAGTTGTATTCCCTATTTCAAAACAAATATTCACAGGGATGCTACCTGTAAACAGTGTGGTCTGTAGGGAAATTAATTTTGAGGAAAGGAGTGCTTTCAGCTCGCTCCTTCTCTGAGCCTCCAGATGCTTCCGGGTCATTTGGTTAATGGTGTGTACCTCATCTCCCTCTAAGTGAGCAATGGCAATCCTCGTTAGGTTTCTTCATCTGACTGTGTTTAGACCAAAGAAGAGACAGAATGATCTAATTATAAATGTTTAAAGGCATTAGTAAGTACTTTGCTTTTCCAAGGGGGGGAAAAAAAAAGACTTGAGACTTCTTGAGTGGGACTAATGAAATCAGGGTTTTGTGTCTTTCTCTGCTGCTAACTAAGGTATGCAAACATTCTTTCACCTCTCTGAGCTTCAGCTCCTTATCTATAAGATTAGAGGGCTGGACTACTTGATTTTTAACCTGCCTTTCAGGTTCTATGACTCAAGAGAGGATGTGTTAAGTGCTAAGACCCTAAAGGCATACTGCCTGTGTTCAAATACAAACATACCCCTTGTAGCTGTATGAACCTGGGCAAGTTACCCCCCCACTCCACATAGTTTCTTCATTGTAAAATATGATAACACATACCTTATTGATGTATTGTATAAATGTGTTAATATATATAAAGAGTATAAACTTTACTTAGTCTACAATAACTGCTATGTAATTTTTAATTCTTGATTTATAATCTATAAAGAACATTGTATGCCTAGTTTGGAGATCACATGGAGGGTTGTCAATAGGGGAGTGGGAGGGGGAGAGGGGGGGAAGGTACAGAGAATAAGTAGCATAGATGATCGGTGGAAAATAGACAGGGGGAGGGTAAAAATAGTGTAGGAAATGTAGAAGCCAAAGAACTTATAAGTATGACCCATGGACATGAACTATAGGGGGGGAATGTGGGAGGGAGGGGGTGGGCAGGATGGAGTGGAGTGGGGGGGGAATGGGACAACTGTAATAGCATAATCAATAAATATATTTAAAAAAAAAGAACATTGTAACACCTTAGATTTATTTCTACTGTAGGTCAGATCAGAAGTTTTCATTTCACTATAATGTTAAAGTCAATAAATTACATTCTTGTTTCTCTGTATTCATATTGTGAGAGAGAATTCATCGCATGGGAATTCTACCTACACATTCTCTGACGGGTCTCCTTAGAGTCTCCAAAATTATGTTAACCTGTGGATTCCATAATTTATCTCTTCTGCTGCATTCTAGGTCCTCCTTTTAGGTTAATGTCTTAATAAATTGCCTTTTCAGCTTGCCTTTTCTAAGAAACTCTTTATTTCTACCTGAACCATCCTAAATATACTAATAAATTGCTATAGGTTGCTTGATTACTTATAAAGTATCTATATCTATACCTAACTGCATCTATATATCTACATATATAGTTTTTTAAATCTGTTTTTTCACCCAGTCCCCAAAAGAGATGGATTATAGTAAAGAATTACCAGAAAATGTCTCGAGTTCCTGGATTGCAGCCTTTAACTATAACAGATCCAGGGCATAGAGAAGTCACATTACTGGAAGAATTGCACAACCTACAGTAGCCAATTGTTAGCGGGGCTGCCAGAAAGCAGTGTGTTCCCTTCTGAAATTGCAGGCTTATTGCTCATGTTGTTTTATTTGTTCTAAAGGTTAAACTTTTTGTTGTCCCTAAAATGTGATATGTCATTTTTTTGGAAAATCATATTTGAAAAATGCTGAATTCGGGGTTTTATTTCCATATAACTCACTAGTGGAAAGAGAAAGACAGTTATCCTTTACATTCTGTTCTCTCAGTGAAAAAGGATCATTTGGAAACAATAGCATCTACTTTTCTAAATAAGGGAGTTATTTCCAACCTGGGGCTCATATGTTTGAGTGTAATCCAGAAATTTAATAATTTTTCATAGAGCCAAGGACCGTTTGAAGTATGGTGTGAAACCAAAGGACAGGAGAAAGGAGTAAAAGCAAACTTCTGCAACTGACTTTTACTAGGAGGAAAATATTTTAAATGCTCAAACCATGGCCTTTTGAACGTTATTTCAAATCTACCCAAACAACAAATGCTTTCCAGGTGACATGTAGGAACCTGATGAGTTCAGAATTTATCCAAATAGCCCTCTGGGCTGAAACAAACAGGGAGACTCGTTTCAACTCGTTCGTCCTTCTTGTGAACATTTCTGAAAACATACCTTCAGAAATAATGACATATTTTAGCAAGCACCATCCTTCCCTTTTCTGAAATTATTAAGTTATTATAGGCTAAGTACATATTCTCTAAATTAATAATATGCTATTTTCAAAGTCAACAATCTTTTTAATTTGCATGAGTTTCTGTTTTGCCTTGGAATAAACATATCCTGGATGTTTCCCAGCACTCTTTTGCAAACATATCTCCTTCTAATTATTCTTACTATAGAATTGGTGGTTCAGCAGACTCCATGCAAGGAAAAAAAAGCTGTTATTATTTCAGGGGTGCGGTGGTAGGGAACTATTGAAGGCTCGCCTTAAGATAGTTCTGCTTTTGTGAATACTAATTTTCAGCTGGATCACAGTTTATTTACTCCCCCACCCCTAGAAATTGGTAATGACAATATTTTACATCAAGACTATATAAGCCACACCCTTATATTAAAGAAACATAGAATATTAATGTTTGGTGAACTCTCTGATACCCTACATCATACATCTAATTTTGCAGACAAGAAAACTGAATTATAAATAAACTAAAAAATTTATAGCTTGATAAAGAGTAAGATCTGGAACTCAAGTCTCCTGACTTTCTCTCCTATAGTCCTTTCACTGGGTCATCTTGCCACTCATACTTTGGTATTTGTTACACAGTTTAATTATGTGTTGAATCTAATTTTGTCCCTCTTTTTCCAGGCAAAGCCAACTTTCTATGTCTAATTTGATTAATCCACTAGGTATAATGATTCTGTTTCACTTATGGGCATACAAAGGAGGTACTTGTATGGTATATTTTAATTATTTAAATCAAATGTGACTCTACCACTTGGTATCATGATCTGGCAGTTCAAAATGTCAGTGGAGGATGAACATCGTTTTGGATACCTTGTAGATGCAGGGTTTGGACAAATGGACATAGGAACTCTGTTTGGTGAGAGAGATGAATGGTGTGAAGCAGAGTCGTCAGTAACCACCAGGTTCATCAGAATGGAGTGTTCATGTGGATCAGAAAACAGAGGACCAGATGCATATCAGAAACAGGAATCAGGTATCAAAAGAATAAAGCAGACAAAAATCAAAGTGTACCTTTGTAGTTTCTTGTCTCCTTGCATGCAAGATGCTGGTCAGTCCCCAGAGGTCTGTAGCAGTACCTGCCTCTTGTCCAAATTTCATGACAGTTTTCTCATCTGGTTATATACAGCCCTTCACCCCCTGTCCTAATCCAACCCTTAATCTAGAAATGTTGTTCTAGAAAGGATATAAGGAACTGTCAGGAGCTTCATACATCACCTCTGATTCCTGTGGGAGGCAAAAAGAATGATGGCAGCTTGATAAAACTTTGAGATGATGATGTAAAGGGAACAGAGCTTAGAGGAAAGAAGTGAATGTGTCAGTCTGTCTCTTCTGTTTTACCAGCTACTGGAAGTCAGGATAATCTTGTTGCCACCTCTAGACCTGATATTTTTGCACCTGGAATTAAGGGGAGCCCTGTATTTCTCTAGAAATGCATCTTGTTTTCTGCCCTAATCCTTTCTCCTATCCTACTTGTGCTTTCTATGCTTCTTGCTCCAAATCAAACTGGAGACCTGAACATTTATGACGGACTCTGACCTCATGCTCTCAAGAGTGTTTTTCAACTCTTACTAGAAATGTAATTAAATTAGAGTGAACATTCATTCGTTTGGAATTGAGTGCTAATTGTCAAACTCCCCTTAAGACTGCTGTCCCTGTGTCCATGTTTACTCCAAACTCCTCCCTTCTCCATTAGCTTTCATGCCCAGCACACTGTGGAACCATTGTATTAACACCTGCTGAGAGTTTGGGGATCGAAAACTGGCTTAACTTCACGCTTACCTAGATGTGGGTTGTACTCTTCACACATGAAGATCATAACCTCCCTTGGAAGAGCTGCCCATTGTCCAAAACTACCTTTTTTTTTTTTTTTTTTTTACCTGTCAAAAGCTATCTAATACCTTTAGACCAGTGGTCCTCAAAATGGAATGCAAACACCACTATGGGTGTGCAAGCTGATCCATTGGATCATATGTAGAAAAAAAATATTAAGACTGCCATTTGTATCTATTTTATCGTTTTTATTTTTATTTTTTTATTGTTGTTCGACTACAGTTGTCTACATTTTCCCCCCACCACTTTCCCCCACCCCAGCCATCCCCACCTCCCACCACTGATCCCAACCCCCCTTGATTTTGTCCATGTGTCCTTTATAGTTGTTCCTGAAAACCCTTCTCCCTTTCCCCCCATTATCCCCTCCAACCTCCCCTCTGGTTACTTTCAGGTTGTCCTTAATTTCAACATCTCTGCTTATATTTCGCTTGCTTGTTCATTTTGTTGATTAGGTTCCAATTATAGGTGAGACCATGAGGTATCTGTCTTTCACCACCTAGCTTATTTCACTTAGCATAATGCTTTCCAGTTCCATCCATGCTGTTGCAAAGGGTAGGAGCTCCTGCTTTCTTTCTGCTGCATAGAATTCCATCATGTAAATGTACCATAGTTTTTTGATCCATTCATTTACTGATGGGCACTTAGGTTGCTTACAGCATTTGGCTATTGTAAATTGTGCTGCTATGAACATTGGGGTGCATAAATTCTCTTTGGATTGGTGTTCCAGGGTTCTTAGTGTATAACCCTAGCAGTGGAATTGCTGGGTCAAAAGGCAGTCCCATTTTTAGTTTTCTGAGGAAATTCCATACTGTTTTCCATAGTGGCTGCACCAGTCTGCAATCCCACCAACAGTGTACTAGGGTTCCCTTTTCTCCCCATCCTTTCCAACACTTGTTGTTTGTTGATTTGTTTGTGATGGCCATTCTCACCAGTGTGAAGTGGTATCACATTGCAGTTTTAACTTGCATCTGTCTTATGGCTAGTGATGTTGAGCATCTTTTCATATGTCTCTGGGCCCTCTGTATGTCCTTCTTAGAGAAGTGTCTGTTCAGGTCTTTTGAACCATTTTTAATTGGGTTGTTTGTCTTCCTGGAGTGGAGTCATGTGAGTTCTTTATATATTTTGGAGATTAAACCCTTGTCTGAGGTATCATTGGCAAATATGTTTTCCCATATGGTTGGTTCTCTTTTTATTTTAGTACTGTTTTCTTTAGCCTTGCAGAAGCTTTTTATTTTGATGAGACCCATTTGTTTATTCTTTCCTTTATGTCCCTTGCTCTAGGGGACATGTCTGTGAGGATTTTGCTGTGTGGAATATCTGAGATTTTCCTGCCTATGTTCTCCTCTAGGACTTTCATGGTCTCATGACTTATGTTTAAGTTTTTTATCCACCTTGAATTTATTTTTGTGTATGGTGTAAGTTGGTGCTCAAGTTTCTTTTTTTTTTGCATGTAGCTGTCCAGATCTCCCAACACCATTTGTTTAAGAGGCTATTTTTACTCCATTTTATGATTCTTCCCCTTTTGTCAAATATTAATTAACCATAGAGACTTGGGTTTATTTCTAGGCTCTCAGTTCTGTTCCATTGGTCTATGTGTCTGTTCTTATGCCAGTACCAGGCTGTTTTGATTACAGTGGCCTTGTAATATAGTTTGATATCAGGTATTGTGATCCCTCCTGCTTTGTTCTTCTTTCTCAAAATTGCTGCAGGTGTTCAGGGTTGTTTATGGTTCCATATAAATTTTTTGAAATGTTTGCTCTATATCTGTGAAATATGCCATTGGTACTTTAATAGGGATTGTGTTGAATCTATACATTACTTTGGGTAGCATGGCCATTTTGATGATGTTAATTATTCCAATCCGTGAGCATGGTACATATTTCCATTTGTTTGTGTCTTCCCTAATTTCTTTCTTTAATGCTGTGTAGTTTTTTGTGTATAGGTCCTTTAGCTCCTTGGTTAGGTTTATTCTTAGGTACTTTATTTTTCTTGTAGCTATATCAAATGGGTTTTTTTTCCCTGATTTCTGTTTCTAATGTTTCATTGTTGGTGTACAAAAATGCTTTTGATTTCTGAATATTGACTTTGTATCCACTGTTTTGCTAAATTCATTTACTAGGTCAAGTAGTTTTTTGGTAGAGTCTATAGGATTTTCTATGTACACTATCATATCATCTGCAAACAGTGACAGTTTTGCTTCCCTCTTTCCAATTTGGGTATCTTTTATTTCTTTTTCTTGTCAGATTGCTCTGGCTAAAACTTCCAGTACTATGTTGAATAGAAATGGTGAAAGCAGACAACCTTGTCTTATTCCTCATCTTAGTGGGAAAGAATTTAGTTTTTGCCCATTGAGAATGATGTTGGCTGTAGGTCTCTCATATATGGCCTTCATTATGTTGAGGAATGCTCCCTCTATTCCCACTTTGCTGAGTGTTTTTATCAGAAATGGGTGCTGTACTTTACCAAATGCTTTTTCCGCATCTATTGATATGATCATGTGATTTCTGTCTTTGCTGTTATTTATGTAATGTATTATGTTTATTGATTTGTGAATATTATACCATCCTAGCATCCCTGAGATGAATCCCACTTGATCATGGTGTATGATCTTTTAAATGTATTGTTGGATGTGGTTTTCCCAATATTTTGTTGAGGATCTTAGCATCTATGTTCATCATTGCTATTGGCCTGTAGTTTTCTTTTTTTGTTGTGTTTTATCTGGTTTTGGGATTAGGATGATGCTGGCTTCATAAAAAGAGTTTGGGAATCTTCTGCTTAGATTTTTTGGAATAGTCTGTGAAGGATAGGGGATAGCTCTTCCCTAAATGCTTTGTAAAATTCTCCTGCAAAACCATCCTGTCTAGGACTTTTGTGTGCTGGGAGTTTTTTAATTACTGCTTCAAGTAGCAGAAGTGACTGAAAGCTAACAAGGACCAAGCAAGCAGCATTGTTCCCTCTTGGAGCACTACCCCACATATAGTGTCACAACCCAGCACCGTGGGTTGTCCCATCCTGGTGAATACCTAAGGCTCTGCCCCTTACAACATAATAGGCACACCAAGAGAAAGAAATATGGCCCAAATAAAAGAACAGAACAAAACTCCAGAAAAACAACTAAGCAATGAAGAGATAGCTAACCTTTCAGATGCAGAGTTCAAAACACTGGTAATCAGGATGCTCACAGTAATGACTGAGTACAGTTGTAAAATAGAGGAAAATGTGAAGATTATGTTAAGTGAAATAAAGAAAAATATACAGGGAACTAACAGTGAAAGGAAGGAAACTGGCACTCAAATCAGCGATTTGGAGCAGAAGGAAAAAATAAACATTCAACCAGAACCAAATGAAGAAATAACAATTCAAAAAAAAAAATGAGAGGCCTAGGAACTTCTGGGAAAACTTGAAACATTCCAACATCTAAATCATAGAGGTGCCAGAAGGAGAAGAGGAAAAGCAAATCATTGAAAACTTAGTTGAAAAAATAATGAAGGCAAACTTCCCCAATTTGGCAAAGGAAATGGGCTTCCGGGAATCCAGGAAGCTGAGAGTCCCAAAGAAGTTGGACCCAAGGAAGCACACACCAACCACATCATAATTACATTACCCAAGATTAAAGAGAAGAAGAATCTTAAAAGCAGCAAGAGAAAAGGAGACAGTTACCTATAAAGGACTTCCCATAACACTATCAGCTGATTTCTCAAAAGAAACCTTGCAGGCAAGAAGGGACTGGAAAGAAGTATTCCAAGTCATGAAAGGCAAGGACCTACATCCAAGATTACTCCCTCCAGTAAAGCTATCATTTAGAATGGAAGGGCAGATGAAGTGCTTCCCAGATAAGGTAAAGTTAAAGGTGTTCATCACCACCAAACCCTTATTATATGAAATGTTAAAGGGACTTATCTAAAAAAGGAAGATGATCAAAACTATGAACAGTAAAATGACAACAAACTCACAACTATCAACAACTGAATCTAAAAATAAATAAAAACAAAAACAAAGTAGACAACTTGAGCAAATAACTAGAATAGGAACAGAATCACAAAAATGGAAATATGGAGGGTTATTGGTGGGGAAGGGAAGGGTGAAAATGGAGGAAAAGGTACAGGGAATAAGAAGCATAAATTGTAGGTACAAAATAGACAGAGGGAGGTTAAAAATAATATAGGAAATGGAGAAGGCAAAGAACTTATATATATGACCCATGGACATGAACTAAGGGGTGGGGAGGGGCTATGTTGTGGGGAGGGGTGTGCAGGGTAAAGGAAAATAAAGGGGAGAAAAAATGGGACAACTGTAATAGCATAATCAATAAAACATTTTTAAAAAATCATCATAACTCTAACATTATTTTGAGAAACAAACAGCCAATGATAGAATTTAATAACAATCATGTATTTTTTAAAAATCATGCATTTTTCATGGAAATTAAATTCTGGAGAAACACAGGTATATGTAGAAATATTCTTGATATGAGGATTTGGAAGCTCATGTAGGTTTCTGGAAAATATCTCACTTCCTAAACTAATAGTGATAATCTTATAATGGAGTACCTAGTATGTGTTAGGCTTTATACAAAATGTGTTAATTATTTAATCTTCAGAACAATCCAATGGGATTGGAAACAGATTTTGAGAGCTTAAAGACTTACTACTAAAGATCCCAAAACTTGGAAGTGATAATGCCCTGTTTTAAAGGCAGGTTTATTTCATGTCAAATCCTCTGTACTTTAAAATTAAATACTTTTACCATCATTTTAAATTATTCAAAACCCAAGAATATTTACAATAATTATGTACTTTATATCATATGTCTGTCATAGATCTGGGCATTTCTAGGGGGGAAAGGGGGAAGCTATAAATGTATGAAGAGATGTAACATCATATAAACATTCCCCTTTCACCCATAGCATACAACTGCATCTCAACATAGTAAAATATACAAAATGAAGCTTTTTCAGGGTATTTAGTGGTAACATTGCCATGAGGTAATGGCAAGAAATGATGATACATATCATCGTGAATCTCTCATGAAGGATAATCTTTGGTGAAAGGGGAGAGAGATGATTCTTTGCCTTTTACAATAGTAGATAAAGGAGCCTGAGCTTTAAGTGCATGAGAAAAGAGAGACTCTAAGTGACCAAGCCTATAAGAGAGGTCCTCATCTCTCTGAGAGAGGAGTTGAGGCCCAATGAGAGTTAAAGAAAAGGAAAAAGAACTAGTGGTGGGAAGTATGGTGGGGTTTGAGGAGAAGAGCAAGCTCTGAGAAGTTGAGGCAAAAGAGCGAGCCTCTAAAAACAGTCAGTCTTCTAAAAATAAGAATACCCCCCACTTTGTTGACCCTGCTTAATGAGTATCTTAATATCCTTACTACGCCAGGTAGAAGGTCAGGGACATATCCCCTCTCCTACCACCTTGACCTTGGCCCATGACCTCTATGCAGCCAGTTAGAAGTCCTGCCAGGATTTCATATCTTTTAGAAGTGATAAAAATAAGTGGGATCAGTTAGAAATTACTCAGAGTCATTGCAAGGCAAGTCATTTTCCAAGGGCAATGCAGTCATCAGTGACATCCTTCGACAGACCAGCTTTGTGGCAGAGATTGCTTGTATCTGCCTCCTTTGGTTCCTGCCAACCCTCGCCCTATCCATAGCCTTCCCACTGACATTCTTCTAATAAATCCCTTAGCCAGAAGTCGTTTCTGTTGACTGCAACAAGAACTATGATTATGACACACTGAAATGGGTGTTTATGGCAAAAATGATGCCTGGGAAATGTAAAATTATAGCTTCTCTTGATAAATATTTGGAATAAATTGGGTAAAGAATGAATCACGTCCCAAAGCACTATTTGAACAAAGGTCATCTAAGGTCTAAAGGGGATGAGAAATGAGCAGGACTGAGCTCTGCCAAACATCCCACTGAACTAAGGGAATGTGGACTATCTATCGTGTGTGCATAACAAGTCTGTACTAACGATTGTACCGTGAAAAGCAGAGAAGCCTCTTCTCTCTGTGCTTCCGAGCGGCCACCTTGGAGTCATCACTTGTGGCTGAGTTAATATTTTATTATACTCTTCTTTTTAAAAAAATTTATTTTATTGCTTATGCTATTAGAGTAGTCCCAATTTTCCCCCACCCCTGCCCTGCCCAGTACCCCCATTCTCTCCAGCAATCCCTCCCTTAGTTCATGTCCATGGGTCTTGCATGTAAGTTCTTTGGCTTATCCATTTCCTATACTATTCTTAACATCCCCCTGTCTATTTTTTCCTACCAATTATGCTTCTAAATCCGTGCACCTTTTCTCCCATTCTCTCCCTTTCCACCTCCCAGTTGATAACCCTCCAAAAGATCTCCACGTGGACGATTCTGTTCCTGTTCTGGTTGTTTACTTAGGTTGTTTATTTTTAGATTCAGTTGTTGATAATTATGAATTTGTTCATAGTTTTAATGTTCATAGTTTCAATCTTCTTTTTCTTAAATAAGTCTCTTTAACATTACATGTAATAATGGGTTGTTGAAAATGAACTCTTTTAGCTTTATCTTGGCTGAGAAGTATTTTTTCTGCCCTTCCATTCTAAATGATAGCTTTGCTGGATAGAGTAATCTAGGCTGTAGGTCCTTGCTTTTCATGACTTTGAATACTTCTTGCCACTCTCCTCTTGCCTGAAAAGTTTCTTTTGACAAATCAGCTGATAGTCTTATGGGAACTCCTTTGTAGGCCTCTCTCTGCTTTTCTCTTGCTGCTTTTAAGATTCTCTCTTTATCTTTAAACTTTGGCATTTTAATTATGATGCATCTTGTTGGGGTCCTCTTGGGTCCAACTTGTTTGGAACTCTCTGTGCTTCCTAGACTTGTATGTCTAATTCCTTTGCAAGTTAAGGAAGTTTTCTTTCATTATTCTTTCAAATAAGTTTTCAATTTCTTTCTCTTCCTCTTTTCCTCCTGACATAACTATGATATGGATGTTGGTACATTTAGAGATTTCCCAGAGGCTCCTTTTACTAACCTTGTTTTTTTGAGGTTTTTTCCTTGCTGTTTTGGTCAAAGCTTATTTCTTCCTTCTGTTCAGAATCATTGGTTTGAACCGTATCTTCCTCTCTTCCTTTGCTGTTTCCCTGTAGTAGATATTTCTACATTTCACTTTGTAACCTTCATTTCTTCCTGGGCATTTTTATTTTGTTGTGATAGTCAATGAGTTCTTTGAGCATCCAGATCACCGGTGTTTTGAACTCTGCATGTGACAGGTTGGTAAACTCCATTTCATTTGTTGTTTTTTTTTCTATTTTCTTTTTTTCTGTTCTTTCATTTGGGCCATATTTCTTTGACTCCTCATTTTGGCAGACTCCCTGTGTGTGTTTCTGTGAGTTAGGTAGAGCTGCTTTGACTCACTGTCTAAGTAGTAAGTCCTATTGTAGAAAAGGCACCTGTTAATTGTGTAGGGTGGAACCTTCGGTAATTGCCAGGGCAGAGCCACCCATTTCACAGAGCTGTGGCTCTGTGTGGGGTGATGTCTCAGATGGAACAATGCCACTGCTTGACTTTTGGAGTTTTGCCTGGCACTCATCCTGTGTGACTGGTGCCCTTCCAGCTGTTGCTCTGGTGTCAAATCCCAAAATGGGTGTGTCTATTTAAGTTTTAAGTTTGCATGGGCCCTTTAAGTGGATTCTCCTGAAAATCTGGCAGTTTCTTCTGCTGGTTTTTACAGCCAGAACTTATGGAGATTTATCTTCCTGGCACTGGACCCCTGGGCTGTGTGGTTTGGCCTGAGGCTGGGATGGCTAACTCCCAAGGTATCCATCCACCTTGAATGCGAGACTGCCCATTCCACCACCGCCGCCTCTCTGTGCCACACCATGCATCTCCATGCCTCTCCACCCATCTCCACATCTCCACCCTCCTACCCATCTGGCTGAATGTGGCTTCTTTAAATTATTGGTTGTTGAAACAAAAAAAAATCCTTGGCTCACCTGTACGGCACAATCTACTTTCCCAGCCTGTTTGTTTCCTACTGAGATTTAAATAATTAGCTAAAAGCCTTTGTTACAGTTTGCTCAGCACTTGATTCAGGAGTTTTGAGTTTTAAACTGACTGAGGTAGAAAAGTCATTTTCAAGTGACTTGAATGATTCCAAAACACTGTAATCTGAATAGCTTGGATTTCCTTAAATACCCATGTATCATCTGTGGCTTACTCTTTTGTATGTGGGAGATTCTAGATGCAGTATGTCATTAGTACTCTGAAGCCCACCTTAAAAATAATACTTGGGCAAGTATTTTATATGTGGAAAGGATTTAATTTAATAAAGGAAAAAATAATGTAAAAAATTAAAAAATAAAAATAAATCCTTGGTTGTCGGACTTCCATACAATTCAATTTTCTGACGGTTCTGGGTATCATTTTGAGGTCTAGTTGTAATTCTTTCTGTGGCTGCGTGAGGAGGTGAAGCATGTTTCCTATGCCTCCATCTTGACTGGAAGTCCTATCATACTCTTCTTTATCTTCTATGTGTATGTAAACAGTCTCAAGCTCACCAGTGTGACTGAAAGCTACACAGATCTAGAGAGATGAAGACTGAAACAGTACCAAGGTTAATCCTGCTACCCCGTAAGCATCATTCACCACATTCTCCTGTGAAGACTGTCTTGGGAAATTACCATAGTCATATTGACTTTGTAAAAATCCATATCTCAGCTTCCCAAAATAAGAAACATAACTACATTCCATAATTAATTCACATTGTGGCAGTGTGTGAATTATAAGTTATAAACTCAACATTGAGGACAGCAGTCCTGCTGTTCCCAGAATGTTAATTTTCATGGCTCAGTCCCTACAGGAACCTTTCCATTGCTAAGTAGCTGTGTCCCTCACAGCTAAGCCTTGCTTGGCAATGTAAAACTTTGTAAACCAGTTTCATTTGATCCTCAGAAAAACTAGGGGGTTAAAATAATTCTTGTTTGGGCCCTGGTTGGTGTGGCTTGGTTGGAACATCGTTCATATTCCAAAATGTTGTGGGTTAGACTCCCAATCAGGGCACATACCTAGGTAGCCTGACCAGGGTGCATATGGGAGGCAAACAATCCATGTTTCTCTCTCACATTCTCTCTCTCTCTCTCTCTCTCTCTCTCTAATCAATAAACATACTTAAAAGATAATAAATGTCACTTGGAGATTAGGAAACTGGGGCTTATGGTAACTAAGTGCCTTATTCGACATCATTTAGCTCATAAATGGCAATCCCAGGAAAGAAATTTGCCATGTTTTTAAACAGAGCTTAATGATATTGTTAGAAAACATTGTTTTTCTATAGATCTGTGTGTTGTGATTATTATCTTTTCAAGGTAAGTGTAAGGCATCATTTTGATAGGTGGGGTATTGGAAAGTCATGCTAACTAAAACTGCCTCTTACAGAGGACTGAAGGACCACTCTTAGTAAGGCATTACTTTGCATTAAGCATTTTTTTTTCTCTCTTTGCCTACCTTGTTTTAAAATGCAAATGTACCTGAAAGGATAACACATTGTATCAATGATTTTCATCCTATTGCTCCTTCCAATATCTGGCTAGGCAATGCAGCAACAAAACAACAAAAACAAAAGCCTAGGGTTTTAAGAAGATGCTTAAAGTGTGAAAGAGAAAGATTTAAAAGCTTGAAACTATTTTTTACAGCTCTGGATCCCATGGTCCCAAGGTGCTTCCTCACTCTCAGCCTCCTGCCCTGTGAGCGCTCACTCTTGGGCTTAGAAACGGCAATGGAGATGCTAGGACCCAGCAGCTTTCAGAGCTCATCTTCACCCATAAAACTGCAGCTCTTAAATTTGGAGAGGATAAACATAGAGGTAGATGACCAAGCCCACAACTATTTCCCTCACACTGTTTTTCTCATATTGGTTGAGTAAAGGTATGAAGTGGTCCCATCCATCTTCAAAAAGTTCCACAGAGAAGCCCCTAAAACTACCATGGAAGACCAGATGCAGCTGATTCATGGGTATTAGCAAAAAAAAAAAAAAAAAAAAAAAAATCTTCCTGAATAACGTGACAAGACACACTTCTTTGTTTTACAAAACAGTAAACACACAGAGCCTTCAGGGTCCTTACTCTTGCGCAAAACAAACTCAAAAAGCTGAAGCAACTCCCAGTGGTGCTCTGAAAGAGTTGACCTTCTCTTAGTGATACCTTTAGACATCTGTGCCTCTGAGTTCTGGCACTGCCCCTGCTATCACCTCTGCATATTTTAAATATCCAAGTAAATCCTCCCTCTAGGCAACCCACAACAGGTATTCATTGAAATGGCTAAGACTTCCCTGCTATTAAGATAGCTTTTCTTACAAAGAGGTCTCTGGTATTAGTTTATCAGAATATTAGATATTAGGCTACTTTGCAAGTTTTACAAATTTCCTTATGTTTTCCCTATACTAAGGGGAATAAAATCTTTTTGTTTTACTTTTTTTAAGTCCTGAAATAGAAGTAATAACTGATTTAAAGAGAAAAAATCTGAGCCTTGATTAAAATTATTAGAAAATAAAAATTGTATTTAACATTGCATTTCCAATTAATTTTTAATTAAGTCAGATAAAATTATGAGAAAAGTACATTCCTTATACATAAAGAAAAATTATAAAAAAATGAAACCAATTAGTCTAACTCACTAAAAAGCCAAAAATCAAAACATATTTAATATTTTTATTAATGCAAAAGAACAAATGATATCATATTTGGAAGGGTTTTTATAAAATTGCTTAATGAGGAGTCTGAGGCTCCAGAACTGTTGGCTAGTGGAGCGAGACAACCCCCTCCCTAACATCTATTTGCATTGTAGCCTGGATCTTCAGCCAAACCTGCTGAGTATTGATTTTCAAATCACCAGTTTACACAAGAGACTTGGAGTCCCTGCAAGGAGAAAGGCTCTGCTCCGTGGAGACATGCATGTGCTGAAACACAGATCGGATGAAACGGCTGTTGGGTGGACGTTAGATTGCAAAAGCAGAGTCATGGGCTCTGGAAAGAGAGCATACATTGAAAGGACAAGAATAGAAACCAGTGAATAAAAAATAGTTTCTCGGGATAAAGGAGGTAGAGGGGTATAGATTCTGAGTCCACCTTGTGGCTTAAAAAGAACCCATCACAATCCTGTTACCAAGACTCTCAGTTTCTCCTTTGGAAAAAAAGTGTGTGTGTGTGTGTGTGTGTGTGTGTGTGTGTGACCCACACAACAGTGTCATTAAAAGCAATAGCACTGTCTACTCCAGGAAAGCCCAGGAAGTTTAAAAAAAACTAGGAAATATACTACTGGAAATAATTAGAAAATTTATTAATGCAGGTGAGGTCTGGCAACCATCACCATTTGGTCATAAATGTAAATGTGTCCTCATTTATGTATATACTCTTTAAGGCCTATAACATAGTAGCTATTCAATAATCTTGTTTCCTAGGTTGTCTCACTGCCATATTATAAGGAAGGTCTAAGAGTGAATGAATGATTTGACTCAGTCACACAATCATATATTATCCAAGACAATTTTTAAATAACTATTCTCTACAAACAGGCCCTATTTTTATGATATGCTGAAATTTTTTCTAATAGTGTTACAATGTTTCTGTGAACAGTCTGTAGCTCCTAATAAAAGTTCTTTGAGATCAGAACATTTAATATGACTCATATGAATACTTAACATTTTTAGATCATTAGACTCTTTTGAAAATGTGAAGTAAGGTATAGACACTCTCCCCAGAAAGGGGCAAATGGATAAATAACCGTAGAGTATCCCATTTATAATCCCCTTCAACACTTCCTTTCCTTCAACATCTCTCTCATACCTACAGCCTCTCACTGGTACCCTCAGAAAATCTTCCTGGCACCCAACTTTACCAACTTCTCACCCTCTTTCACCCATCCCCACTCTTTTCACAAAGCTCAGACTCTCTGTAGTCTGAACTCCATGTGGCCCTTTACCTGGATTCACCACATCAAAGGAGAGCTCCAGCAAGTGACTTAACAAGAAAGAATAATTCTTCCGCATCGGAAACTTGGGTAAATTCTTAGGTGAAGGGTGAAAAGCTCTCTGAAGAAAGTGGACAAGGGAAAGAATCCAAACCCCCAAATGCCTAATTCCCTGGAGGAATACCCTGCCATTCCTAGATGTCATACAAGTGTCCCTATCCTATTTCCATGCACATAAACCTTTAAAACAAAATTGAAAATGAGGTCTCTTTTATGGCTGGAGGGGTAGAACCTAAGGAAACTAGGTTAAGAAACTCCCAGGTTAAGATTGAGATTTTGCTTAATTCTTTGATTTTCTTTGATTGGCTATTGGACAAAAGAATCATTTTAGTCTAGAAAAAATTATTTAGAAGAATGTTCATAATCTAGCATCCTAAGTCATCATATGTATTGTTTGCTTTGACACTCTAGAACACTGTAAATGTATCCTCTATATTCCTGGGATACAACCCGTAAGTATTAAAAAAATCAGTAGTATAATAATCTGCATCTCAGAGACAGGTAATAAAACTAGAAAATGCAACAGTCTGGATTGACACCACATAGCACAAAAATTATAAGTCAACGTGTCCTCCAACCATGGAGCCAGCTATCTTTTTCTTTTTGTTCTCCCTGCTTGAAACTAGCTGACTGAATTAGTGTAACAGAGGAACATTTCCCCCTGGAGGGTTGAATTGCTATGTTATTTTACTTAGAAATAGCATGGCCATTCATATACCTTCATTTAAAAAATCCTTATTGTTCTTTAGGTACCATGTTAGTTGCTGGGACCGTAAGGCTGAACATGATTTAGTCTCTGTCCTTAACTGGCGTGATAACCTAGTAGGAATTATACCCAGTAAAAAGGCAATTATGTAAATCTGTAAAAGGTACTCCTGACCCTGGATTGGAGCATCGAAAAAGGCTTTCTGAAAGAAGTATATCTAGATGGAAAGTTATAGGGGGATTAGGAGTTAGCTGAGTGAAGGTAATAATACTGAACCAGGCAGATTTACTCTCTAGAAAGGTGAGTTGAAGTGGAGAATATTGGATGAAAATATTTAGCCTCAATCCAGACTGTGAAGCAAGACTATACAGGATGATGAAGAGGAAAAAAAGATTTGGATCATATCAGGGTGCTTTAATCATAGGCTGATATTTGGTCCCTTGAATTTAAAGGTTGAGATGGTCATAAAACTGGCTTAATATGTAGGACAGAACATAGCACAGAATAGATGACCAGTACTTTTTTATTATCTAATATTAAAAGGAATAAAGAAAGAGGTTTTTTTTTCTGGATAGTTGATTTCTGAGTAGTTTTGGGTAGTGTTCCATGATGAGAAAATTACCAACGCTGATGTACTATCTTCCTTGTAAGTTTTATTATTTTGCTTGAAATATTATAAATTTTATGATTCGAATTGCAATTTTAATTTAGATTCCAATGCCCAAGATAAAGTGTCGACAGCCCAGGGTTATCCACTCTGGTCTTTTGACCTCCTACCTACATGAATGACTATAATTAGAAAATAATAATGAGGGTCATTGTATGATTAAGAAGTTTATTTGAGAAGCAAATCTTTGCATTCCAAAAGTACTCAAAAGATCAACCCATAACAGCTCCTGGAATGATCATTTAACTAGAGATTTCAAGTCTACTACTGTAACGCAGGGCTCAGGTGCTCTATGATCAGGTTACTACTTAACCGTCAGGGAATTATCTATATCCTATAGTTTTGAGAAAACAGATTCCTTTCTAACAATTTGCTTGTTCTTTTACTCAATACTAGAAGAATTTATAGTCCTCAGAGTTACGTATCTCCCACAGCTCTTCCACAACTGTAGTTTCTCAGATATTGCCTTTTTTTTTTTTTTTAAATGCTGGAATCATATGGGAAAACTAAGAAAATATGTAGGCTGTTCCAAAGCTGAGATCTTTCCAAGCAGGTAGTACTGTGCTTACAGGGCTTCATTTTTCTACTCCTTAAGAGTAGAAAACTATCTCTCTGGCTGGTGTGACTCAGTGGATTGAACCCAGTGTTTCGCTGACCTGCAAACCAAAGGGTTTCCAGTCAATTCCTAGTCAGGGCACATGCCTGGGTTGCGGGGTCTCCAGTAGGGGGTGCAGGAGAGGCAATCACACATTGAAGTTTCTCTCCCTTATTTTCTCCCTCCCTTACCCTCTTTCTAAAAACAAATAAGTAAAATCTTTTAAAAAGAGAGTAGAAAACTATCACTTAGAAACAATTTTGGTTAGTAAAAGCCCCCCACCCCCGAATGAGAGTAACAGTGAATACATTTCTGTACACTCTATAAAGACACTTGGATTATTCTGCAACTGGTAATGGAAAGTGGGACCAGGCATCATCCAGGCCTTGATGTTTTATATCATATGCTCAGCACAAAGCCTTGTCCCACTGGCTACATTGTAGGTTTAAAGGGTCATTATGGGGAGAGTATCCACAGCTACTGCTTTTCCTAAATCAGAGCAGAATGTACTGCTAAACCCTTACGCTGAGACCCAGAGGTATATAATCTTCCACTTTTCTTAGAGTCAGTGTTCTCCTCTAGAAAACCTGGAATTTTGAGAAATAAAAACAAGTTGAGAAATCACTTGCCAACTACGTATTCTTAAAAACTCATTTAACCTAAATCTTATTATCCCAATTTTACTGATAGAAAATCTAACACCTACCTTACAGTATTTTGAGAATAAATGAGGCCCTGGCCGAGTAGTTAAGTTGGTTAGAACATGGTCCTCATATGCCAAGGTTATGAGTTCGATCCTCTGTCAGGGCACATATAAGAATCCACCAGTGAATGCATAAATAAGTGGAACAATAAATAGATGCTTCCCTCCCCCATCACTCTCTCTCTCTCTCTCTTTTTTTCTCTCCCTCTCTCTCTAAAATCAAAAATCAAAAAAAAAGAATTAATGAGAAAAAACAAAACTAAGTGTTTCACAAATAATCAAAGAATCACATGTAGTTTTATCAGACAGTTCCCTCTGCCAAGGCAAGGACATGTGAACATACTTTGAAATGAACAATGAGAGACTTGAAATCATTAAATTAGTCTTTCAATTTCCCAACACACATTTTGTTTATTCTTTCATTTAACACAATGTGTATGAACTCCATATTTCTAATTTGTAAAATCACCAGGGAGATTTTTAGGTGCTGAGAAAAAATAGTGTGGCACTGAAGCCACCCTATGATTTGTGACAAGCTGTAGCTCCTCAGATACAGGGAGTGAGCCAAGTGTCATCTTGACATTGAGGGTCAATTTGTACATAACATTTCCATTAATTTAAGTCTTTAAAACTACACATTAAGCCCAAATTCTGAATTAACTGAGTTGTCAGAACTGTGTGCCATCCCAAACGCTTTGTAGAGTAGCACTGTTCTATAAAAATAACTTTTTCTTATATTTAAAAAAACCTGAAAGATCCTGGAATTCCATTTCTTTCCAAAAGAGTAGCCATATTTGAATTTTCTTAGCAGCTTGCTGAGAGAGTGCAAAGCTAACAAGAATCAAAACAGACTCTTTACATAGTTTGTTTGGGTCTAGAGGAAATCTGTCCATGAGCTTTTGTGAAGGGGCCAACATGTCAGCATATGCCTGACTACAGTGAGTTTATCTTTCAATTGATTTAGTCCGTTCTGGGGAATCAAGATGATGCAAGAGTGTGGCATATAACCAAGCTCTTTCTCTTCATGGACAGAGGTGATAGAAATGTCCTTATTCTTGTAGATCACTGGATAAGAAATAACAGAGTCAGAGACTATGTTTAAATTCATATTACAGTTTTTTTATGCTTTAAGATGTTATTAACATATGGTGTGATTTTACAACAGTAATGGTTGTCAATAGTAAAGAGAGAGGATGGATCCATAATTCTGCTGCCTTGGGGTTTACACACAATTTCCTGGAACATATGTTGTATTAGTGGAGGCTGAAATAAGTCTTTGGCCTTCTAGAAATGCTTGAAATTGAGCCGCAAATATGGTGGCCATACTTCTGAGGCGTTCTCACAAATAACTCTTAATCTTGGATGTCCCAAGAAAACGTTCTGTACTCAGATTTCTATTTCTTTGAACTCTCCGGCTACACATTACTTGGCAATAGTATGAACTAAGGCTTAATTGAGATTATGCAGCTGAGTAGAGAGCACCTTAGGTTTCTTTTTGTCTTGGCTATTTGTACAAGCCACAGCCACAGAAGTCTAGAGAACATGACAGCAGGTGCCAGAGAGGTACAGCCCACACCTGACTAGAGAATGGCCATGCCCAGCAGCTTGTCCTCATATAGAAACATGTGAAGCACTGTCAGGACCACCAAAACACTTGAAGTGGTGGAAAGTTGGAGGGAGCCAAAATCCCAAAGAAACAATAGAGGCATGTTAAAGTACTAAAATGCCAGTGCTATAAATACCCACTGCAGTCTCACTCCTATCCACAGGCTGATGCAACCTGGTGGCATACTGTTATACATAAATCAACAAACATTACTTGAGAACCGAATATTCCCAAGGTAGGCAAACACACATACTCCCGCACACACTCTCTCACACACAGAGTTAAATGTAGAACATATATGTATTAACAAAGTTTAGTATCATGAAGAGAATTTTAAAATGAGGTTCATTAAGGATCTAACAAAATTGTGCATGCTAATCATGTTTTTGGTCAAGCATTTACTGAATAATGTTGGGTCTCTGAATAAAACAACAACATACCCAAGTTTTAATTCTGGCTTTCTTAACTTTTCTTGGATATGATTGTCTTTCCCTATGTATATTTGGTACATTCTTCAGCTATAGAATAAAATAACTCCAGAAGATGGAGGCTGAAGTCTGATGAGCTGATCCTGAATATCAGGAAACAAAGCATAAGCCTGGTCCATCACCATCAATATGGTTCCTTCTCCCTTTTTCTTCTGTGGCCTCTAGCTGCTTGTCTCCAAACAAATGCTATATTTGGACATCAAGACCAAAGAAGCCAATTATCAATCAGTAGAACCTCCACTGACCACTCTTCCTTTGCTGTTGGAAATTCTGAACTCTTCCCTATGTCCTTTGTTTATTTGCTCCCAAAGTTGCTCCTCCCACATCGTCTTCATCCCTAACTCCCATTTGCTGTTAGCTTTGCCTGAAATGCAGCCCTCCTCAATTTCTCTTTACTTTCTCATCCTATTGTTCTAAAGGTCTTTTCTCAGTCTGATGCTCAAATAAGTATTGTGCCAAAGTTATGAGGTGGAAAGCAACATAATGTGTTCAAATCCTCTAAGAAGCTGAATGTAGCTGGTACATAACCATGCAGAGGTTTACGCAGGATGAACTGGAAAAATACAATTTAGTTAAACAAACTGTTGCAATCCAGCAGTAAAAAATTTGAATTTTTATCCCAAGCGCAACAATGACATTGTAAAGTGGGAGGCATAAACAATGTATGTTGAACATTCATGAGGGAAAGAGATCATTATGAGTTGTGTTAAGGAAAATTTTTGCCGAGAAAAGAGCCTTTAAGGGTAGATAAAATATGCATTGTCAAAAAGGAGGCAGGGGCAGCAGCGATGTAAAAGTTAACTCTGGATGATGCTAAATTGGTATTTCTGGCTGGAAAGATGTGTTTGGGGAGAGTAGTAATGGATAGGTGTGGAAAACCAGAGTAGAGCCATACTATAAAAGGCCTCCAGCTTAGACTGATGAATTTGTATTTTATCCTTCAGAACCAGCCCTCTCCTGTGCCTCTTACTTATTTGTCTCCCAGAATCAGCTTTGGGTCCTATTTTCTCTCTTTATCCATCTGCCTTGTGGTGAAAGGGTGCCTGCATCTGTTCTGAGTCTCTTGTCAATTTCTCCATGAGGCAGATGGTCTATTTCTGTTTCCAGACTTTGCCAGATTCCCCCTGAGTTTTTCATCCTCTATCCCTGAGAATTTATTGCCAGTGTAGCAACAGATACCATGTGGCAGATGAGTTTAGAGAATAAGTTTTATTAGATGTATTCACCAAGGAGCCATTCCAACACATTATCTAACATCCTTTACAATAGGTAGAATTTTCTGGTCATAAGAAGCAATGGCTAAGAGGAAGGTCAACACAATTTAGATTGAGATGGAGTCAAACTGTTTTTATTGGTTCTCCTTGGAGTTTTTATCACTTTGTTTTTTTTTTTTCCCTGCGATGATTTTATTATTAGATTCATCTTTTTGTATGGACCAAGAAACAAAGAAAATTAAGATTTTAGACATGTCCTATCTTTTAAATTTGAGCCTGTTCTCTGTTCCATATTCCTAGACTGATCTAAATCATACATCATTAACATCATCTCCCAAATCTTCTAGTCTGCCTCTTCAACCATTACCAAAGCAGTATAAGAGTCTTTCTTCTTCCTTATTGGTCAACCAGAGCCTGGATATCCTCTTGTCTATTCACACTATTAACTTTAACTAGATTTCTCCTATATCAATATGGCAGATTGTGTCTTGCTAAAAGCACCCTATGTTCATCCTATTAACCAGGCATGACATTTCCTTGAGTTCCACAGCAACAAAATGACTCTGGATCTCTAAACAACTATCATAAACTGCATACTAATATTCACTAGCCAAGGGGAACCAGTACATGGTTGAGTCAGTACATGTTCATTCTTGAAAAAATAAAATTGCAAAATGCTTTCTCTAGAGATGATAAACCCATTAAAGTTCTGTACACAAAAGAATTGTTGGTGTATTTAGTACCCAGGATTAGATTTTCTCAAGCTATAGGCAGTCACATGGCTTGAACCTAAGCATAAAGTCTGTCAACCTCTCACTTTGCATTGTGAAGTCTACAATTACTTAAGTCATTTAATTAAGATGCATTCAAACCTGGTTTGAAAGACAATGAGCTCTCATTGACATCTCTCCAGCTGGAGTGGGATTTTTGCTGGTAACCAGGCTTCGAGACTTGTATCCCAGTCAAGTGATTTTCTGCTAACTTTTTCCAGACTACCCTAAACTTTGGTTTTCCATCATTAATTGGTTTGGTTGGAAGGCAGAACTAAGAAAGTGTGGGGTGGGAGGAGAAGGAAAGAGAGGGGTATTATATTTAGGTATCAAATCCATGCTCATTTGCAATGTGGAATATCATCTTTGGGAAAAGATGACAACTTACTTGTTCTTTTTTAAAGCTTAAAGTCTTCCTCTTCTCAGAGTTCAATAAGATACCCACTGTACCTTCTAAAGCTTTTGAGAACTTTGCCTCAAACACACAACTAAAGAACTAAATATTCACCTCAAATATTATAATACTATTTTAAAACCTAAGAAAAGTATTTTCTATTTGAGGATATTTTTAAAGCAGATCAAAAGATTGGCCTAGAGCCCTGGCGGCTCACTTCTCTGACATTCACCTAGGAGAGAAGATCTTCATCTCATTGTGCATTCATTATTAGAATCCCACCTTCTTCATTTATACAGTTTCTGGTGGAATATGTGCTGACTTACAGTTAAAAGGGAAGAAAATAAAATGTCAAAATAGGGACATAGTCCTTCCTTCGTCATTTTCATACTTGCTGAAGATATCAGACTGCGAATCCACATGGGTGTGCACATGGCTCACACCTATGCACACCCCTAACACTCACAATCCAGGGAAGTTTATTTAACATTCTACACAGCTCTAGAATTAATCTGCCTTCAAAATCTGGATTCTTCGGAGGAGGGAATAGAAGACAGAAATTAAAAGACAAAAATGGAAAGACATAACTGCAAAAAGTTGAATTAAATACTAGTTTAAGATACGTATACCACTCTGTTTTGAAGAAAACAGTAGCCACCATTTATGATCCTTAACTTAGTCAAGTTCCTTAGTCACCCCAAATCTGGCAGAGTGTCTCCCAGAAATATTTTGAACTAGTTAACCATCCAAGACGACATTACCAGTGTCTAGACAAAACCTCTAGAGAGGGAGCAATGAGGCCTCTCCTTACCAGAAGTGGAGAAATTTTGGTCTTTCCTTTGCCAAACTCCGGTCTCTCTCCCTCTTAAGTGTCATTCCATTGTGGCTTCAACCAGAATGTTAGAGAAAGTGGATTCTGGTTTGATTTTAAAATCTTGTTTTGGGGTTTTGTTTGTTTGTTTGTTTGTTTGTGAGAGTGAAATGAAAAGGGGTAAATTGATTAATACCTTTTTTGTCCCCAGCTACGACAAAGTTCACAGTAGACTGAGGCTAACATAAACTACCACTGAAATTTACTCCCTATTTAATCTAAATGTATCTGAGCCAAGAATATATTTAAATTGAAGATACCTTGCTCTTCTGAACAACCGAACTCTAAAGTGCTCTCTGATGTTGTTCTTCATAATGTCTCATAGTTCACTGTAGCTTAAATGATCCTTGCCCCTACAGAATAGATTGCTGATACCAAGAACTGAAAGCCAGAATACAACAGCCTGCAAGAATGTCCTTGCTCTCGTCCCAGTACATTTTTAGAACTAAGCAGCTGATTGTATTTTCTAATGAAAAAAAAATCTGTGAGTAAATTTTAATTGTGCAGTAAGGAGAAAAAAAACCCATTTGCAATTTAATCCAATTACAACTCATTTGTGATTAAGATTTGGTATTTAATATTGATGGGGTTATATTGCTTTCTTATTGCTATCTGTAGAGAATTTAATATGGGCAATATATTGAACAGAAAATATATAAATGCCCATTGTTTCTTTACTCTGTAAAATATTGGATTGACTTTACATTGTAAATATAAAAGCATCATTTTTTAAGAGTATTTTAAATAAAATCATGAAATGTGCAGAAATAAAAGGCACGCACCAGAGTTCCTGACTAATGAAGCTCCATAAGAAGACATTACGCAACATTTAACAGAGAAATCACAAATGAAAAATTAGGTTACCTTCAGATAATAAACGTCTTTGATCCCAAAATTCTTGGCCCAACAGGTAAAGAAAGAAAATTTTCTTTGTAATTTTTCAGAAATTAGTCTTGACAACAGCTGTTTCATTAATAACTAAGCAGGTCATTGTCCAACTTTGAACTACACCACGAAGAGACAAAAATTTGATGTCAGAGTCCTTCCTACATTTTCAGTCCTAACCAATGACCTACCTCGAAGGATGGGAGAATCTGCCTTTAGATTTAGAAGTTATACTTAATTTGTAAAAGGAAGAGAAAATAAAATATAATCACAAATAATTACAATCACAGTGGGTATCAAAGGCAGATGGGTAAGTAAACTGTGCTATATAAGCAAAATCAAAAGACATGAGTATGTCTTTAAACACATTTTAAAATAAATAGGAAAGCATTTATATTAAATTTCTGAGTAATAAAAGGCAGGGGGTTCTGATCATATTTAAGTAAAAGAATACAAAGAGAAAGTGCTAAGAAAAATACCCCAAATTTAATAATTTTATCTAACTTTGGAATTGTAATTTTCTTCTTTGTACTTTTAAAATTTCCCAATTTGTACAACGGGCATGTATTATTTTTAAAACTAAGAAAATACACAGTGTTATTATGATAAAAAATATGAATTAATACTTATCTTCTATGCAAAAGAAGGTGCCATCAAACTCTGAGGGGAAAACACCTGGCTTTTAGGTGTTCCTTTATTATAATCCCTTTCTTTGCAAAGTTAAATGGCAGTGAAAGCTGAAGGGAGAGAATCAGGCTACTTAAGATTTTGTTCCAACAAAGCTGAAGCCATAGATAATTCCTATCCCCTGTCCAACACGAGTGTGTTTTTCTGGCCAAGGCTCACTCCACTCAAATGTTCTTAGCCAATCCCTAGTGCCCATGATTCAGCTGAGAGAAATGGCTTTTTCCAGTTTCTTTTTTCTTTCCCAGAAACCTCTGCCACTTAGGTCTTCAAAGCAGACTGCCCACTCTTGGGAGCAATCTTCCCATAATACTTTGGCATTCAAGATGTATTAGAATGAATGAATTTTAGAAATCTAAAGTTTGCTGAACTCCTAGTATTGAATCTCTTAGGGTACATTGCACAAAATGAGATGATAGTTCTTCAAGCTCCATACAGATATGTATTTCATTCTATTAACAGAGTTGGAGCAAAGAAATTGTTCTGTGTGACTGTTTCTTAGACCAGGAAAGGGAGCTGGCTTGCTGGGGATATTTAGGCAGGATGGGGTAGGCTTGTATGGAGAAAACTAATATTTCAGATTCAAAAATTGAGGAACTTAATATCAGTACCAGGAAGTCCAAAGGCAAAAACTGAATTCAGGGGCAGCAGATCCAAGACTCCAGAGGAGCAGAAACTGAGATTAAGCCAAAAAATATTTCATAGAGAGAACAGCGAAGCAGCATTATGGGGTCACAATGTCAAAGGACATCTGGAGTGCTGGGCCTCGTTTGTGAGATAGCAAAAGTGAGGACTCAGGTAAGATGGAAAGGCTGGAGTCTACAATGTGCCATACACATGAGCCATTTAAAAAATCCCAGTAATTCATACATTAAAGATACTCAATTCTAAATACAATACAGGCTTTAAAATCTTCCCAAGTTTTTCATTTGTGTTACAAACATTAATAATGTAGCTTTATTAATAATGTAACCAATTTAATATGCTACCAAGTAAGCAATACTAAGCCTCATGGAATGATCAACACAAGCATAAAAAAATTATTTTATTTGGCAAGTATTAACTCATCAATTTCTATACCTTACTAAGATTATAATACATTGCCATCAGTGAATTCTAACTGCCATATAATATTAGTATACCGCAAGTAAAATACTATACATAGTTAATTTGTTGACCATCTGAGGTCCCAAAGAGAATATCGTAAAACTGAAATAAGTGGTATCTCATTTATTTATTATTCATTAAAAAAACTTATTATATGTATAACTTGACATTAAAGTACAATAAAAGATTGCAAAAGAAAAGAGACGTAGTTTTTGCCTTTAAGAAACTTGAAAATTTAATGGACAAAAATGAATGTGAAATATTTTAATAAAGATAATAGTAATGGCCAGATGCATCCCTCCAGCTAGAATGGCATGATGAAGCACACCTTCCATCTTCACCCAGCAAAACACCAGGTATACCACGCAAAAGGGAACAAACAGGAAGTAGATCCAACCCTTGTTAGCTTTGTCATCATTGTAGAAACCCTCCCTGCTCCCTATAAAGTACAAAAGAGCAGCTCCTCTGGCAGTTCTGGAATGAGAATAATAATTACCTTCATTCACTACAGATCTACTATACACTCAGTGCTCTGCTAAGTGCTTAATATGCTTTGTATCATGAGTGTTTCCTGAATGCAGGATCTAGCTCTGTGACATGACAATTGACTGATAAAGAGTCAGGTCAACACTAACCTGCTGTCTAGGTACTGTTAGAAAGTGTGAGAGTTAGACTTTCACCTGACCCGAGGCTGGTGAAAGGAGTCCCTACAGGCTCTGTGAGTCTATGACAGAGGGAAACACACACCTCATTTAGAGATACTCCAGGAACAGAAATATTTCCAAAGAGTGAGACAGTGAGCAACTGAAATATAGAGGGGACGGATTGAGAAGAAATGCCTCAAATTTAAAACATTTTTAGGGGGAAAGGTACATCTTTGTCTGGTTGGGTTCATTTATATCCAACATCTCTTTTATCTTCCATCATTCTTTATATATTTTTGTGTTTGTTTGAATTTTAATTAATTACTAGTCACTTCCTTATCTGTATTTGCCCAAGAAATATAAAAGTGTATTGATAATCACATGAAAACACCTTTCAAATGCTGAAGTCCACTTTACATTCATGTGTGTGTGCTTGTCTCCAAGGGCTGGGAGTAATAGAAACCATGGTTTGACAAAATTAGGCAGCCGCCTTTTATCCCAGGGCTGTGCAGGCGGCAGTCTGGCTATGGATTCGGCGCATTTCAGACTTGGAACTACTTGATCTGGAATAATAGAAAGATTGTACAATATTTGTGATTCGATATTCCCTATTACCATGTAGAGTTAAAATGATTCTATGCATGATAATTAAAATATAAGAGCACTTATTTCTCCAAAGATTTGTATCTGAAATGATCCAGTAACTGTAGGATTTATAACTATATTCTCATTGTGTGGCCTTAGATTATGATAAAACAGCAATTACAAATGGTGGGTTGTAGGTCTAGGACATATCTAGCCCACAGTTGCATTTGGAGTGTGAACAAGTATTTTAAAAATAAGGAAATATATAAAATAGTACAGATTTCTGAATTTCATTGCACATTCTCACTAAAGAACAATTACCTGTTGAATAAATAGCACTCACTCCCTTTAGATAGGCAGGGTGATTCCCGTTTTGCCAAACCCCTTCCCCTCCCCCCACAACACCTGGCCAACTTAACTTCACCATGCCCTCTTCACTTTTCATTTAAATTACCTATGCATCTCCATTTGCATTTGAGTTTGCAATTCTAAGTGCAGTATGGACATGAAATTCATGGTTTTTAAAAGTGGTAAATACTTTGAATATTAAATTATATTGTACCTATAGTATAGATGTGAAAAACAAATATAGCACTAACTTGCAAATGAGTAGTTAAAAAAATAAAACCTGGGATATTCTGGATCTTGCTTTGACAAATCATGTGGGTTAACATCATTGTTTGCTGCTGTGAATGGATACATTGTATTTTTATTCATTTGCAACTTGAAATCATAATATCCTGGGCATGTTTGAATTGTATGTGCTATAAAATTGAGGGCCAATTCCCCCAAGCCATTACATTCAGAGGCTTGTATTTGATCTATTAATTCTCTATAGCTTTCATCTCTTCTGCATTGATGTGTGTGAAGAAATTTGGGAGTATTGTCCTCCAAAGCAAGCTGCAGTTTTCTTTGTTTCCATTAGATGGCACAGAAGACTCTTAGGGTCCCAAATACACAAGCACATTAGAGAGCTCTGTGTATGATCAGCGATGTGTATATACCAGCAATTTCAGTTCCACCACACCTTTGTAGCAGGAATCTAATTTACAGTATTTTTAGGGAAGAGTTACTTTGTAATTCATGAAGCATTTCTTCCTGAATACACTAATAGGTATGAGACAATTTCCTTTGGAATTAAGGTCTGTTTTTCCTTGGTTCATAGCCCTACTTCTTATCAAACTTGAGAAAAATAGTTATCCAATATTGCAAAAGATATGGGGGGAAAGGGACATTTTTATGCAACAGGGAACAAGGGTCAAAGCTAAAGAATACAAGATAGGCTTCTGGCCAAGATAGAGGCATAGGTAGATATGCTTTTCTTACTCGCACAACAAAAAGAAGGATAACAAACATATTAAAAACAATAGAACTGCCAGAAAATTGAACTGTATGGAAGTCCAACAACCAAGGAGTTACAGAAGAAATATTATCCAGACTGGAAGGAGGGGCAGAGACAGGAAGCCTGAGTGGAAAGGATGCACAGCAAGGTTAGTGGACTAGGCTATCCCACATTCACATGTGGGTAAGCTGGAAGGAGCAAATGGGGAGTGAGACAAACTGAGTAGCCCAGGGTTCCAGCATGGAAAACTAAAGCCTCAAAACCTCTGGCTGTAGAAATCTGTGGGGGTTACATGGCTGGAGAAAGTCTCAGGTTCACAGAAGAGTCCATTGGGGGGCAGCCCATGGGATCCTAGAACACACACAAGCCCACCCAACTGGGAGGACCTGAAAGGGCATAATCTGCTTGTGGGAAGCAGGGGGAAGTGACTGAAAGGGGTGGGGGAGAGCCAAGCAAGAAACATTGTTCCCTGTCTGACCCCTCCCCCACATACAGCACCACAATGCAGTGAAGTGAGTTGCCCTGCCCTAGTGAATACCTAAGGCTCTGCCCCTTATAACATAACAGGTGCACTGAGACAAAGAAATATGGCCCAAATAAAAGAACAGATCAAAACTCCAGAAAAAGACTAAGTGACAAGAAGATAGCCAACCTATCAAATTCAGAGTTCAAAACACTGGTAATTAGGATGCTCACAGAAATGATTTACTATGGACACTAAATAGAGAAAAAATTGAAGGCTATGCAAAGTGAAATAAAGAAAAATATACAGGGAACCAACAGTGAAAAGCAGGAAACTGGGACTCAAATCAACAATTTGGAATAAAAGGAAGAAATAAACATTTAACTGGAACAGAATGAAGAAAGCAGAATTCAAAAAAATGAGGAGAGGCTTAGGAACCTCTGGAAAAAATTTAAACGTTCCAACATCCAAATCATAGGGGTTCCAGAAGGAAAAGAAGAAGAGCAAAAAAGTGAAAACTCATTTGAAAAAATAATGAAGGAAAACTTCCCGAGCTGGTGAAGGAAATAGACATGCAAGCCCACGAAGCTCAGAGAGTCCCAAAGAAGTTGGATTCCAGGAGAAATATACCATACCAAGGCACATCATAATTAAATTACCCAAGATTAAAGATAAGGAGAGAATCTTAAAAGCAGCAGGAGAAAAGGAGATAGTTACCTACAAAGGAGTTTCCATAAGACTCTCAGTTGATTTCTCTAAAGAAACCTTGGACACATCCCACAAGACTTCCTGTAGTGGCCAAAATGCAAGCCAAATGTTTCACCAAAGAGGGAGAGAGAAGAAAGAAAATTTTCCACCATATCAGAAAGCTCAGCATCCTGAACCAAAATCTGTGAGCACATAGTGAAAGTACACAATATTTTCAAATTGTCCTTGTTGTCTAACACCCCATGATTAGCCCAATTGCTTCTTTAAGTGGCTCATTTCCACTACCCTCTTCTATATGGTAAACATCAATGTTTTAAAGTCAAGTCCATCTTGGAAAATCATAGTGTCAACTTATCTTCAAGCATTGGTGTTAGTGGCAAAAACTGGACTACTTCAACCATCTCTCCATGGAGAAGTGGACACAGGAAATTATAAGGAAATAATGGCAGGGGAGCTACCTTTAATTCTAGGTCCTTGATATAGCTTATCAGTGATGAAGAGTGTACAATTACTATTTATATATTATGCAACCCCATTGGAATAGAAAAAAAATGGCTCTAAGGTTAATTAGGTACTCAGGGTAAGATCCACACATCTTGGTAAAATAGCACAGAGAACAATGAGTCCTAGTTTCAGAAGGATGGGTTGGATATAGAACCATTAGAATTAAGACAATTGCAAGCATAATTGAGGCAGCTCACTCACAACTGGAAAAAGAGGGTGAGAGCTCTATGAGGTCTTTATTACTGAAAACCTGTGTATATTAGGACACATGATGATGCTGGTGGCAGATTTCACTTAGTGTCATTAGCATAGCCGACCAATTTGAAAGAACTAAAAATTAAACATTAAAAACATACAACTAGGATAAGGAGAAGATTATGACTTCTTCCTGAGTTTTGAACAGAGCACCAGATCTAAGTTCAGTCCTTTTTCTCACTAATACTGACTTAAAATTCATGTCACTAAAGCTACTTTTTGTTGATTCTGCTTTTGATCACATATATATCTGTAAGAACAGGCACACAGTGTGGTGGGGTTTTCCCCCTTTAAGAAGCGATCAGTTTCTTAAAGCTGATTTTGAGAGGAGGGGTGTCATTTGCATTCTTTCAGATCCATAAAACACACACACACACACACACATACACACACTTTAAATTCTACATTTTCTGAGAATTCATTCTCTTCCATAGAACCCATGAATCTGGGTTCATCTTTCATAGGTCATTCTTTGACCTTTCAATTTTTTACTTTATAAATATTTAATCATTGTGATTACATGCTTTTGACCATACCTACTTGCTTAAATCTGAATAACATATTCACTTCTAAATAACAGAAGTTGTTAACTCGATGATATGACAATAGCACCAACATCAATCTAAAACCTGGCTTTTAAGGAAGTGGTGAGAAGAGAACAGACAGGGATACCAACACAATAAGAAAAGAAAGGAATAGTTTGAAATAAAATGGTTATTTTGTACTGGAAGCAAGCACTCTTAGTTGTTTTTTGTTTTTATTTACTCAAATCTGAAAGGAAGGCATGTTTTCCACTTTTAGTCATTTTGTTATTTTTATTTATTCAAATCTGGAAGAAAGGCATTTTTTTGGTTGGATCAACAAAATCAGATATCACTACATATTCCATTCTAAATTATTTTGCAGATACTGCTTGTTTTTAAATTCCAAGCAGATAAAGCAATTGTGAAGGGAGAAATTTCGGAGAAAGGCTAAACTTTCTCTTGAATGGTAAAACATTTTTGGATGTAAAACTGTTACTAATGCAGCTTGAGTTTGATTTATGTTAAAAATTGTTTTATTCGATACTGGATGTAAGTCCGTCCTGACGGTGATGACACCAGCCCGCACTACCCACGTCACCTGTGAGCCTGGTGGGAAGGTGGGAAGGAGTGAGACTAAAGGTGAAGTTCTTGGGGAAGAGTGAAGTGAATTGGCCCACAATGGGGCTGAAACCTGACCCTGGAATTGATGACAAGAGCACAGTTTTCCTCTTAGGATTTAAGAAAATCTGTTTTCTGAGAAATATTTGTGTCATTTGATGTATAAATGGGTGTTCTGGAAGAAAGAAATAAGATTCCACTAGTTCAGAAATCTCTGTTTACACTATATCCCTCTTTGAGATTCACAATATACATTAACATAGTAAATATCCTGAGAAAACTGCTCCAAAGGAGCCCGTTTAAAAGAATGCTCCAAGATGTAATTGGCCACTATCAATGTCTGATATGATATTTTAGCATACTGCCTTGTGGGGGAAGTAGAAGATGTTAAAATATGTTAAAGTTGATAGTATAAAGAATGGTTTTCAACCCCCAAAAGTAAACAGGTTCTAAGGAAAAGTGTACTTTCATCTGCCAGTTCTATCTTCCATTAGGTAATACCTAGAAGAAATTATAGCAATTGCCACAAAATAGGGACAAATAGTTTCAATTGGAAAAAGTCACAATTTGCTGTCATAGGCTAAAGTATAAAAAGATTTTCTTATAAAAACAGCAATTTGTCCCTGATTTAGTAAAGAGTCCCTTTTCCAAACTTTTATACTTCTTTCTGTGGGTCTCTTTTATCATATCATTATTAAACCTGCTTCATAGGAAAGAAAGCTTTAAATGCTATTAAACCATAGTGCAAAGAAGTCTGTACTTACACATTCAGCCTTTTACTGATTATTGTAAAATAAATTTTTCTGTTTGTGTTAAAGAAATTTTAGGCAACCATTAAGAGTTACAGAAGGGTCTTGAAGTAGAAAATTATGACAACATATAAATCTACTATGAAACTTATTTATTTTTATTTATAATTTCCTCTTAATATAAAGCTAAACCATGCCTTTTCATTATAGTTTATAATGTAAAAGAAATAGATTTATCCTATGATTAAGGATTTTCAGTGAGGGGTGTTGTGAGTTCATACGTGTAAATGTGTATACTTTCACAAAGTACTATTGACAATAAATGAACAGGGTTTTTTCACAAGTAGATTTTCCTAGTAAGAAAATTTGCCCAGACAAGCTTTGGCAGTTCTGTTCAAACATGCGTTTGAGTGACACAGATTTCTCAATTCACCTCCCTGGATGACTTCAGGGCACGTCGCCAGATGGATGTGCAACAGGAGATCAAGATAGCTTTTGTTTTTATTTTCAGCGGGCACCAGTATATGTGAGATTTTTCATTCACTGCTTTTGAAAAATCTGCTCAGAATGTGAAAGGAAGAAATAGTATATCATTTGCAGGACAAATGCAAGGACAGGGGATGAATTGAATGCCCTGAACATAAAAAAAAAAAAAAACCACATAGTAGCACAGCCCCTAAGCAAGGAGTCTGCCCAAGAGTTTATTCCCTATAATGATTCACCTTCATCTCTCATTGACTTTCTCAGAATAGTCACATGAGAATCACCATGAAAGAAAAAGGTATGTTACCGGGAATCAAAAATCATAATTGAAAGAAGCAGAATGCAGGTAAAAAAAAAAGTATGAGCAAAAGGAACATGTGAGACACTCACTGTTCCACAGCACTATTCACTCTGGGAGAGCTACACTCAGGAGCAACTACAACTGGGACTCAGACTCGGGAGAAGCAAGGCGGTGAAGGCTAAATGTAGGCCTCGTTAGCCCTGGGCATTGTCAAGCATGAAGTTTATCTTTTCTACTCTTGTCTTTCCCTTCACCGTCTGCAATTTAGGGATGTTTTAATTGCAAGAAACAGAAAATCCAACTAAGACAAAAAAAAAAAAAAGGACATTTACTGGCTTATAGACAACATTCAGGGGCCAAACAGTGCTCCAAAGGCTGTTTCTATATTCGTGGTGCCTCCCCTCCACATCCTTGATGTTGTGGCTCTCATCTCAAGTAGGTCCTCACTTTCTCGTCCCAAGATGGCTGCAAGCAGCAACTGGGGCTGAGTGCTCCCTTCTTTGTATCTGTCAAGGAAGGGAGCAGTCTGTGTCCCAGAATTCTCAGCAAAGTTCTTCGGGTTCATTCTCATTGGACCAACTTAGACAAACCGATGTCTTTGGACCAGTGTGATAAAATGCAATGAGCTGATTGACTCATGGCTGAGTTATGTATCCATTCCTAAACCATTTCCCGTGGTCATAAGGATGGTGTGCTCAGATTAGCCTAATGCATCAGGATCCCCCTCTGGTAGTAGGGGTGAGTTCAGTCCTACCCAAACGACATGACTAACAGTGAGTACAAGGTGTGCACACGTGTGTGGGTAGATATTGCTAACTGAAAGATGGGCTCTGTACCAGGAAGCAAGAGAGACAGTGTCAGTCAGCAAACCAGGGATACCCTGTATAGCTTTTCCTTCCTAGTTGCCTAGTCCTTGACCCCAGGTGTCTAGCCAGAATCCCATTCAATGAGAACTTGAATTTAGTTAGTTCTTGATTCATGTGAACTAGCCTAATTCAGAAAGAGCTCAGAACTCACTTGAAGGCCTACTAAAGAGACATTTTTAAGGGAAAAATCTTCTTTAAAAACTTATTTACCTCCATTTGTATATGGACATATAAATTTATAATCAATGTGGTTATCAAAAATGTAATACATAATGTTGAAAAATAGATAAATTCTAACATTGCCACTTTAAATGTAAGACAATAAGTTGGTTAAAATGTAGATGAATTAGTTTTTATTGTTGGCTTAAGTCAGCACAATCACAGCTTAAAACAACACCCAGTTTCAGATCATAGTCTGTATAGGTCAGAATTCTGGCTCAGCACAGCTGTACTCTGTGTTTAAGATCTCATAAGCATAAAATCAAGCTTCAGCCAGAGTTCTGATTTTCATCTGGAAATGAGGATCTTATTTCAACCTCACCAGTTGTTAAAAGAATTCAGTTCCTTGTGAATGTAGGACTGAGGTTCCCATTTCCTTGATATGTGGCCCCTTCCTCTCAAACCTTTCAGAAGTACATTAAATCCCTCTTATGCTTTGAATCTCTGTGATGTTCTCTTCTGCTCTTAAGGGCTTATATGATGATGTTGGGTTCCCCTGGATAATCCAGGATAATAGCCTTATGTTAAAGTCAGCTAATTAGTAAACTTAATATATTTGCAAACCTCCTTTTGCCATGTGATGTGACTTCAGGTACAACACCTGGGGGTGAAGACGAGCGAGACCAAAATTCTGCCTCCCACAGTGGAGGTTTCATTTTCCATGTTGGTGAAATTGAGAAAAAGGGGAGGAAGCACGGTAAGGAGGAACCCAAGTGGGTTCTTCAGCTCTCACATTTTAGTGAACAACATTCTTATATCTATTGGTATATGTGCATATATATGTAAATTACAGAAAGATAACAGATGCTGAGACTTTTCATTTGTTCTGATGGAGGCTTCTGAAACCTCTGTTCCTCAGACGAGGAATCAGTAATAAGGACAACTTTGAAAGAATCTGCCTGCATTTATCTTGTGTTTCTTTTTTGTCAGACAGTACAAAGAAAATTGAGGTTTTTCTTCTTTGCTATACATATAATACTCAGAAGTGAAAGCTTAATTAACTTGTCAGAATCGTGGCATCTCTTTTCTTGAACTGCTGGATCCACCTTCCCAAAAGATTTGCAAGAGGAAGAATAAACCTCCCCAGCACCTTGGCTGGAAGAACGGCACATCCACAGCAGTCCTGCCCTCTCAGATGGCTTCCTGTCATAATGAGTGGTGTTCTCATCTGTTTGGGGGAGCACACGCTTTCACCATTTGTCAAGAAATGTCTATTGAGCAGAACACCAATTGTTTCATAAGGTTGGGCCCATCAGGTTGCAAAGAGGAAGCAAAGCAGAGCAGCTAATTACCATGTACCAAATTCATCTTTTTCAAGAAAGACTAAAGAGATATATATATATTAAAAGAAGCAAAGTACTTGACAATTGCAGTGTTGCCTGTAAGTTAATTTTTTACTTTCGCACAGTTGAGTTCTTAGCATTCTTCTGTCTCAGAAAGTGATGTTCCCTGAATCCTAAATAACAGACCAGACCCTCTCAATGTGTACACTTTCCCCAGGCCTAAATTATTTAACTTTGAAAGCTGTATAAACTCCTTCCAGAAGCTAAGATATGAAGTGTAAATTGTTTCTTTAGTTTATCACAAGTAATTCTAGGGGTTTAAGTTGCTTCCGTAAGTGAAAAAGATTGACAAACTCTTTTCCAGTTTTCACATTTACTTTCTTAAGCCTCCCCTCAACCCACACCAGAACTTAGCTTTTCTAGGAACTGCTTGCTGATACAACCCCATACCTTCCTGAGAACTCCTTTATTTTGGAGTCCCATAACTTTGATTTTTCCAAGACTTATGTGTCTGTGTTGATGAGTTATTTGATTAAGTTCCTTATGTCATCTGTGCCAGTAGGTCCCATCTTCCCAGCTGAACCACAGTATATAAAAGAACAGAGACCACACTTTCTATTATTAATGATTGTTAATTAATGTTATTGGCTTGCTTATACTCCTAGCATCTTTTTTTAAAATTCCCAGTCTGATAATTCCGATATCCCTGCCTACCTGAGTCTGGTCCTAATGCTTGCTCTGCCCCTGCAAACTGTTTTTTGCCTTTTGATTTGACTTGCAATTTGTTCTTAATAGCCAGACACGGTGCAGTGGGTAACAGGAGCTGCAGCAAATAGATCTTTAATAAACTGGTGGTGAGATGTGTAGGGAAGGGAAGCATGCTGTAGTCCTGTAAGTAGGCCTCGGGCTTTTGGTTACCTTGTATCTGAGTCCTGTGACCTTCATATGTGCTTCTCAGTCCTCCCCAGTCCCTCTGCCCCCACCACAGGTGGGACCGGATGGCTAGTGTGGGCTGGAGTTGGGTGTTTTCCTCTTTCCTCATGTAGGGCTAAAGTCAGCTGGAGTTGAGCATTTCCCTTCCCCAAGGTCAGTTAGCCTCTGATAAAAGTCCACCACATTGGGCTCTGGTTAGCTAATTTCTTCTGATCACAGACCTTATTAAAAAGAACAGAGTACTCCAGAATATTTCAAAATTTCCTTTCCCCTCCTACCCTCAGGAAGGACGAGGGGAGTTTTCTCTGATATTTACTCTGAAAACCCAGTGGAGTTCCTGGAGGTAAAAATTCACAAACGTGAATTCAGCCCCTAATGACTGAATCTCCCTGGAGCTTCTCAGTCTCAGACCAGTCCATTCTGAGCCTCCAGCAGTTCATCAGTACAGTTCAGGTTTTCCTACTCTGGCACTGGTTCCCATAAAAGTTGTGGCTTTCTGTTCGAACAAGTGATTCTCTGTATTCACCTGTCTGTTGCCTCCAGCTTTGAGGGACAGTGGTTTGTCCTGTGACCTTGCTTTTCTGATGAATCTAAAAAGAGTTGCTGATTTGTCAGTTTGTTCATCATTTTACTTCTGAAGGTAAAGTGGTGACTTCCAGCTACTTATATGTTGGATTTGAAATAGGAAGCCCTCAGCTTCTAGTTTTTAATTTTTTATTTAGCAAACATTTGCCACATATCATACACTGTTCTAAGAGTTTTACCAATATTCAGTCACTTAGTCCTTCTACCAATGCTATTAGGCAGATGTTATTATCCTCATTTTATAGGTGACAAAACTGCATATGAAAGTCATAGGTCTAGCAAGGATGGAGCTGGGATTTTGCATCCATTTTTTTATACAAGGTAAAATCATCAAGTTCTGATTTCTAAGATTCTCTGCAATATTAGTGAGGGAACTGAAGAAGCAATTCCTCACTGTGAATTCATGTGTTTTGAGTGTCTACTGAGTTTAAGTTACTCTTTTGCATCCTCTTGGCCTCTTCTTTGTCCAGCTAAACCATAATCCCTGTTTCATGCGTTTCATCAGTTCTCTTCTAGTAAGTCTATAGTCTCCTTTAGAAACTGAACTCTCATGGAAAAGTGGGTTGCTTGCTTGTCTGGCTATGCACTAGAGGGAACTTTATCGTTTGTCAGATGTCTAAAATACCTCTTTCCAAAGGATTAGTTCCTTAGAGCAAAGTTTTATCATCCTTCAAGAGATATGCATGTAAAATATGTGTTAAACAGGGAAAGAAAATAAGTACCAGAGAACTTCCTTTCTCTTTTCAGAAAACAAATAAACAAGAAACTGGACAGAAGCAACTCTCTTAGAAGGAAAAATATTAGCTAGTTTATAAATTAATTTGGGCTTACATGTCAACTGTAAAAAAAATCTGGGCTAACTTAAGGAGGACCACCCCACAGCAGAAGCTCCTCCACTGATGAGCAGGTTAGGCTGTGAGATGCTGTCTGTAAGTTCACAAGTTGGTAAGTCCCAAGAGCCACTTACTATGTGCTGGGCATAGTATACTCTCTGTTGGTGGAATGAAATTTGATAAACTTTTTTTAAAAAGATTTTATTTATTTATTTTTAGTGAGAGGGGAAGGGAAGGAGAAAGAGAGGGAAAGAAACATCAATGTGTGGTTGCCTCTCACATGCCCCTTACTGGGGACCTGGCCCGCAACCCAGGCATGTGCCCTGACTAGGAATCAAACTGGTAACCTTTTGGTTCACAGGCTGGCTCTCAATCCACTGAGCCATACCAGCCAGAGCTGATACATTTTTCTTTTTTAAATATAGCATTTCATTTATCTATGTACATTTTTAAATGAGGGGCTTTGGTGTTATGACTGAAAGTGTCAACATAAGTCAATATTTACTGACTTTATCATTTATCGTTGCTGCAACAGTGTTGCACAGCAAGCAAATACAAATCTTAAAGGTATACAATAGCATTCGGTTTGCTCTGGATTCTATGAGTTGCCTGTATGCTTCTAAATTGGCTTATCTGAGCTGAGCTACATCATCTGATCAGCTGCAATTTGGCTAGGAGCTGGCCAGTCTAGAAGGCCCCCGTTGGGAAGATTTTCATTTTTTCCACTTGGTCTTTTGTCCTAGAGCAGGCAGGCCTGTACTGCTTCTCATTGTGGATGCGAAAGCCCAGGAGAAAGAACAGAAGCGTACAAAGGCTCTTGAGACCTAAGAACAGAACTGGCACATCACCTTTTGTGCAAACTGTATAACCCAAAGCAAGCTATAAACCATTCCAAGGGCAAAGGGTAGAAGGAGAGATTCCATCTTCTCAGGAGAGGAGCTGCAAAGTCCCTTTGCAAGGGTTAAATAGGAGAGTGAGTAGAATCACTGCAACCATTTTTGCAGTCTGCCCACCTATCTTATGAGTAATAAATAGTTCAACAATTTTGAAGCAATTCAAACACATTTTCCTTTACCATATCAAATAAAATAAAAAGGATGTAATTCAAGTGAATAATTTGTG